>NW_027526204.1:31663225-32111029 GCF_048455015.1 Haemaphysalis longicornis | reverse complement strand
GACTGACCTATGCACATATTCATTTCAGGTTACGAAAAAGTTGGAACCCTTTTTTCGAAAGGCGGTTAAAATGCGTGCCCACATATTCGCCCTTTCCTTCAGACACCATGTGCCCCCTTACTCCAGATCCCACATTCCTCTCTGGTACTCATTCTTGGACCTCAGTGGAACACTAGTAGTAATATTGTATGAGGCAGAACACCCACATCAGGGGCAGTGCGCAATCTAGTTTAAAAGCGCGTTGATAAATTTTAAATGCAAAGCATTTCTTAACTTCACGATGTCACCCGCGTTGGCGTGCCTCGGCGTCCGCAACAGCCGTTCCAGGTGCGCCCTCTCCCCCACTCCTGCTATCCTGCATCACGCTACCCTCCTCGCTCTCAACAACAGGTCCGCACCCCTCCAACTACACGATATAAAAAAATAATACTTACCTGCGCCTGGTTTTGATCACACGACTCTGCGGGCGGAACGCAAGGTACATGGTGCTGTACCCACTGCGCCACAAAGCCGACACCGAATGGAAGGCTACGAAGGCGCCTTATATCCTTGACTCATTCAAACTACGTCAAGAAGCTGCTGATACAATGCATTCACTACCTGTGGGCGGAACGCGAGGTACATGGTGTTCCTCCCACTGCGCCACAAAACCGAAACAGAATGAAAGGCTACGAACCCACCTTATATCTTTGACTCATTCAACCTACGTCAAGAAGATGCTGATACAACGCATTCACTACCACCAATTCCCCAAACACTAAACGTTAACGCAATACACCCACCCACTATGCGACGCATTTACTCGAGTCCCCCTCGCGGGGAGATGGGCCTTTTTTTACGTGTGCTTGCGCTCCCTAGCTTTTTATTAAGGTATCGATCGCACTGTCCAACGCACGACTGCCCACAAGTGACCAATACATTTTACACCGTGACCGCTTAAAATACGACTGACCTGTGCACATATTCAGTTCAGGTTACGACAAAAGTTGGAACCCTTTTTTCGAAAGGCGGTTAAAACGAGTGCCCACATCTTCGCCCTTTCCTTCAGACACCATGTGCCCCATTACTGCAGACATCCCACTTTCCTCTTTGGTACTCATTCTTGGACCTCAGTGGAACACTAGTAGTAATATTGTATCAGGCAGAACACCCACATCAGACGCAGTGCGCACCGTAGTTTAAAAGCGCGTTTATCAATTTTTGCGTGCACTTGCGCTCCCTAGCTTTTTATAAAGGTATCGATCGTTCTGGCCAACGCACGACTGCCCACAAGTGACCGATACATTGTACACCATGCCCGCTTGAAATACGACAGACCTATGCTCATATTCAGTTCAGGTTACGACAAAAGTTTGAACCGTTTGTTCGAAAGGCGGTTAAAATGCGTGCCCACATATTCGCCCTTTCCTTCAGGCACCATGTGCCCCATTACTCCAGACATCCCACATTCCTCTTTGGTACTCATTTTTGGACCTCAGTGGAACACTAGTAGTAATATTGTATCAGGAAGAACACCCACATCAGACGCAGTGCGCACCCTAGATTAAACGCGCGTTTATCAATTTTTGCGTGCACTGCGCTCCATAGCTTTTTATTAAGGATGGCTTGTTGTGGCCAACGCACGACTGCCCACAAGTGACCGATGCATTGTACACCATGCCCGCTTAAAATACGACTGACCTATGCACATATTCAGTGCAGGTTATGACAAAAGTTGGAACCCTTTTTTCGAAAGGGGGTTAAAATGCGTGCCCACATATTCGCCCTTTCCTTCAGACACCATGTGCCCCATTACTCCAGACATCCCACATTCCTCTTTGGTACTCATTTTTGGACCTCAGTGGAACACTAGTAGTAATATTGTATCAGGAAGAACACCCACATCAGACGCAGTGCGCACCCTAGTTTAAATGCGCGTTTATCAATTTTTGCGTGTACTTGCGCTCCGTAGCTTTTTATTAAGGTATCGATCGTTCTGGCCAACGCACGACTGCCCACAAGTGACCGATACATTGTACACCATGCCCGCTTAAAATACGACTGACCTGTGCACATATTCAGTTCAGGTTATGACAAAAGTTGGAACCCTTTTTTCGAAAGGCGGTTAAAACGAGTGCCCACATCTTCGCCCTTTCCTTCAGACACCATGTGCCCCATTACTGCAGACATCCCACTTTCCTCTTTGGTACTCATTCTTGGACCTCAGTGGAACACTAGTAGTAATATTGTATCAGGCAGAACACCCACATCAGACGCAGTGCGCACCGTAGTTTAAAAGCGCGTTTATCAATTTTTGCGTGCACTTGCGCTCCCTAGCTTTTTATAAAGGTATCGATCGTTCTGGCCAACGCACGACTGCCCACAAGTGACCGATACATTGTACACCATGCCCGCTTGAAATACGACAGACCTATGCCCATATTCAGTTCAGGTTACGACAAAAGTTTGAACCGTTTGTTCGAAAGGCGGTTAAAATGCGTGCCCACATATTCGCCCTTTCCTTCAGGCAACATGTGCCCCATTACTCCAGACATCCCACATTCCTCTTTGGTACTCATTTTTGGACCTCAGTGGAACACTAGTAGTAATATTGTATCAGGAAGAACACCCACATCAGACGCAGTGCGCACCCTAGATTAAACGCGCGTTTATCAATTTTTGCGTGCACTGCGCTCCATAGCTTTTTATTAAGGATGGCTTGTTGTGGCCAACGCACGACTGCCCACAAGTGACCGATGCATTGTACACCATGCCCGCTTAAAATACGACTGACCTATGCACATATTCAGTGCAGGTTATGACAAAAGTTGGAACCCTTTTTTCGAAAGCGGGTTAAAATGCGTGCCCACATATTCGCCCTTTCCTTCAGACACCATGTGCCCCATTACTCCAGACATCCCACATTCCTCTTTGGTACTCATTTTTGGACCTCAGTGGAACACTAGTAGTAATATTGTATCAGGAAGAACACCCACATCAGACGCAGTGCGCACCCTAGTTTAAATGCGCGTTTATCAATTTTTGCGTGTACTTGCGCTCCGTAGCTTTTTATTAAGGTATCGATCGTTCTGGCCAACGCACGACTGCCCACAAGTGACCGATACATTGTACACCATGCCCGCTTAAAATACGACTGACCTGTGCACATATTCAGTTCAGGTTATGAGAAAAGTTGGAACCCTTTTTTCGAAAGGCGGTTAAAACGAGTGCCCACATCTTCGCCCTTTCCTTCAGACACCATGTGCCCCATTACTGCAGACATCCCACTTTCCTCTTTGGTACTCATTCTTGGACCTCAGTGGAACACTAGTAGTAATATTGTATCAGGCAGAACACCCACATCAGACGCAGTGCGCACCGTAGTTTAAAAGCGCGTTTATCAATTTTTGCGTGCACTTGCGCTCCCTAGCTTTTTATAAAGGTATCGATCGTTCTGGCCAACGCACGACTGCCCACAAGTGACCGATACATTGTACACCATGCCCGCTTGAAATACGACAGACCTATGCCCATATTCAGTTCAGGTTACGACAAAAGTTTGAACCGTTTGTTCGAAAGGCGGTTAAAATGCGTGCCCACATATTCGCCCTTTCCTTCAGGCACCATGTGCCCCATTACTCCAGACATCCCACATTCCTCTTTGGTACTCATTTTTGGACCTCAGTGGAACACTAGTAGTAATATTGTATCAGGAAGAACACCCACATCAGACGCAGTGCGCACCCTAGATTAAACGCGCGTTTATCAATTTTTGCGTGCACTGCGCTCCATAGCTTTTTATTAAGGATGGCTTGTTGTGGCCAACGCACGACTGCCCACAAGTGACCGATGCATTGTACACCATGCCCGCTTAAAATACGACTGACCTATGCACATATTCAGTGCAGGTTATGACAAAAGTTGGAACCCTTTTTTCGAAAGGGGGTTAAAATGCGTGCCCACATATTCGCCCTTTCCTTCAGACACCATGTGCTCCATTACACCAGACATCCCACATTCCTATTTGGTACTGATTCTTGGACCTCAGTGGAACACTAGTAGTAATAATGTATCACGCAGAACACCCACATCAGACGCAGTGCGCACCCTAGTTTAAATGCGGGTTTATCAATTTTTGCGTGTACTTGCTCTCCGTAGCTTTTTATTAAGGTATCGATCGTTCTGGCCAACGCACGACTGCCCACAAGTGACCGATACATTGTACACCATGCCCGCTTAAAATACGACTGACCTATGCACATATTCAGTTCAGGTTACGACAAAAGTTGGAACCCTTTTTTCGAAAGCCGGTTAAAATGCGTGCCCACATATTCATTCTTTCCTTCAGACACCATGTGCACCATTAGTCCAGACATCCCACATTCCTCTTTGGTACTCATTCTTGGACCTCAGTGGAACACTAGTAGTAATATTGTATCAGGCAGAACACCCACATCAGGCGCAGTGCGCACCGTAGTTTAAAAGCGCGTTTATCAATTTTTGCGTGCACTTGCGCTCCCTAGCTTTTTATAAAGGTATCGATCGTTCTGGCCAACGCACGACTGCCCACAAGTGACCGATACATTGTACACCATGCCCGCTTGAAATACGACAGACCTATGCCCATATTCAGTTCAGGTTACGACAAAAGTTTGAACCGTTTGTTCGAAAGGCGGTTAAAATGCGTGCCCACATATTCGCCCTTTCCTTCAGGCACCATGTGCCCCATTACTCCAGACGTCCCACATTCCTCTTTGGTACTCATTTTTGGACCTCAGTGGAACACTAGTAGTAATATTGTATCAGGAAGAACACCCACATCAGACGCAGTGCGCACCCTAGATTAAACGCGCGTTTATCAATTTTTGCGTGTACTGCGCTCCATAGCTTTTTATTAAGGATGGCTTGTTGTGGCCAACGCACGACTGCCCACAAGTGACCGATGCATTGTACACCATGCCCGCTTAAAATACGACTGACCTATGCACATATTCAGTGCAGGTTATGACAAAAGTTGGAACCCTTTTTTCGAAAGGCGGTTAAAACGAGTGCCCACATCTTCGCCCTTTCCTTCAGACACCATGTGCCCCATTACTGCAGACATCCCACTTTCCTCTTTGGTACTCATTCTTGGACCTCAGTGGAACACTAGTAGTAATATTGTATCAGGCAGAACACCCACGTCAGACGCAGTGCGCACCGTAGTTTAAAAGCGCGTTTATCAATTTTTGCGTGCACTTGCGCTCCCTAGCTTTTTATAAAGGTATCGATCGTTCTGGCCAACGCACGACTGCCCACAAGTGACCGATACATTGTACACCATGCCCGCTTGAAATACGACAGACCTATGCCCATATTCAGTTCAGGTTACGACAAAAGTTTGAACCGTTTGTTCGAAAGGCGGTTAAAATGCGTGCCCACATATTCACCCTTTCCTTCAGGCACCATGTGCCCCATTACTCCAGACATCCCACATTCCTCTTTGGTACTCATTTTTGGACCTCAGTGGAACACTAGTAGTAATATTGTATCAGGAAGAACACCCACATCAGACGCAGTGCGCACCCTAGATTAAACGCGCGTTTATCAATTTTTGCGTGCACTGCGCTCCATAGCTTTTTATTAAGGATGGCTTGTTGTGGCCAACGCACGACTGCCCACAAGTGACCGATGCATTGTACACCATGCCCGCTTAAAATACGACTGACCTATGCACATATTCAGTGCAGGTTATGACAAAAGTTGGAACCCTTTTTTCGAAAGGGGGTTAAAATGCGTGCCCACATATTCGCCCTTTCCTTCAGACACCATGTGCTCCATTACACCAGACATCCCACATTCCTATTTGGTACTCATTCTTGGACCTCAGTGGAACACTAGTAGTAATAATGTATCACGCAGAACACCAACATCCGACGCAGTGCGCCCCCTAGTTTAAATGCGCGTTTATCAATTTTTGCGTGTACTTGCGCTCCGTAGCTTTTTATTAAGGTATCGATCGTTCTGGCCAACGCACGACTGCCCACAAGTGACCGATACATTGTACACCATGCCCGCTTAAAATACGACTGACCTATGCACATATTCAGTTCAGGTTACGACAAAAGTTGGAACCCTTTTTTCGAAAGCCGGTTAAAATGCGTGCCCACATATTCATTCTTTCCTTCAGACACCATGTGCACCATTACTCCAGACATCCCACATTCCTCTTTGGTACTCATTCTTGGACCTCAGTGGAACACTAGTAGTAATATTGTATCAGGCAGAACACCCACATCAGACGCAGTGCGCACCCTTGTTTAAACGCGCGTTTATCAATTTTTGCGTGTACTTGCGCTCCCTAGCTTTTTATTAAGGTATCGATCGTTCTGGCCAACGCACGACTGCCCACAAGTGACCGACACATTGTACACCATGCCCGCTTAAAATACAACAGACCTATGCACATCTTCAGTTAAGGTTACGACAAATGTTGGAACCCTTTTTTCGAAAGGCGGTTAAACAGAGTGCCCACATATTCGCCCTTTTGTTCAGACACCATGTCCCCCATTACGCCAGACATCCCACATTCCTCTTTGGTACTCATTCTTGGACCTCAGTGGAACACTAGTAGTAATATTGTATCAGGCAGAACACCCACATCAGACGCAGTGCGCAGCCTAGTTTAAAAGCGCGTTTATCAGTTTTTGCGTGCACTTGCGCTCCGTAGCTTTTATTAAGGTATCGATCGTTCTGGCCAACGCACTACTGCCCACAAGTCACCGATACATTGTACACCATGCCCGCTTAAAATACGACTGACCTATGCACATATTCAGCTCAGGTTACGACAAAAGTTGGAACCCTTTTTTCGAAAGCCGGTTAAAATGCGTGCCCACATATTCGTTCTTTCCTTCAGACACCATGTGCACCATTACTCCAGACATCCCACATTCCTCTTTGGTACTCATTCTTGGACCTCAGTGGAACACTAGTAGTAATATTGTATCAGGCAGAACATCCACATCAGACGCAGTGCGCACCCTAGTTTAAATGCGGGTTTATCAATTTTTGCGTGTACTTGCGCTCCGTAGCTTTTTATTAAGGTATCGATCGTTCTGGCCAACGCACGACTGCCCACAAGTGACCGACACATTGTACACCATGCCCGCTTAAAATACAACTGACCTATGCACATATTCAGTTAAAGTTACGAGAAATGTTGGAACCCTTTTTTCGAAAGGCGGTTAAACAGAATGCCCACATATTCGCCCTTTTCTTCAGACACCATGTCCCCCATTACGCCAGACATCCCACATTCCTCTTTGGTACTCATTCTTGGACCTCAGTGGAACACTAGTAATAATATTGTATCAGGCAGAACACCCACATCAGACGCAGTGCGCACCCTAGTTTAAACGCGCGTTTTTCAATTTGTATGTGTACTTGCGCTCCCTAGCTTTTTATTAAGGTATCGATCGTTCTGGCCAATGCACGACTGCCCACAAATGACCGATACATTGTACACCATGCCCGCTTAAAGGGACACTGAAGTGATATGTAAACATTGCGGGATTACTTGCGCAAATTGTAGTCCGGGTTCCCCAGGCCATGTTACGACCACTCTGGGCGCGTTTACGCGTTTTTATTTAGTAGAAAACTTAATTCGAAAATGCTGTCCTCCTCTCTTTACGCTCGCCCATTTTCTGCGGCGTTTTCGTGTGACGTCGAGAGGAGCCGAGCTCGCAATTGGCTGCGCTATCTGCACGGCTCCCCGGCCTTCAGACAGAGTCAGTCGGCCCAGCGTTTCGTCCGCCGGACGCCGACGGGTCGTCGCAATTCGTTCGCTCAGTTGAAACGAAGCCAGGACACGTTTGTGAATGGAAGAATGGGCCTTTCTTTACTTGGTTAGTTTGTACACTGTATCTAGCTCCAAGTCAAGGTCGCTTCACACCAGCGCTGCACAAGCGCACATGCGACGCTTCGCTGACTGGTACGCCCGTAGGAAAATATAATAAGGCCTCTTGAAGGCGGGAGAAGAGTCAGCGAAGTCAATATAAGTACTAAGGAAATAAAATGAACTGATATTTTTACCGTACAGCGTAAAAATAGGGTGCGGGAAGCACTTTTTTGCGCTGGGCGAACAAGCACAGCGGTCAGCAGCACGACTACGCATCTGCGAACGCTTTTCCGTCTACGAAATGCAATTGCTAGACGTGAGCTATTGCGGAAACTCGGGGGACGCTTACTGCACGAGCACAATACAACAAATAGTCACCTAAGCTGCTTGAAATGCCAAAACTAAATAAAATGTAAACTTATTGTACAATATATACCTTATATTACCATGGTCGGCGCAGCTCGTCTCGTGGCCGAGTTGTCTAAGGCTGCAGGTGTGTCGCCGCCGAGCGTTTTGCAAGTCACGAGTTCGAGTCCCCGCGGGTACGTGCTTTTTTTTTGTAAGTTAACTTTTTTGTTTTCTGCCGATGTTTTCTACATTGAGTTCACCTTTGTTTGGGCCGCTACGTTCATGGCTGCACGAACTAGTTGACAGAACGCGCGCAGGCTGGCACTGGCGCGCTAGCGAGTTCTCGTTGGCGTGCTGTCCATAAGCACCGACTGCTTGCGGGCAGTGGGCACAGGCCAGAATGAACAGACCCTTGGCCTGGTGCGAACACGCATTTTACGGTACAGGCATGAGTGAGGCAAGCTCGAAATAGGGGGGGAAAAGCGCATGACATTTGTGCGTCTGCGGGTACGCGGAGGGCGTCCATGCACTGCGTAGGCCTCGGCTAGTGAATGCTACGATTCCAAGCCGTCCTGGGAGGGTTATCTTTATGCATTTTTACAGCTGACAACATGGCAGAAGCGCGGTACGATGATTACTGAGTTATTGAGAATGCCCATCCAACAACGTCACAGGTTGTGTTTTACAGAACCGAAACCGAAACCGAAACTTGTTTGGTTCATCGTCCTTGGGCATCGTCCAATCACGGTCCCGCTCCTCCCAACGTCACAGCTTTAGTTGGTGCAACCGCCGCAAACCGCGCATGGTAGTTTTTCTTCTTTGGCGCTTTGTAAAATAATTACCGATTTGTCAACCGGATAAACGATGAAAAGTGGGCTAATTTGAGCCAGTCTACGCAGTGCAAGCAAAAACGGGAGCTTGACAAATTCACTTCAGTGTCCCTTTAAAATACGACTGACTTATGCACATATTCAGTTCAGGTTACGACAAAAGTTGGAATGTTTTTTTAGAAAGGCGGTTGAAATGCGTGCCCACATATTCGCCCTTTCCTTTAGACACCATGTGCCCCATTACGCCAGACATCCCACATTCCTGTTTGGTACTCATTCCTGGACCTCAGTGGAACACTAGTAGTAATATTGCATCAGGGAGAACACCCACATCAGACTCAGTGCGCACCCTAGTTTAAACGCGCGTTTATCAATTTTTGCGTGTACTTGCGCTCCCTAGCTTTTTATTAAGGTATCGATCGTTCTGGCCAACGCACGACTGCCCAGAAGTGACCGATAGATTGTACACCATGCCCGCCTAAAACACGACTGACCTGTGCACATATTCAGTTGCGCAGAACAGCTAGCAGGCTAATTAAGTGCGAAAAAGTTAAAAACCTCACAAAGGAAGTATGCAGGCACAGGTCACAAAAGGCCGGCTCTTACAGCCAAACCTACAGGCCATTTATTTTGTAACTGCTTTGCGGAGTGTGTTTTCTACCCTCTACAATGTACTTATGCACCCGACTCAACATAAACAAGTACTCAAATTTATTTTGACAGATCGTGTTGTCTCAGTAAACAAGCGTCTTGCATGTCTGCAGATTGTACAGGTGCCGTCAGAAGTAATTGGAGCACGGGAGCTGTAGCCGAACTGTATCGGAGCGCCGTGTAGCTACACCGGCGGTAAACGAAAGGACGAGAACACGCATGCGCGCCTGCCGACCGCGATAACCCGTCTATACCTCGCAAACCACTTCTTTTAACGTAGCTTCGAACATTGTTCGCAGCATACTGGCCTCGGCGACGCAATTCGCAATTCGTATGCACTTACTATCGGCAAGTCTCCAAGTAGGGCCTCGGGAAGCGCGAGTTCTTGTGGAAGAAAAGCATCATGTTGCCAATCGATTGTCTCTGCAATGCATCACGGCCTCGTAGCGGAACAAGGGCCGCAGGGACCTCACGATGAAAACGTCACGGTCCAAGTATACTCTCCCATATTTCATCAGGGCTCGTAGCCGGACGACGTCTGCAGCGTGGTGACGATTCTGCAAATGCCAAATCAGCACGTTCGTGGGTAAGCTTACTGAATTAGACATCTGCCACACCTAGGTGTCTTTTTCGTCTATTCCATTGCTCGGACGTTTTCAGAAAACCACAGCGGACGGATGGGAAGGGGTGTTGCAATGTATGACACTGATGAAACAATGCAGAGCTCGATAAATATAAAGAGAGCGAAGTATCCCTTCCAAGTACTGCATATCGATTACCTCTTGCTTGCCATAATTGAAATGTTTGTATGTATCTAAGAACACACTGCAGCTTAAGCACGTCAGACCAACTGACGCAGCATTTGTTTCCGCTAAAGTAGCAGAAGGAACAGAAAATAATAGTTTTTATCCAATTTTCTTGCACAAAACAACCTACCTAATAGCTACCATAGTAACTTATATCTGATGGCATGAGGACGCTTTAACGTTTTTGCTTGCATGTTAGATACCCGTATGTGCTTTGTTGCGATGCTCCGGTGCCTTCAACTTGTAACGTCTGACGTGCGCGTTAAATAACCTGTCATGTCATATATCGGGCCAGTTACAGATATACTTATTCTTGGGTCTACGTGTAGTAAAGTTTGGAGAAAACATTCGTGTGAACAGGCGTCAAGTGCACTTCCGTAAGAGCCGCCCCTCGGGAGACAAAACCGGCCAATACAATCTAGTTTCGAGGATACGGTAACCAAATGCCTGACATACCAGATAAATTACGACTGACTATTAGGTCCTTGCTTTGCAACAGTATACTAAAGCACAGTGTGGATTGATTAGGTGTGCAGTAGCAATATGTTTATTGTACGCAGAAGGGCTTGTTTTGAATCGGTAGGTTTGGCGTGCAACAGCCGGAGCTCATTTTTTAGTACCCATTGTGGCATTCGTCGATGTTTTAGATGTTTCGTGGGCGAGTAGCAAAAAAAGGCGTCGCCTGTCGAGGGGAGATACCACGAAACTCGAGACAGTTTAAACACAACAGCGAACCCTCGTTAAGATGAATTAGGTTAACACCAATTCTTGCTTATGCCGAACAACGTGGCAAAATTTTTTTGGTTTTTCATACACCTAATGCAAAAAAAAAGAAATGACTTGTGCCTAGTCTTCGCTTACGACGAACAAACTTCCGGGGTGACAACCACTGCTGGAGATTCCGGGTAGCAAACATGCCAGTCTTGGCGGCGTGCGCGGTGGGGAATTCATGCATACAGAGGGAAAGAAAAGTAAAAGAAAACCACACCGGGAAGCCAATTCGCTCCACGCGAGAAGGTAAAGAACGAGAGAAAAATTCACCCAGATAAAACTACCACATCTCCCCCTATTCAACCCGTGGAGCCAGCGGCAAAGGAAGGAAACTAGAAAAATGTGGTTGATCCCCCTTTCATAGGAATCGCTGAAACACAAAAGTGAGATGTGCCTGCACATGATCAGTTGAATTTTTATTCTGCTTCGATATGAACTTGCACATCGCTATTTATATTTTGTCGGTATGGCACCGTCACACTTATCAACATTAGCACGCGCCGGAGCGCTGCGTAAACCCAATGAAACGACACGCACTCGCAAACCATGCGAAAGAATCCGAAGGGGTTTCCAGCGACTCGTTTGGGGAACTCTCGGTCCGCTGCAGCGAAAGAGCATGATTTTCAGGGCTGTCTTGTGCGTATGCTTGGCGAGCGACAACCTGGCGACGCGTTGCTTTGGCAAATGTGCGACCACTGCGTCCCTGCTCCGTGGAGTGTACGGTAGACGGTTGCATTGCGACGAGCTCAGCCGGCGCCAACTGTCGGCGCTCAAGAATATCGTGATGCACCACTTCGCTTCACCTCTCTTAGAAGGCAACGCCATCGAATTGGAGGCGGTTATAAGAAGGATATATGGCGCGCTCATACGGCTGCCTGCGCTTCAGCTCGTAGCGTAGTCGGTAAAGCGTCTGGCACCTCCCGTTGCGGCGACGGAGTACCCGGCTTGAATCCTGGCGTATCCCCGTTTTTCTGGCGATGTCAATTTCGTGGCGAATATGACGTCAGTCAGATGTTGGTGGAACTCAGCATAAAACACCTTCATGTAAAAAAAAAGCGAGAGCGAGTATTGTAGCCGCTCTACTCTGTAAAGAGAGACGGAAAACTGGGTGGATTTTTCAACAAATAAAAGCGTCGCCGGAGACTTGCTATTCCCGAACGTAGCAGCTCTTCTGATCAATGCCGCTCCTAAGCGGGAGCGTGTGATCTGGCGTCGCGAGTCCCATTGCGTCATGACCGACAAAGCAAGGAGCACCTTCTTTGTCTCTGTTAAGTTGCCGCTTGAGGTAGGGGGCGCGCAATCTCCGCCGCTGCTTGGACTGGATAAAATAAGCAAGAGGAGCTGCTGACAGTGTTCTATCAAGTTTCGCACTGAAATAAATGTCTTTTTCCTCCTTTGTAAGTCTACTTCATTCACCATCTTAAAGCAAGTTATTTGAGTGGACCTGGGAGTGCTGCCGATTCGTTTTTAGGAGGGCTTCTGATAACACGAACAAATGTTCGTGTTATCAGAAGCCCTCGTGTTTCCCCTTCGAGTCAGTCTTAACGAGAATGCACTGTAGTGCATTTTGAGAGACCGAAGTAGCTTTTTATTCTGGAGACATCGGAGACTATAATGCAATTCGCATTATCAATTCACTTTAGGAACTAAAAAAGCGTAGGTGGTAGTATTATTCGGTATTTTTCTTCTCTTTGTTCACTTTTAGCTGACAAATTTTATATTTCAGCACAGCAGTCGTACTTCTCTATACAACGTATGCAATTCTGCAAGTATTTGGTTTCTTGGTTCACCTGTGTTAAATGGAGGCTTCTATTTCGCTCCATGCAACGCGCCCTTTTTCCGTGCAGTTCACAAAGAAAACACTATACGGACCCCTTGAAGGACCCCTACGAACGAGTGATGATGTCACCCTTCTCCTACGCAAACTTGAGGCCGGTCCTTATGCACGTGGCTTAGTTTAGAACAGGGCTGTCGCGAAACGCCCGCGCACAGTGGGAAAACCTTGCGTTTCGTTCCAGCCCTCTCAGCTTTTAAATTTTGCTCTCTTTAGCAGCGACACCGTCTCCCTGCCCCCGCATTCGTTTAGGCCCAGTTCTGTCACTTCATCATCATCATTCGAACGCCATTGTTTTTTTTTTTTGGCGCCTACTAGGACTCGCAGTCGCTACACACTGCCTTGTAGCACGTGCACAAGCTGCGCACCACGTCTCTTCACGCTACAAGGTAGGTTGTGATGTCAACGTAGCACCACTGAAGCCAGACTGGCTGCAGGCTTCGCTGACGTCACTAATCTCTGCACGCGTGCTCCCCTTCTCGGCTTCTTTCTGGCTGCCACTTTGGGTTGCGGCAGAAGGAGGAAGGCAACGTTAGCAGTGATGGCTCACATGTACGGGTATTACGACTTCAAAGGCACGATTATTTGCGCGAAGATGCAGATAGTGATGGCATGAGCTCCAGCAAGGAATGCAACATACTCCAGCCGCCGCATTATGCGTCTTCTGCCGACATGTTCAGGGATAAACCGCACGCCCACGCCAATCTCGCGGGCAGTTTCGAACTTTTTCATCTGGCTGAACTTCCCACTAGCGAGCCCAAGGTACATTGAAATGAAATGAACGCCCATACACGAAGGCGAGAATGTGTCCGCGACCAACAGGAACCACCACTAGAAGGCACTGGCGACCGCGCGAGCTGGTGACCCACCGCGCCGCCGCCACAAGGCGTTCGGTGGAGTGGTTTTGCACAAAGGACCCCAAGACGGAAAACGTTGAAATAACCAAGTCTTATCGACTGGCCCGGCAGACCTTCTCGCGCCCATACCCGGGTCTGAGCCGAGCGGAAGCCGTCACGCTACGCCAACAACAGACACGATCGGTACCCACCCCTACACTACTACACCCCATGTTCCGCTAGACATACCCAAGCGTTGAAAGCCAAGTCTGTCGGAATGGCACGGGCAATCTGGCACACATCATATGGGAATATACCGAGCACCCCAACGTATCTACGTCATGAGCCATGCAGCCAGGGCTCAAAGGAGCCGTACGCACTTGCAACTGAGAGCTACGACAATAAGCCAGCATGTCCCGGGGGCGCTCGAAAGGCAGGGGGCGCGCGAGCTTGAGTCCCTAGCCGAGTAGCCACGCACCCCTCCTGCTCTTCCCCCCCCCCAGACGATGATAGGCCCACATCGCGGCGCGTAAAAACGTCGTCTGCCTGTCTCCATAAACATTTATTCAGCCAGTCAGTCAGTCCTCCGGCGTCGCACCCTGATTACGTTCTCGTGTTGCAGGCTCTTGTTGTGATAGTCGAGAATGTTGGCCTACGAAGGATGTTTCTGCAGCGAATACGACACTTAGTCCAAAAGCGTGAGCGGGAGGTAGGGCTCCTCGTAACGCTGCCCGTTGAAGCCCCGCTCCTGGCGCGTCTCGGCCTTCTTTACGCTCAGTCTCCTTCAACGCGCGTATTCCGTACGTGTCTATGTGACGCGCATAGGTATCTGATCATCTAAAGCGTTTTGCGACGCTGCTGTCGTTGTCGAAGAAATTCCTCCGATACCGACTGCAGCCTTTTATGAACTCAGCTTAAACACAACATGCCCTTTGGGAGTGAAAATTGTGCCTTCCAAGATTTTCTGTGAGTCGTGAACCTTCGGTGGGTTGTGTTGTGCGTTACACGTCGGAAGTATCAGCGGTTAACGGTCTTCATGGTGTTTGTTTGGGTCTGGTGGTTGTCTTACGATTCGGTAACGGTGTTCGCAAATTTTGATTAAGTGAAATGTCCAGAGACATCTGCAGATGAGTATGATTTGCGGGTCGGCGGCTGTCTCGTGGGTGTGCTTGGCGAGCGACGTCCTGCTGGCGGGTCGCTTCGGCAAAGATGTACTGTCGTCATTTCCGTGACGGATACGTCAGCGAAATCTTGGTGTATACCGGGATAAAACACTTTCGTGTTAAAATATCAAATCCGAAAACGAACAACCCTAAGTATAACCAGAGTCCTTCAATGCTTTACTGGTCACGAAACTTCGACGCTCGTTTCATATAGGGACCGGGCGCGCCACTACAGGCGCCACCGCCGCACGAAGGTCATCCAGCCGCCGCTTTCGCGGCGTATTGGCCTGCTCTTGGCGTGCAAACGCTCGCTGCTTTTGGTGTCTGCGCGCTGATTAAGTGTGTTTTTTTTCGTAGTAGTAGTTAGCGATGAATAGTCCAGTCATCACCTGCCTTCAATGGCGTTTTATTTTTTGTAGTAAATTACCGTACACTTCGGCCGCGAACGGCGGCTTCTGCGTGCTCTGGCACAAGCGCTGCGCCATTGTGTTTTCGGATTTCTAAATCTCTATTTATTCTTTTCTTAAAGCAAAAGTTGTAAATACCACACATACGGTAGCTGCGTAGTCACGGACTTCTGCGGGCCTATCGATAATACAATTAAAAAAAACTGAAAGAAACCAAGTACGCGTCGTTCAGACTACGCTTAATGAATCCGTTGATTTCTCTGGAATGCACAGAACACTAAACGAGATAGCCCAATAGTATTGTCGTTTCAATAAGTGGGTACATACTTGAGAACATCTAAAAAGGCTGCAGAAACGCGAAGGATCAAAACACGAAGAGATATATGTTGCACCATGTGTCTTTCCGCTTCCACGCTTTGCAATCCTTGCAAAAACAGGAAGCGAAAAAAGAACAATAAAACTGATGTTATCACACGCAACAAAAATTCAAAGTTACGAAGGGAGACAAAAGATCGTGGTCCAGAGTAGAAAAATTTATTTTTTCGCGCTGCGTTGTGGAGCACACGGTGGAAACAGAATATTGCCACGTAGCCAAGAACGACGCAAAGCTTTTCTGAACGCAGCCAGCTAGCGAGCTCCTGTTCTACAGAAGACTAGAATCAAACACAAACGTCGAAGAAGCAGTCCGCAGTGTGACGTGCACAGATGAACGTCAATAAAGTGAGTTGCGCGGCGTTTGCTATGCATGCATTACTCTCGGAACGTTATTAATTTCAGATCCATGGAAATGGGATCGAGAACATTGTCGAAGAAACAAAAAATCAAGTTGGCGACAAGGTGGCACCCTTTTCATATCAAACAATATTGCCCGACGGGACGTACGACAAAAAGAGCAAACGGGCGCTCAGGTTGAAACACCAGATAAGAAACCGGAATCGGCCACGCGTGGTTACAAAACAAACAAGACGAACCCTAAGGGATAATTCGCGGAAATATGAAAAGTAAAAGCACAAGGACGTCCCAAAGCTTTTTTACACGCCAGCCTGAGCGCAAGGTAATACAAGTTTGCAAACAGGTAATGAAGCACCGCTACAACCTGACTGATATGACAAAAATCCGGCTTTTGTTAGCCTTGTACAATTTTAGGTCCACGATGCTCTCAAAAGGGTACATTGCTTTTTCCATTCTCACACACAGTGCATTTCCACGCACTGTCACACAATTATAACCGAAGCTGAAATCCACCGTTTCGTGGCTTGGAATGGCGTGGCTCCATTTCCCTCGCAGCTCCCCGTCGCTCGGTCAACAGAACAAGGAAACATTTTCTGTGGTATCGTTGTACAAGGAACGACATCCCGGGACGCAACACATGTTAGGCATCATCGTTGCACTAGTTAAGTCGCATCACAAGAGCGCGAGATTCACATTACATTTTTTTTCCCGCACAAAACAAACACAACTCGCCACGGCTCTGCCGTTCGAGCCAGCGCAACGCTGCCCGAGGAGTGACCTCAGTGAGAGGGTGGCGCCACCGCGCGGCGGCCAAACGCAGCATATGAAGCTCTCCCATTGAGTTACGGAGCAGTTTCGTGACCAGTAAAGCATTGAAGAACTCTGGTATAACCTACTCTTTAGTACTAAAGGTTGCTTCCCCGCAAGAAGACCTTGTCTACAGGGGTGTTTACAGGCCGCTTGCTTCGTTGTAGAGGCTTCACTTCCATGACGGATACGACGTCAGCGAAATCTTTCCGCAACTGGGAATAAAACACTTTCGTGTTAAAATTCAGCGTGGTACCGTCGTTAGCCCTCCGAAGAATAAACTACACCCGGCCATTGAAGTATGTATTGTACGCGACCTCCTAACTCCGGATGTTCTGTACCTCTCTCGTCGTGCCTCTCGTCATCCCTCGTTTTACGTTTTGCGCTTTGAACGGTCTTGCAATGGATCTTCTGCAGCCACAAACATTTCGTCGCCGCTTCGCCGGAGTGATATTCGCTTTTGAACCGAACTCGTCGCATATGTTCTCTAGTAGCGACTCGGCGCCTTTCGCACCGCGCTCGCTCTCATTCGAGAGTGACGCTCTTCGGTCGTTCCATCTGTCTTCGTCCTTGACCCGGCTGTTGTCGCCGCATGCGGCAAAGCAGAGCTGCTCTTTTATACCCCCGTGGTGACGTAACGGCTTAGCTCCTCATTTGGGCATGCGTGGCCTCCATATGGCGAGGTGAAGCAAGGCTATGGTGAAGCGCTGCCGCAGCGTGAAGACGTCATCGTTCGCGATGTTTCGCTGTGCACATTCGCCAGCTTAACCCCCAGTCAACAGCATCGTTGTCACTATAAGACTTCAAAAACGAAATCTTGTCGGAGGACCAAAGAAGGAAAAATAACTGTACTGCTGTACATGCACGCAGTTGCACACAACCTGCAGGAGATTGGGAAGCAGGGTGACAGAACGCGTGATGCTTCTGCCCCTGAAAAGCTGCCGAGCATCTGCAGGTAAGCGAAACGGAGTACCGAAAGGTAGCCAGCCTGCGTCACAAACCATCGCAAGAGATTTTTTTTTTTGCTGTGAAGACGTGGTCTACTGCAATCCTTTGTCATGCAGAAAATTATACTTCGGGCGGAAGGGCCGGTGACTGAACCAAAGACTGAAAAACATTCCTTCAATGGGTTAAGAATAGTACCTGGACTTTTAAGCAGACCCGGCCGGGACTGCGCGTGCTTGCCATACTTTTGTCTGAGCTCAGGTATCGCCAAATGTGACAAATAAGCCGAGGATGAAATCACTTAGGAGACGCAGATAACCCGGTTGAGTAGTGTTTGCGTCAGCATGGCGGCCATGTTATGTTTCCCTAAAGAACTGAAAATTCCGTGATGTGTTGTCGACAAGCGGCAACCAGACCCGCACGTGACGCGTTGCGAGAAGTGTCTCTGCAGTGGTTCGTTGCCAGGAGGTTGAAGTTTTACGTTTCCAGTAAATTGTATTTAGGTAGATTTTTTTAATGTTATTTATACTGTTTGCGAAAAAAGTAAAATCGAATCCGCGCGCGTTTCTGTCTACCCCAGTGCAATCGTTGCCATAATGTAATGGTCCGTCTGCGCAGTTTTCCGGATATGGTATATAACACGCGCAAGATTGCGCCCTTACATCCAAACACTCGCAATGGTGTATTGAGGAATGATTGCAAATAAATGTGTGCCGGTAATTTGAGTACCGACTGCACAATGCAATGCATATCAAGAAGTTACATATTCACAAGGCAGGCCATTACGGGAGTGGTGTATCGGACAACGCTTTAGGAGGAGGATTGTGTGCTACTACCTCGCGTTCTGTTTGGGCGGCGCAGCCAAAACGTATCTCACTGCTTTTACGTACGCACAAAAGGTGAGCTGCCTCCATGTTTATGCTCTGAACCACACAGTTCAGGGGCTAAATTGGAACGTTTCTTGTTTACACCGCATAATTTGTAACATCATCGATGAGGCATGCAGAAGCTTTTAGTCTGTCTGATGTCTGTGATGTGTGTACAAATGGAAATTGGTCACACGACATGCGTAGTGCACCGCTAGTCATCTAATATTAGAGAGTTTTAGCATAGCGTGCTCCGTCCGCTAACGCTACGGCGGCGGGTAGCGGGGCGCGACTGGGGAGAGCAAATTCGTCACGGTGGGGTGGATTAGTTCCGCGCGGCCTGCCTTCGCAATGCCCTCTCTTTCCCTCCGCTGAGGGGCAACCTCCTCGCACTCCCCGCGCGCGCATGCGCAGTCCGGTCCCGCTACCCGCTAACCTTAGCGTAGCGTACGGGAGCCGCTATGCTAAAACTCTCTAATAAAGGAGCAGTTCTGATTGCTCTCCGAAGCGATCTTGGCTAGGATCTTTACGTGCACGTGGAACATTCGTGTTTTAAATCGGGCTCATAATAAGAAAATTCCTCTTGAAGTCAAACGCTGGCATCGGAAATAACCTAATGTAAAAAAAATAGGAGGTTGTTCTTTTATAACTATGTTTCCAGCTTTCTTTCACTCTCTAAAAGAACCTTAGTTATATCAGCAAGTAAATACAAATATCTCACTTTATTACGTCTGAGTTTATGTTTTCGCTGCTTGCTTGCAGCCAATGAGTCAGCACTCGCGAGAATAGGCTTCCCGAAGACCTCCTCAGGTAACCTTGTGGGCACGAAAGTGAAGTTTATGCCTTGAAGCAAGTCTGCGTATGGTCCCTTGAAGACGCAAGGATCGCAATGTACCATGATCTGCTTTGGGCGGTGGTTGATGTACATTGACTGGTAATACACCACGTCCATCAGACTTATGTTCGGCTGGTTCCACCTGAAGAGGCAGAAAACGGACTTATTTTGCCAACCGTAAATTATCTAGAGGCCGGTTTGGTGAGCACAAAAAGCCTAAATTCCTAAAAAAAGCGTTTGAACAGTGAAAAATCCCCGTTCCCTATGTATAGTAGAGCTAGGCCTGATGCCAACGCGTATTTATTGCTCCCTTACTTTTAGCGCCTTGCCTGTCCCAAGTGCACAGCCTCCACCCCATCCGAAGTAGTCTTCACGGCATCACAGACAGGTACACCCACCCAAGGCCGCTGCTGCCGTCGTCTGCTAGGCTGTTCCAGGAGCAGACGGCCACCCCCGATTTTTGTTATTTGCCTATTGCACTGCCTGCCATACTCGAAAGTTTTCTGTAAGAGCAGGCACGTGGCGTAAACTGAAAAGAGTAATCAGCGTTGCCGAATGAACCCCGCACTGAACGAACCTTGCGTTGGGCAACGATGATTACTCGGCGGTGTGTGCACGGAACAAGTTATACTCGACATAAAAGAATGCCCACCTATCGACGGGAGGGTCCGGGATTCCCATCTACCATGTAACAATCGTTGTGTAATAAGAAGCATTGCACTAAGGGATGCATTATCGCGAGAACCCGATAATGCATGCGTAGAACGCGTGCATTATCGGGTTCTCGCGATAATGCACGCGATGGAAAAATCTGTACCCGAAACAAATACATCGCATACATCGCATGGGTGCGAAAGGCGACCTTGCGCTACAATGTATGAAGGCCACTTCTGCACTATTGCAGACTATGCTCTAAATAGTTAGGGAATAGGAAACATAAACATATACAGTGCATACATATGAAAATTTTCTAGAGGACTCAGATGTGAAGGCAGCCGCGGGTATTAGTTTCAATTTTATTCGGCGCGGAAAAAACGAACATTTCAATGTTTTTTGTATTTATCAACTGGTTTTGCTCAGGGAGAATTTTCAGTCATCTCTCGCCCTAATGTTTGGCGGCATTGCAGAGGGCTTTTAAAGTTGAACTCCAAATCAACCAAACAAGATGCTTTACACTTGCACAGCTACACCGAACATGACAATTGTATGTCTAATGACCTTGCAAGAGATTGTTAACTGATTCAGTCCCATTAGGCATTTTTTATATTATACAAAGTCGCATGCATATATTTTCATGTGTTATATTGCAGCTAGCGTGGCTGCAAAGATCATTATTAAACGACGCAGGTAGTGATGACACATGCGATGAGTTATAGAAAAGCTTGTTTAGAGCAAGCAGATCGGGGAACTAATTTGCAATCACGCAGGTTATATCGGGTATAGCATACCAGTTTTCAGGGCATCTTCTCAGGATGGTGAAATCTGCAGCTCGACATCTACAGTAATTATAATAAATTTTCGCATTCTTCTAATATAACTGTACTCCGCAATAACAAGTTTTCGTCGCATCACAGAAAAAACGAGTCAAACGCTGTTACGTCCGCACACCAGCACATCAGCCTAAATTAATTGTTACTGCAGAACAGGAATCGCAAATGGAAGTGTAAAACTTTCACAGAAGACAAAGATGAAGCTGACACCCACCTCAGCAGGCACATCAGCAGACGACTAGGCGAGGCGACAAGATGGCTGTGCATTGAACGGTTCTCTGTAAGTAGTGTGAATATATAGATTTTCCCAGACGACGGCCCCCTCCCGAGCATCCCAGGACGTTATTTCACAGGAAGGAAAACATACTCGGTCGTGTATTGTAAGCAGAATGACCCCATAATCCTGGTTGTGGGTCCCATGGTGGGGAGAACTCGTACTGGCAGCTTACTGAAAGAAATATTGAACACAGAACAAAAATGCAGACAATTGTTGGCCTGGTGCTCTCTGCCGTATTCCAATATTATACCTCTTAAGGCAAAAGCCGCCTAAGTATGTAACTTACTAAGGCTGACGTTGGGCTAGTTGGGTGCACATTATTCACACTAAAAAACAGTGCAGGGATGCGGACGGAACAAGTGACAAACTAGAGCGCTGTATAGTTTTCCGAAGTCACACTAGTTCTTATTTATTTTCTGTGTTTTTTTGGCGAATGAGTGATGCATCATTGTTACCCAGTTTATCCACGCTGTTTTAGTAGGTGGCATTGTTCAAACCAACAACCTGTTTTTGTGTCACACTTCTTTTTCCGCCCATGAATATGTTCTCAAAAACAATGCGCCCGACAGTTTTCGTTTGTTGGTTTCAACTGCCGGCCAACGGTAGACTCGGCGCCATAACAATACGGCTGCTTGTAGTATTCTCGAACAGTGTCTTCTGAGAAAATTGACTCCAACCAATTGGGCACGAGCAATGCTTTCACGCCAATTTGTTTGTTTCCAAGTTGTCGTTTACGCTGACACCTTGCTGAAAAGCTGTTTTGTTCCAATTCACAGCCCTACTTCAAGTGGTCAGCAGTGTCATATATGGGTAAGACAGCTTTGAACAGAGGTGTTTAAACGAAAGCAATACTTCAGGAAAACTTCGATCTGTGACGCCCTGGATGCGAGATCCTAAGAAACGTGTTTTATTGAGGTTATTCCATGCCAAACGTCCCAGCTGTGAAGTCGGCCATCATGGATTTCTGGAGTAAAGTAGTAGCTCATCTTTGCATAACCCACAATGCTACCGCAGAGTAGTTTACCCCTTTCTTGTTTTTGTAGCCAGCCTTTTATACCCACATTTCAAAGCAAACTCATCTGTGTAACAAATTTATAAAAACATTTCTTTTTCACTATTTCTAGTGGACAAGACCTTGAGGCTCTGGAGTGCCTTGTACTGCGTTTTAAAAAGATTTTCCCTTTTTTTGCTCTCATTACGCCACGGAGAAAATACACGAATTTACGCATTTTTGAACATCTCTATCAAATGCAGTCACACTGTCTCAGCGAATTAAACATTTTTTAAATTTCTCCGTTCGTGAAACATATATTAACAATGAAACAGGACGAAATTTACGTGAAAACATCTCTCAAAATTAGAAAAACTTCCTCTCTGGCCCATTCAAACCCCTAAATTTCACATTGTTGTGATCGTAGTAACAATATCAAACCAAGGTCAGCACGTCTGATGACCAGCATGTTTGGTATGCAGCCAGCCGTTGAGTATACACGTATTCCTAGTATGGGCGCACCACCGCTAGCTTCACGTTGTACTTTTCCCACCAACACGCGAATTATCCATTTTTCCCGTATTGAATACACGAAATACCATTTGGTCGAACGGTATTCCTCCAGCGCCAAGCCGCTGACTCGCGCTGCTTTTATGAAGGCCTGGGCATACCGTGCGGAGTAGACATTCTGTGGAACAACAAGGTGAAGTTTCGGTGCACATATTCGAGGTTATTTTCTCTGTTAAAACAGAAAGCGTTCATATGAAACTTTCTGCAATAAACTGAAAGGATTTTTACTAGTGGATGCCTTGTGTTTGACATTTTTCTTCGAGCACAGCAATGCGCAGTTTAGGGGCGCGTATGGCACGGAATCAAGATTTTTCCAAATTTGACAAATATTTTGTCAGACATTTCTCCCTTTTTCAGTGTCAATATATTTTTTTACAAATTGTCCACAATGGTTTAATATAAAAACAAATGCTACATTAGCTTGGAGAGTGTGCTTGTATTTGCTAAATATGCCCGAAAATGCGCTATATTGTGTATTTTCTGAATGGCGTAATGAGAGCAAGAGCAAAAATAAAAAAGAAAACCAGAACAAAAAAAAAACAGCAAAAAAAAGCAGGCTGGAAAGAAGGCGGCTCGTTGGCCACGATGGCCGCAACTGAAGAGGCGAGCGCTGCGATGGTTTTGAAGTCACCTGTAGGCTGGCGGGTAAAGCTGGCCCTCAAAGCTGTGTAAACATAAGGCCGCCATAATATCACGCTGTTATTGCCGGATCAGTAGTTGTAGATACGGTTAATAATTTTCTTTTAATTATGCCCATATATCGCGCTCCATGTAGCGCACATATATAGCGGGCGGCAGCCGCGGTGGTGAAAGCATAGAGTTTCATACTAATATACAGTCGAGGGAAATCTTGCGTCACTGTCCAGGGGAGCCACGCTTCAGCGAGCGTTCCGTGATGTACCGGGCAGGTACGTTCCAGTTGTACTTGGAATGGCTCACGAACAGGCTAGAAAGTTGCCTCTGGCTGCAAAAAAGCAAAAATAGTACTGCAGAAGATTAATCAAGTTTGTTTTGTTATTTTAAATATAAAGCCCCAGAAAGATTTATTTGTCAGGGAATATTTAGAAGCTTCATGCAAGATGAACTAGAACACAGTGTTACCCGTTTTTGTCCACTTTGGCTTCAAGACAAAAAAGAAGCCATGCGCCTAACCAAGCAAAGTAGGAGAGCAACGCCGCTAGCTTCAATGACGCTGCCCACCGAAGCCCGGGAATGCAGCGCCAGATTTCCCTCTAGTATATATTAGTATGAAACTGTACGGGTGAAAGGACGCTTGCCTTATCTGATATTTTTTTCTGCCTACCCAGACGAGCCGAAAAGCTGGGGCCATGGCTGCGGAACTGCCTCACGATTGAAGTTACGGACCTAGTGAAAGTGTCGCGTTTCCGGAGCCGAAATTGCAACTGGACATTTGGGTGGCAGTGACGGCGGTGAATGGACGCTTGCCTTATCTTCCTTTTTTCCTGCCTACCCAGGTTGGCAAATACTCTTATTAATCAATTTGCCATTGCGTTACTGCTGGAACAGCCATTGCGTTGTTGAACAGCTTTGTCATTTATTCCAACGTCAAACCGGCGGCCAGAAAGATACCATGCCAGACTTTGTTGAATTTCCACGCTTCCATTCTAGCCTACTGACAGCAATAAGGATGATGACAAAATAGATTACCAGAGCTGGGTGGCAGTATTCCTGTAGCTGATTATGAAAGTTTCGGTTAATGCTCATTTAGGTTGACGTAACCAGCATTCTTATTTTCCTCAATCACAATGGGGGCGTGATAATGCCATCAGCCCCTATGTATCATGTACTTCACAATACAGACCACATTCTGTGTCTCAATTCCAGCAATAAAAAAACAACAAATTTCACCTTGACAGCCTTGCCTTCGCATTCTTCCACCGGTTTTGTGTGAGACATCAGAAGTTTTTTATGCAAGCTGAACCAAATAAAATCCTTTGCAAATACATAACTACAATACCTTTTATACATATAGCACATATAGTACATTGCTCCTTGGCTGCAAGAACAAGCAAAAAGGAACGCAGAAAAGAAGTGGGGCTCATATTTACGAGCAGTCCTCATCCAACAAATTGCATTTCACCACTAGTAATTACACCAGGCCTTTAGGGGAGTTTGTGATCCTAACAGATAGTCTAAGACGGCCTAGTGTGCGAGTTGAAAGAAAGGAAGAAACAGTTGAAGAAAGGTAGGGAGGTTACTCAAGAAAATAATGCGAAGAAGAACTGTCCGGCTGGCTGCGCTACACATGGATAGGGGAATAAGGGACTTAAAAGGGAAAGGAAAGACTGGTATAAATTAAAGTATAGAAAGTTGGCTACCAAGAAAGACAACACCGCGGACAAAAAAAGAAACGGCATAAAAATAAACAGGAGAAATGATAAATTTTGCAAACAAAAGATGCTTTACGCTAGATCTAGACAATGTGTGTCTTTTTCCCTCTTATGCACTTTATTCTGCTTCTTCAAGACGAAAATTATTTTGGCTGCTTTGGCTGCACCATGTGTAAAACCGAGATTAACTGATCGGCTATGTACATGATGTAAATGATGTACATAATTTGTATATCTTTGTAGAGGGGAGCTGCTCCTCTCTGGCAAGCTTTTGTACTAAGCTGACTCGTGTAATGCGACGTGTTTTGTTCATGCCCTGCTGCTTTATGCTGCCTCAATAGTATTGACTTATTTAGTCCTTTGGCGCTTCTCCAGCGCATATGGCTTTTTATCTTAAGTGTGTTTTTTCTTGAAAAATGTTTTGTGGCTTTTATCTCTGTCGGTTTATTGGCTTTAAACCTGCCATATCTTTGGTGGAGCAAGTTAGTACCCCACATTATTATCCCCTTCCTTTATTTTGCCTCCCTGTCTACGCGGGCTCGTAAAATCCGGACTTGGACAGTCCCATCACGGTCGCGGAAGTGAGGGCTAATATTAACCGGCTCAGAACCAACACGGCTGCCGGCCCGGATAAAATCAGCAGCAGGAATCTTGATAGCAGCTCAGGAATCTTGATGACGGGTCCATTAGTAACCTAACAACGTATATGCAAAATGCTGGGACAAGGGAGAGATACCGCAAGAGTGGAAGGCTGCGAACGTGGTCTTGATTCTGAAGCCAGGGAAGAAGTTACACTTTGTGCACGTCCCACCAATTTCCATCACATCTTGTGTTGGTAAATTTATGGAGCATGTAATCCAAACTGGACTGAATAGATTCATGGAAGATCAAACCTGTACCCTGATACTATGATAGGCTTCAGACCCACCTGCCGGTATGCGATGTCATGCTGCAGCTGAAAGAGCAGGTTATCGACAAAAAGACTGTCAGGATAATTATAGGCCTGGACGTGTCCAAAGCTGGACGTCTGCAATGTAAAACACACAGCAATACTCGAGTACCTTAGCGTGCTAAACGTAGGTATGAAGACATATAACCACGTAAGGGATTTTCTCTCCAATGAGACTGCAACCATAAGCTTAGTAGGACAGTCACTCGAAAAAATTAAATTGGGGAATAGAGGGATACCACAAGCGTCCGTCCTCTCTTCGACTTTGTTTAATAGAGCGATGATCGGGCTTCCAGAGTGGCTGGACGAAGAAAAAACCTGAATTACTCCATTTAAGCGGACGACTTGACGCTGAGGGTGAACAGGGGTCACGACGGTCAAATCCAAAGTACACTTCAGAAGGCCATAGATACAATAGAGAAATGTCTTGAGCTGATCGGATTGAAATTCTCGTCAGAAAAATCAGAGGCTCTTTTTCTACCATCCCCAAAGAGGAAAATGAAAAGTCCCCCTTGCAAGAGCTTCGGCATTGGTTTACGAGTGAATGGCAATGCCATTCCGATCGGTGACAGTGTTAGAGTCCTAGGACTGGCCATACAAACAAATGGAAAAAATACTGAAAATATCAGTAGACTTGAAGCCAGTACCAGCCAGACGTGCGGGTTACTTAAGCGCTTTTCTAACAAGCAATCAGGGATGATGGAGGCCAATATCTTGAGATTGTTTCAGACTTTCGTCATAAGTCGTGTACTATTCGTTGCCCCTATCTCAAACTTGGCAAAGCAGAGAAAGATGAAATTGAAATCATACTCAGGAGAGGGATGAAAACCGCACAGGTCTTCCTGCAAACACCCCGACGCTAAAACGTTTAAGACTACATGTATCCAACACTGTGGATGAACTCATAGAAGCCGCCACCGTGTCGCAGCATCAAAGAATTTTAAGAGTAAAACTGGAAGGAACATCATGGAGAGCCTGGGATTCGAACCCTCTGAGTGTTCCAAGCAGACTGATATCGTACCTAGACCAACTAGGAACAGACTCATGATTATAATGCGGCCTAAAAACACGCACCCGATATTTCATGAAGGCAGACGAAAAAATAGGGCGGTGACCTTGAAGCCCAAATTTGTAGGGAGGTCTGGTGCGCACTATGCGGACGCTGCCGGACACGATACTAACGAGACCGCACACACAGCGGTAGCAGTTCGTGAGAGTGGAGACCCGGCCTCGTGTTGCACCGTCAAAACCACAAATGCAACTGAGGCAGAAGGAGTTGCCGTTGCTCTAGCGATAGCACAAACAGAACTCCAGCTGGCGCAGTTTCAGGCAGGGGGCGCGCGAGCACTGCGAAGGCGGGAAATATGAAATGCAGCAGTGAGCGAATAACGCCGGTGCAGCCCATTATAGCGAATCACTCCTCTGCACTTCCGTCAGCTTTCACATTGAGTGGAACGTCTTTAATTTTTTTCGTCTTCTCCCACCTACCGATCCGAGGTACTTTCCATTCCACTTCCCAATCTTCCTCTCGCCGCTGCACTCTTCATCGGTTGCTATCCTTCCGAACTATACGAAGCCGAAGGCCAATTTTACCCAGATAATGAACCACCGTTTTTGTCGCTGGGTGGCGGCCGTTCCTTCTCCCAGGAGTGAGAGGGGCACCCGTCACGCTTGGGACATGTACCGATGAGCGCACGTGCAGCCGGGTGGCCCCATTTTTGAAAACCAGCCGTTGAAAAAGATTAGATTTCTAGCATAGCGGCTAGCGTCCGCTAACGCTAGGGCTCAACTGGGCACTTGCGGATTCTTTCAGGTAGAGTGAATTAGTTCTGCGGGCCGACCATCTTCATGCCCAGGCATTTGTTTCGCTGAGCGGTGAACTCCTCGCCCTCCCCGCGTGTGCATGCGCAGTCAGGTCCCGGTAACCCGCCTCCATATCCGTGAGCCTCCGCTTGCCGCTATACTAGCACTCTCTACTATCCGTAGTTTCCGTGATGCGGAAATTATCAATTGGAGGAGGCCGAGCTTCTCTAACATACGTTGCTCAAATCGATCCTTTATGAAATGTTCGAACTCAGAAAAAAAATGTCGCACCTAGTGTGAGGTGCTCCACATGCACTCCGCACGTATAGGCAATATGCATTGCAGACCTTTCAACCTTAGCCTAATCAAATTCGCGTTCGCGCATCTACTCACTGCCGCGTCCACGCTCAACTCGCTTAAACTAAATGAGTTTAAAAATCGATTTGCTGAACAAAAGTGGGTCTGCTGAGAACATATTTGCTCAGGTGGTTTTGGTTCACATCGCAGTGACCGTATCTGGTGCACCGCGCTTACTTAAGCTGAAGTAAGCGCGCAAACTGCAAATACACGGTCTCACAAGTAAACCAAACGTTAAGACGTCATGAAAGGTCCTCTGCGCACTGCGAAAACACGAAAGAAAGGTCGTGCAGCCGTTGTGGTTCCGATATGCATTTCGTAGTCCCACTTAAACGTGCGCGAATTTAACAAAGCGATAACGGAAATTGCAAATCAGACATGCGTCAACGGCGCGTTCACTAGGTTAACTTGATTTATATTATTTAGCTAGCCGCAATTTTTCTGCTCTGTACAGCCGCACTGTGCGGCGCACTGACCAAGTACATAATACGCAACAAATCGCTCCAATGTCATAATACTACCTTGGTAGCTTACACATAAAACATGACTTCACGTAAGAACGAGCTTACACGCACTCGGAACGCATACGCTACATCGTCAGACGCAAGCTGCCGTCGAGCAAGACAAGCTCGAATTCAGGTGAACAATCCTTGCATAACGGCAACCGCACGACAACCAACTGGACATAATAAGCCGCTGATAATTATGCTGGGAAGTAAGCGCGCTCAGAACAAATACACGGCCTCTTATCCAAAGCAAAGCTTACGACGTGACGAACTCACCGCTGCGCGCAATGCCTACTCAGAACAAAGGGTGGACGACGGTCGGGGAGCGAATGCGTATTTCTTCGTAAATGACCGCTCAAACTTGCGCAGATTGTAGCAGAGAGAACAAACATTCCAAAAATTACCTCGCAAAAGGGTGATGGAAGCGTCGGCTTGAAGGATTCTTGTTCAAATCTAAGCGACCAAACGTTTCTCCTTTCTGCGGCGTGTTTCCCGGACGGAATAACGAAGTCTTTTGCCATCCCTCACTCCATTCGCGCTGCCTAAGGCACAACACATCGGCACCGCGGAGCAACATAAAGCGACAATAACGCGACATTCATTGGAAACGAGCAGCTAATTGTTTCGTTGCTATCAGCTGGCGCCAACGGTAGAGCCGGCTCTGAGGCTGCACGGCCAATCATGGCCCCACACCGGCGGCGTTGTAGAAGGGGCGACCCCGCCGTGAAGGATGCAGAAAAAAAACAGCAGAGCTAACCCGTGACTTTTCTGTTAAGCCAATAGCAGGCGCCGCCGTCCGGCGAAAAAGGATATGGCAGAACATGGAAAAGGGAAGCAGCGCTGGTGAGGGCGAAAGGTGGGGAAATCTTAAAATGGCGCTACCTTAGTTAGTTACTTAGGCCCAAATTTTAAAACCTTCCTTACTTTACTTATGTCGCCTTAGAACTCGCAAGGAGGCCTTAGTTCAATTTTGGAACGTTCCCTACTGAGACGTCCTTACGAAACGCTCCCTTTGTGTCTCCTTACTGCAAGGTCGCTCGCGGGCTACCTTCATGCGACCTTACCCCGCTCTTTCAACTGGACGCACACTTCTCCGCAGTTCTTTGCACACGCCTCGTTAGGCCGTGTGGAACGCTGGGAGCTCCGTCCGCTGGTGCTGTGGGAGTAGCGCGACGGCTATGGCATCCGAGTTTACTGCTTCGTACGACAGCTTGGCTGACTTTGCACGGTTTTGCCTGCGGGTGGACGACTTCATGTGCGGAGACGTGTACAGATATCTGTCGCTCACGATGAGGGAGCGGTGAGACCGCTTCAACCCGATGGAGCTGTACAGCGACGACGAGTTTTTATTCCGCTACCGTTTCTCCAAGGCAGCAGTGATCAAAAAGGTGGAGGAACTCTGCCTGCGCGAGAACTTGGACAGAACGGGAGCCCCACTTACGCCGCTGCTTAAGTTACTAGGCACTTCCCCAAGACGTTAGGGGAATCCAAACGCAACGCGCTCGTTGCTCGCAACAGCCCACAACAGGCTCGCGTTGCTCGAGTCGGCTCGGGTTTTGGGAACTTTAGGCTTAGCATCGGGGTGGATATTTGATCGCCGCTATCTGTGCAACTGCTAATGACAATCCCTAACGCAACTTTTTACCGCACTATCATCTCCTTTCTTGCATGTGAAAGTTTGTTTCAGCTATAATGGCCGTTTGTGCGATCGGTGACCAAGACATCTGCCGTAGCCTGTTTTGATGTTTCCGTGAAGGTAGCGCCATCTTTCGGCAGCTCGGCACACCGCGTGCCGCGATGATTGACCGGTCGGACCAGCGAACCTTCGCTGCCGCTCAGCGTAGTGTTAGCAGAGTTACATCACGGTAGATATCTGATCGCCGCTTTTAAATAAGCGCTGATAATGATCCCTAGCACAATTTTTTATCACACTAACACCTACTTTCTCGCATGGGGAACTTCTTTTGATGGTTGACGGTGTTCGCCACCTCGTCAACTTTTCGCAGCCCACGGTCAGCAATGTGCTCTGGGAAGTTACGCAGGCGGTGTGCTTGCGGCTGTTTTCAAAGTGCGTGTGGCTGCCAAATGCAATGAAGAGGAAACGCTAATGACGCGGAATTGTTTTACATTCCGCGGGCGCACGTTGGGCGTGCTGTTGTATTCGTCGTAAAGCCGCTTCCGCACTTTAGATTTTGCTCGCTGCGACACGGCGTTGCTCTTCTTGCACTCCACAAAGTTTTGGTATTTTAGCGCCAGTTTTTCGAGAAGTTCTTTTTTTTTCTTCAGTGTAATCCACTTTCCCGGGCATGGTTATGCTGGCGCTACGCTCGCACAAAACGTTAGCTCGCACGTTTCGACGCTGAATACGATTTTGACAAAAATCAACGTAAGACTGTTGCCAGACTAGATTTGACTTACCAGTAACCGACCGCACAACTTGTTTCAAGAACTGCACAATAGCAAACATTAAATATATATGCCCGTATATATGTAAAGCACGACAAATTCCATGCCTATCACGGCTAATAAAGACACATTTTAAGAACAAATTTCGCTTACCTTCTCACCCATGTGCACGAATGGCTTCCCTACGGGAGTAAGGGCGCCCTTTGGTAAGGGAGGTTGAGGGAGGCGTTAAAAATAAGGATCGGAGCTGCAACGTCGCCTCACTGTAAGGGAGCATGAAGGGCTCCTTCAGTAAGGTGAGGAAATGGGGTAAGGTAAGGAAGTTTTAAAAATGCGGGCCTTAGGAGAGGCGACTTAGGAGAGGGAGGACTGCAACGCTCTTCGACGACCTCTCCGTAGTCTATTCCGATCACATCAGCAACTCTCGTTTCCGCTTGCCTTCACGTTATAGCACCTAAGCCAACGGTAGAGCTCTCCCGAAGCTTCGTTACTGTTTCGGTCCTTAGCCCTCCCTCCCCCTTCATTTCTGAGACAGTTTTTTAGATTCTATCCTGCCTGCTGTTTTTCTCTTTGCTACGCTCCTACTTTTCCTACCTTTTTAGAATGATCAACGTATTTTTACACTCAAATACAATTTCACTCTTCCGTTACCTCCAACTTTTCTTCCCTTCCCGTAATTTTCTTATTCTGCAATCATTCGTCCATTTTAAAGGGTTGACAGCGCATAAACACGACGACACAAGGAAGAGAAGACACGACAAGCGCTGAACTACAACTGCAGTTCAACTGTAGTTCAACTGAACTACAACTGTAGAGTTGTAGTTCAGCGCTTGTCCTGTCTTCTCTTCTTTGCGTCGTCGTGTTTATGCGCTATCAACCCTTTATGATGCTACACCAACTAGCCCACCAAGCCATCTCTTGAACGTCCATTTTAACTTCGTGCTTCTCTTCTGTACCCTGCCTCCCCAGCCTTTTCTAACGCGTCCTTTTACTCCCGCGTACCTCTCTTCCTGCGGTATTATCTCGGCTTTCTATGCAATACTTTTCCTTTCCCGTTTTCTCTGCAGTCGTTTTGTTCTCTCTCCGCACCAACCCCACCATTTCTTTCGGGTCAGTAAAACACGCAGAGCATGCTAAGTAAAAATTATGGCATAATTAATTGCAGGACAGAAAGAAAAATTTCTTCTTTCTTCTAGACAAAGACTATCATTCTGAAAACTCCCTTCAAAACCTATTCGCCTCAAACCTCATTTCTGTATTATATCAGTGAAGAACCTGCCGGAGAAGGATGAGAATTTCGCGCCACTGAATATACCCACGTGCTCGAAAAATACATAAAAAATGCAGTACTCCAGCAACAACTGTTTATTGCACCGTAATTTTCCGCTTTACACACCGCACAGTAAAGCGCAGCGCACACTGTCGATGATGTCTAAATCGCTCAGCTTCTGGTGTAATAGCAGACGGCGTTTCGTGGTGGCGAATACAAGTCCCGACTGCACTGGCCCCATCGGTCTCTGCAGTAAGCCGGGCCGCAAAAGCAGCCAGTGCGGCAGTCAAGCGTACAGGCTTGTCTCCAAGGCTGGTGGCACTTCCGCTCTCCGCAGCTGCTGCTTTGGCAGTATCTGTACACCTCACCGAGACGTCGGCAGGCTGCGCAGAGAGCAACGAGTTCTTAGCACCAGGCCAACAACTGTAACACGCCCGAGCCCTTTTGCGGGCAATTTGCTCCCAGATGTTTTTCTATTATCAAGTGGTCACAACTGAAAAATCATGGAATGGCAGTATGGCGTCAAGAAAAACCGGTCATTGTCATATGGAGGCAGCAACATTGACGTCTCCTCCAATTTTATTTTTCCCACGGATAATTCTTTATGAATTACCAAATACCTTAGAATTATTGCTGGTTTAATTTTCTTGGACGTTCAGTACACAACTACACTAGTTTCTGAGATAAATTTGGAAGGCCGGTGCTACTGTTGTAAAAGCCCCACAAGTAGTGGGCGTAATGTGGGCGACATAGCTATGTAAACTAAACCCGTAGAATTGGGGTAAAATGAATATTTTATTTTTCTGGTATTACAAATCGGCAGTAAAACCTATCCAAGCCGTCAAGGGAAGGTTTTTCAAGGTATTTTGCCGATCGCCGTTTTGTAAGAAGAATGTCCATAAAATATTTTATACCAAAAATCAAAATTGTGTTCCATCCTCCTCCTGTGCAAAAGTGTTATCAAAAATTGTCTTGAATGCATAAAACCTCAATAAAGGAGCAGGAGGAGAAAGCCTTTATTAGATCAGGAAGACACTAGGTCAAGTGGGGGAAGCGGGAGTAGAGGTTGGCATGTTCGTAGCTTGGGACATCTCGAAAATAAGCCATTCAAGTTGAAACTGGGTGGCTCCTTACGAAGGCGGAAGAAGCTATGTGGGGTGAGGAGAGCAGACTCACGGCTCTAAACTGCTCGCGCTAGACCGCTTTCTAGAGAGTAGTGCGCAATTAAAGTCAGCGTGGAGGGTTCCAGCGTTCGATGGTCGATGTATGAAGAGGAGGCATTTGGAGGAGGGTTGAAGGTTCTGTAACGCGTAAATATCGGACAGTGCCAAATTAGGTGCTGGAGATTGGCGGGTGTGAGGGAGGCGCCTGGGGTGTACCTTCAATAAAGAAAGAACAAATACGGCAATAGAGAAAGTTCGTGAAATTCCCGCCAATATGAAATATCCGCTGTGTACCAAGACATCCACAATTGAGAAATGTATTAGCAGAATATGAGAACCAATAGAAAATGTCCAGCAGACAAGAGGGGTCAATTAGATACCACTGCAAGCTCCCCGCTCCTTATAATGTAGGGACTACGAAAAGCATTTGTGTATAATCATAGAACCCGCCGCGGTGGCTCAGTGGCTAAGGCGTTGCGCTGCTGAGCACGAGGTCGCGGGTTCGATTCCCGGCCGCGGCGGTCGCTTTTCTGATGGAGGCGAAAAGCAAAAACGCCCGTGTGTACGAGATTTCGGCGCACGATAAAGATCCCCAGGTGGTCAAAACTAATCCGGAGCCCTCCACTACGGCGCGCCTCATCGTCTGCGTTGCGTCGGTGCGTTAAACCCTACAATCAAGCAATCAATGTATAATTATAGAAGGTGTTTCCTAACTATTATCGTCATTTATTCACATTGGTTTTGGTTTTTTTCTCGCCATTATTAGGAGTGAGCTGGTACTACGCTCGCAGCGGCAATGTCGGAGTAAACGTTTCTTTAAACCACATGCAAGCCTCCCAGGAATACTGTTCGATTGTCGCGCATTGGGTACTTCATTGGTGTCGCGCACAAAACACTGACTTGTGAGTGAGCACAAATCTCTAGGGCACGCTAGTACAATGAAGCGCATAGCGTAATCAGTAGGCGAGAGTTTAGTCGCCTAGATTCAGCCAGCTGTGGTATTTTCGGGGATGCGTTATTGTCTCAGATTACGGACAACTCTGGTTCAAGCCTAAATTGATGGGTTTTATTTATCATGATTACTTCGATTTGTTTAGAGCAGATACTTCCTCGTCATTTTGACATTATTCTAAGCATTCTTTCATTTTTGTTTTAGCTGTAACCTTATTGGCGTGCCACTCTTTCGTCTCTTTATGGGTCGTCTGTTGGCCACTAAGCCGGAATATCGACCCTGCATGAGTGCTATTCCAATGAAGCAAAAATTGATGAGGAGTGAAGTTAGAGGGATGGCTGACAGACGAAAGCAGAAAGACAAAACCAGCAGAGAGATGGCGTCGGATAGGCGACACAAGCAATATAAGAGAGGCCCTAACCACTGGAGGCATGGTGACGACCGTCACACCTGTCCAATGAGACCCACCGTCCTACCCGTCAACCACTGGTCATCTATGGTTTTGTAGCCTAGCAATTACATAGTCAGTCTCCACCGACGCATCCATAGTTCACCTCGATGCGTCTGTACAAAAGCTGCCACTCTGTCGGGTAGACACCCCGGGCCTGTGCTCGAGTCGTACCCCGGTACATCTAGTTCCTCGTTACCTGAAAGTATCAACCTACACCTACGAAATTATATGTGATGCGTCGGACATCCGTTTAATAACTTCGAAAAAAGTATACCTCCCTAGTAGCAGGTGCAGATATTTGTGTAGCTGACTTCATCAATCAAAACGGCTGTCCATAAGTGGAATTTCTCACACACGTCAAAGGTAAATATCGCTTCGAGAAGGCAATGAACAGGGCAGTGGGACGTCGCCCTGCGGTTCCAACCATCGACGACAATAAAGCGGGTTGTAGAACACAGCCTGCGAAGCCTGGGAGGATGTTGCGCGGTGGTAGGATGATGAACATAAATTAGAGGTAATACGAAGAATGTAAAAGAAGCCATGACAGAGGCCGCAGAGGGCGCACGCCCATACAGAGCGTCTTTGTAGTCACAGATTTGGACCACAAATGCGCTACACTGCCCTGTTTATCACTTTCTCGTAGCAATTATTTCAATAGAAGTTTTATTGCATATGGTGGCACATAAGTTACCGATATCAATTTCGTGCCTAATGTAACTGTGTTACAGCCTAATATTTAGGTTATATAAGTACCCGCTTTAGTTTACAATTTCACTTCCCCATCTTTAGCGCCAATTTTTTTATGGTGACGTAGCAGCTAGTGTGCGTTATCTTTGATATGAGGGATAAGAAGGACTCTCTTCTATACGGGTCACTCTGGGCCTTTTCCGGTTTTGAGGCCCAATTCGAATTCGTCTAGAAATCAAATTTAGCGTTTGTCTGATACTCAGGAATAAAAGAAAGAGCAGAAGAGACAAATAAAATTTGGACCTGGTTCGGGTAAAGTATTTGTTGTAGCATAAATAAATGGGATGTGGTAGTGTGGGAGGCAATCATTGACTCAAATAGAATAAGCAATGAGCACTTGGGTGTGAGCTCATTGCTTAGTCTATTTGGATGTGTGCCTCACTGGACATGTGCTCACGACCATCCAGATCTTGTTTCCTCATATCGACGTCCGCATTGGGTAGAGCGGTAGATTGCCGGCTCACACATTGGGATTGTGCCCGAAAAGAGAGTGTTGATCGCCAACAGCTGCGCGTACTATGGTCCTGACAACGCCGAAACGCAGAAGTGCGCGTTTGCCATGGTGCGGTTCCGCACGGCACTAAGTCGGAACTGAGATGTGCAAACAAATGGTTAATATAATTAGATGAGTTGTGAAATTTGTCAGCCTGACACTTATTACATGGTTGACGTAGGACGCGCTATAGGGGATCAACGTTTCATAGTTAACGTCATCTGCGGGTTTGAAAAATATATTGACGTGTAAACCCTTAAAGCCCTTGGCCGTTACGTGTGATTTTTTTTTGGTAGATTAATTGTCTAGCACATTCTTTTTTGTTTCAAGCACTGAAAAGTTCACTTGAAATTTGTACCTGCGTAGAAAGTTTCTATTCTGTCGAACTTTCATGCTCGTTTCGAAGGCCATCGAGGTCTATTCTACCTAATTCAGCTTTTCGTTTCGGCTTATATGTTTTTATGAGTCAATTTTGACCTGAGGTATTGTTGGCTCTCCCACATTGTTTAGAGTTATTGCGTAGCATATTAGGTAATGTATAAGAGAAAAAAGAACGCTTAGCCTTCGCTGCAAGCAATTCAAAATTCTTTGCTGTTCCGTTGATGTGCCCGTTGTGATTCTGCATATACCAGCTAATTAAAAGCATCAATTCCATGGTTTCGGACCTATTGTGCACAACTGGTGACAGTTCTTGAATAGATGGCAACCTCAGTTAGCCAGTGCCCACATGCGCCAGTTTTCATAGGGTACCTTAAACTTGAAGCGCCATTGCTAACTACAAACGATGGCCCAATTTTCGCGGCCTTCCTATAGAAACTGTGCATAGCCTTTCTTGTAAACCGACCATTTTTGCGGCCGTAATTTGCGTCCTGTATGTAATATAGCAACCGTGACTTATTCCACTAGTGGGCGGAACAACTACTGCCACATTAAAAGCCGCCATTCTCGAGCCGTTTACGAATACAGACCTGCCACGCATTACCACAGATTTAGGTGATGCAACATATTCGAATTGTATTAGGCAAGAAGCAAGGAACCAAATTTTTCCCTGATTTCATGAATCCACATCGCACCTGCAGATCTGCTAGAACCTATAATAGCACGTGTAATATTTTGGTAACTGCCAATCCGTAAGACATCATATGCAGTTCGCACAAGATATTTAGAAAGTAGCTCGAGTCGGACTGGTCATTGACAACGCCAGAAAGAGTATTGCGATGATGTCTTGTCACATCTCGCTGGTCAACACGAAACGGCACGATAGTCAAAGGATCTTTTTATTTTTATTTTAATTTCTTGAAGGGTCCTTAAAAGAAGCATCTTACGAGGCGTGGGGAAAGAAATGTTTGTCATGAAAAAAGGGCGATTTTGAAGAAAGCTGTAAAAACACGAAAACAACTGTGTCCATGAAAGGAGACCTAAATTGTTTGAATACATCGGAAAGATTACAGGACACAAGCAGAATACTTAGCACGGTTGGGGAAGATACGACGTTGCTGGCCCAAATCATTAGCAAGTACAAGTCACCAACAGATACAAAAGGCCCTTCACAGAAATCAGTGGTGGAATTTGTTATAGAGTAGTTATTGCGGTTTGAAGCGAAAAGATGAAAACAAAAACGATAAACATCAATGGTCACTGGGGTTCAGGAAGGGTTGTTAGAGATTTTTGGAATATTTTGTGTCTGTGGTATTGCAAAGTTACCCGGGAAAACGTTATAAATTTAGCAGTTCAAATAAAAACGTCTGCGCAAACCTTTCAGTATTAGGGCGAGGGTGTATAATATAAATGGGGGCGTAGTGTGATGTAGATGACAGTTGGGAATGCGCGGTAAAGTTTGTGAAACAGAATAAGTCACGAAATGTTTCTGAATGCTGTCACCCTGGTGAAGGATGAGTAATCTGAGAATGCCAATCCGGCAGAGCCATACTGAATAGCTTCAATATTTCTATTAGCCAATTTTGGTGTGGGTCCCAAATTGTTTAGGCGTAATACGGCGCTGCAGCACAAGCAATGAACAGAGTGGGTACTAAATAAGGTTCAATAATGCCGAAACCGGCGGAGCATATCTGTTTAATCCATCCTAAGTATTTTCGTCGTTGACTAATTTTTTGCAAATGATACGATATGCGTGAAAACATCCTCCATACCGTACGGAAATGTAATTCTCTAAAAAAGGGCCCTGTAAAAAAATACCCTGTTTAAAAACATACCTTTGTCTTAATACAGGTACAGCTGGATATAACAAATATTGAAAATATTTCCAATTTTTCGTTAAACGCAGGTTTTTGTTACATGCAGGTGCCTAGTTAAGGCTCGCGTGAATGAAGCAGAAAGGAAACCAAGATGCTATACATAAGAGTAGGTGAACTCTCCCTTAAATGATTTATTTCACAGTGAGAAAATGTGTGATTTGCGTATGCTGCTTTTTTTTAACGAACTTACTCACTACTCGGCACTCCGAAGGAGCGAGGTCACTTGCCCCCGTATGTACAAGCGTAGCTTAAGTAATCATTTTGCCTTTTGAAACTTTTCGGTGCTTTAACCTGTTTCCAGGAAGAAACATATGCTGGGAATTTTTGAACACTTGATAATCTTTGCTGCACTCAAAATTGTTGGGAGGGGCCTATCTGGGACACTGTACCAATCGGCGGCGTCCTTCTTTCTCGCCGGTGGAGACGACATTTAAAGTCGTCAACGTGTATTGAAAGGACAGATCATCGTTTTCTGGCAGCACAACTCATCACAGACGACCCAACACTTCAGATAGCAGTGGAGACGTGCGTCTACACGCCGACAGGGAGACCTAGTACCTAACCGACACCGCACTCACACTGAGAACGCACGGCGGGCCAAGTTCGCTCAATTGATGCATTGCTGCGCACCATTTCTCAGAAAATGTGCAAAAAACGATGGCTCATCAGAGTACAAACTTCGGTATAACAAGGTTAACCATGCCAGCACCTTCGCTGCATACAGGTAGCAAATACATGGGTTTCTATAGGGCTCGATTTGGGGAATCGAAAAACTTCGTTAAATCCAGGAATTCGTTACATAGGGGACTGTTACATCCAGGTTTAAACGTATTGATGCTTCAGTTAACTAAATGTTTAAATTAAACGACCGTTCATGAATTACACTTGCTCATACTAACAGACAATGTGAAGAAAGCATTCTGAAGACTGTTTCATAATATTTTAAACATATATTGCTGCAGTTGAAGCTCATTTTTCTACTAAAACTTTGTATTTCCGCCACGTTTTGGACATTATGCCGGTATTCACATTTCTAAAGAGTACATTTGCACGTTTGCGCCAATACAAATAACAACCATGGAGAACATAAATCAGTAGCAGCCGTAATTATTCAGAATATTTTCAAACAGAGACAAACTCCTCACATTTTAGGGGCATGTAGCTGCTCCCAGGTAAAGCGGCAATTTTTACTGGTGTTATTCATTTGTTAATTGAAATTTGGTGCAGGTATTTTCTGTCTCTTTGTGCGGGATGCAATAAATGTTACTTTCAAGAATAGTTTATGGGAAGCATCAATAAAACGACTGCGTGAACTGTGAATAGAAAACTTAAACTTCAAGTAATTCTTTTCTTTAGAAGAACGTGTGTTTAAGGAAAGTATTTCACAGAACATACTGCGTGGCTGGTAGCCGCCCCAATATCTTCCTCCTCCTGACGTGTCTGACCAGTCATACCCAGACCCGTACGCATACTGGGCACTGACTGAAATAAAAAGTGAACACAAGACAAAAAGGCATGCAGTTATTATAAGCCTCATTTCTGTCATTTCTTGAGGTTATCCTAACGAAAGGGCTGTTTCCCGAGAAGCTTATATATCAGTACTCCCACTCTTACCCAAGTGCTATTTTCTTTTTCATTCACGCCAAGACCGAAGTTCTATTGTTCCTGAATAATACCGTTGATAAACAAAAGACCGATTTGTTGCAGCTTTGCTGAGTTTCTGGTTTTCTTTACTTCTTCAAAAGACCTGTCTGACCAATCACGTAAGCACGTACATGAGGTTGCTGTATTGGAAGGCCTCGCAAGCCAAGTGTTCTGTGCTTCCAAATTTTATGTATTCAGCTGTCTTCATTTAGCAATTGCGAGAGGAAGGTCTCTGCAGAACTGGTTGCCGGGTGCTTTTTTATTTTTAGGGGGTATTACTTGAGCAGTAGTTTTAGCAAAAATTGTTGACTGTGAAATTATACACTATGACTAAGTTTCAAGAGGTGTGCATGCTTCTATAAAAGAGGAATTTTTAAGTTGGCGTGGTTTAGTTATGTTTTCTTGCGTTATTTTTATCATTTTTTTGAACCCAGCGAACGTTTTCTCCCTAAATTTGTCTAATATTTTGGAGTTACACTAAAAGTAACCTCTTGTAAGTGATACGGTTTGTGGTAACTATGATAGTTTTCAGTTCTGCTCACCATATAGGTAGTAACGCTCACGCTTTGGGGATGACATTTACCAAAAAATTTGTGCCCTTCCACTCTGTGAAAAAGGATGACCTGCAAAGCTCCGCAGTCAACGCAGTCAACGCAGGATGACCTCCGCAGTCAACGGAGGGCACAAAACAAAACACGTTTGTTGTAATTTGCGATGGAGCATACTTCCTAGCCACTTAGCTGAATGTACCTCTGAAGGAGCCAAGCTTTGTTCCTGCAGACAAACATAAAATTTTCTGTGTCCCTCCCGCTTCACAAGCATGTTACGGTTTGTGTAACACACAAACGCAACCCGCTATAGCACAAAGGACTCCAGACAGGTCCCATTGGGCCGTTTAACTTACGCGTTTAAATCTCTCACCAGCACAAAGGACATGTCACCCATCAGTACGGGCATGAAACCTATAGCTCCGCGTGCACGCCTGTCCTACACCCTCACACTATTTTCCGCTACAAATCTGCGCACGCATAAACCGGCAACCGGCCATGCGCGCATGTTAGAAGTTTCAGACGCCGCCGAAAATATCCCCTGAAAGCCCACCGAAAAAGTGATATTGGCTCACCCCGGCGTTCCAAGCGGGCAATTTGCTGTTCATCCTAAAGGATTCGCCGCTACTCCACCAGCTTAAATTGAGGCGGTAATGGCGGTGCCAGCAGTTTTCCGTTGTTTTTGCCCCCAGTCGTGGGTGCGTTCGGGCCAACGCTTCGATTATTGCTGATCTTCCTACAAACAAACGGCATGTATCCGCCCCATAATGATTTAAAACATGAAATTCCTTGAGCTCTATGCTCGTGTACAAACATGTGGCTTTCCGTTTTCCTTCCCCCTCGTATACACCCTGCCGTGCATGTAAGATTCGTGTGTGACACATCAAGCCACACCCAAACCACATGATTGAGGACAGCCGAATCGCCGCATTGAGCCGTGTAATTTCGACATCTAAATACAGCACAATCGGCATTTCATCAGTAGCGGCATGAAGCCTAGCTGTGCGTGCACGCCCCCTTTTTCTACCCGCAAACCGTGCACGCATAAACCGGCAACCGGTGATGGCGCAAACTAAGGCGTGAAAGACGACGTACAAAATGTCGCTCGGAAGGCCTTCTAAGCTGAAAAAGAAATATGGGCTAAAGCAGGCGTTCCACCTGGGGAAGGTTCTCTTCTACCGGGAGAGGTTCGGAGCTACTTGGCGAAATGAATTTGAGTGGAAACGGCGACTCAGGGTCATTTTAGGGGCAGCCCTTTGGCAGCTATTACCTCGACTTCGCGGGAGCGGCGTCTGTTCATGTCTGCGTAACCGAGTGAGCGAACGCAGCATCGAACAAAGAAAGAAACCGGAGATGAGCGTCTTGAGAAGGGTGAAGGGGAGTACGACACGTGCGGCTACGCGTCATCTTTCACTGCATTTCCCTCACACATGTTTAATGTATCACCGCCAAGGAACGCCCTGCCCCTGACACTTTCGCCAGACGCTGTTCCGATCTCGGCTGATTCAAACCGCGTGACGTTTGCGCGGGAGGTTCAAACCCCATATGCAACAACATGCTCGCTGCTATCTTGTGCGAGTCTAATCGGCACCACGTGACATTTGCGCGGGAGGTTCAAACACGATTTGCTACGTACTGGCTGGCGGCAGAGGCACACTGCGAGGTAGCAGCAGAGGAGCGCGCGCCGCCGTACGTTCGCTGATCATGCGAACACTTCCTGAGACGCAGTAGAAATGCGCCGTGACCGAGAAGACTGCAGCTCACGCTGCGCACTAATTCCATATCAGGAAGTATAGTAATCTTCAGGGCATTTTTAGCGCCCATCCGTGCTTATGTTTATTTTTCGCAATCATCCGATAACCGCACACCGCCGTTATCTGCCGACTGCGCAACTTGCCAAATGGGCATCGGTGGAGGCGAGGAAGAAAACAGTCGTGAAAGAGGTGTCAGTGGTGGTGAGGAGAAGCCCCGGAGGGGCACCGAGTAAATCGATGACACCGGAATGAAAAGTGGGGGGGGGGGGGTTTGACATATACTGCTGTGCAGTAAAAACTGATATGTTTTTGTTTCGGATACCTGAAGACAACAGCCTTCATAAAACCATGTCCAAAAATGAGTCGGTACACATTAAGGTTTTTACCGGCAAAATAGGGAAGTAAATTGGTTCAGGGACATCCCTGGTCAACTACCTGACGAGTTGTGTGAAGAAGTACCATTATGGAACGGTAGTTTTTCAAGAGGATTGAGCGGGGTTTCAGATGGGTCGCATAACCACTAATGTATTTCTAGAGCGATTCTCGAGAAGCTGAACGAGATACAGAGAACTGTTGGGCGAACACAGGTACGAAGGGTGCCGGTCAGGCGCTGGAAGGAGGAGGAAAAGGAATACACGTCCCTATTAGGCTGCTTATATTCCAGGACCACTGAACACCGTCAGGCTTCTTGGGCACTCTTTACCAGCCAAAGTTGGTCGTTAGGGTGCGAGATGGCCAGTGCTAGCTCCCAGTGGTCAGGAGAGGGGAAGGGCATACTGTAGGCTGGGTTCTTACCACAGCGCTGCATAATATTATACAGTCTGCCCGGAGCCTCGCAGAAGTGGCATTAGAAGGCGCACAGGGTCGCGGCGCAGATGGCATGAACTCGCTCATCTATCAGAGGCAGGTGCTCATGGGCATTGCTAAAATTGGTTTCGCTGCTTCTCTCATTTGATTTTATTTCGTTTTATTTAGCATTCTTTCACAAAGAACAACACAAATGCTAGGGCAACAACAAAAAGCTGCCATGCAGCAGCTTGACACAGGTCCTTGCCCCTGAGTTTGGCAACGGGCACATTGGCAACGAGCACTGAACACACACAAGAAATAAAACGAAAAATTTGTAATTACACAACTAGCAACAAAATACGGAAAATACACAGTTCTACGTAAACAAGGGTACCGGGATATACAATCACAAAAGGAATTTCACATCAAATTAGCAAACAGAATTACACAACCTCTAAATATTGGCAGCAAACACAATTAACGCTTTAACATCGGGCAGAACCCAATGTGAAATAAATTAGAGGATCGTTAGCCAAATACATTAGAAAAACGGTTATAGATTACAATAATATTTTCTCAATTTTTTAAGGTAATTTTTTTTTGTGTTTATATTCATCAAGAATGTACGCCAAGTTTTGCTGCAGTGACTGCGGTTTATAGTTATTACGAAATTTAGGTATGAACCAGATATCACTATTCCGCGTACACAACGTGTTTGTTCTATGGGGAGGACATGGTTGTCAAAAAATGTTTAAAAGGATCGGAGCTAAAATAAAATGCACGTAAAATTTTGATCCGGTACATGTATTCTACTTTGACTAAACTGAGGTCTTCGAAGGTTGCGTGCGTTGAAGCGAGATATTCAAGGTTAGCAATGTGGCGAGACAACTTTCTTTTGAAACAAAAATTTTGTTAATATTCGTTTTTCTTGTAGTTGCCCATATAAAACTGCAATAGTTAATATGCGACAGAAACAAAGCATGGTAAATTTGAAGTTTCGCCTTCACAGTCAAAAGCCGTCAACAGCAAGATAACACTCCGTTAACTTGAGCAAGCTTTTTACGGATAGTCCATGCGAATCCCGGTTCATGTGAGAGGTAAAATTAATCCCTAGAACTTTGTGTTCATGGGTAAAAAATATTACGTTTCTATCGTATTCAAGGACATGATTAAGTTGTACTGGTTTATTCTTTGCCCGAAATATCATAACTTTTGTTTTATTGGGATTGATTCTTATGCGATTTATTTGACCAAATAGAAAGCTTGCGTAGTGTTTCATTACATTTCATTGCTAAGGCATTAACATCAGGCCCAGAGATTAATATACTACTATCGTCTGCATAACATACAAATTTTACGGTGGCATCAATATTCACGATGTCATTAATGTACACATTAAAATAGAAGCGGACCCAATACGCTTCCTTGGGGGCCGCCATGTATGACTGGTAAATAGGATTTGTAACTGCTCAACTGCACAAATTGTTTTCTGTTGTTCAGATAGGATTTCATCAACGCGAGAGGTTTACCACGAATTCCACTTAATAAAAGCTTATCCAATAAAATGCAATTAGATGGTCAAATGCTTTACTGAAGTCAATAAAGAACCCAAGAGTAAAAAGATTGTTTTCAATGTTTACTAAAACGTGTTCTTTAAGAGTAAGTAAAGATGTTTCCGTTGATTTTCCTTTTGTTAGACCAAATTGTGCATCTGATAACATACTTTTAACATCAAAAAGATTTTGATATGCGAGTAAGCAATGTTTTCTAGACCCTTAGAAAATACAGGGATGACCGATATTGGTCGGTAATTGGAGACATTATTTAGATCACCACTCCTAAAAATTTTAGTCACCCTAGATTTCTTCATATCACCTGGAAATACGGCTGGCTTAATATTCAAATTAAAATATCACTCAAAACAGCAGTGATAAGTGGCAAAACGTATTTTACGGGTTAATGATACAACAACATTTTTTGAACCAGTTAGTGTAGAAGAAGTCATGTCAGTAGCTTCAAATTTGAACAACAGCCGGTACCGTGACATTAACGACATCCAAGTGAAGCCCGTTAAATATGTCGTGGATCTAATTGCGCCAGTTCTCGCACATATATTTAATATTTGTATAACTACAGCTATACTTCCTGAACAAATGCAGATAGCAAAAGTAAGTGTTATTTACAAAAGTGGGTGTTGGAACTTTCGATGACGACGAGGACGTCGCAAGCAGTGAGCGCAACAGACCCATAGCGATGAGGAAGAAGACGAGTAGGCGAGGCGTCAAGATGGCTGCTTAGCACCTGGTTCTCTGTACATAGTGTAAATACATCTGCTTTCTATCGACGACGGCCTCCTCCCTTGCCTCCCTGGACGTTCTTCCATATGGTGCCGAAACCCGGGACGTCAAGGGACACGACGAGGTGAGCCGTGGAGGGGAAATCAACTCTTCAACCGCATTGCTCACCCCGAAGCGAGGAGGAGGTGTCGAGACAGATGAACCGGCTGAACATTGCTCAGAGAAGCCTTCTCGACTTCAACCGGAAGCTCATCTCCAAAATAACGCGAACCCTCGAGCAAACCAAGGACGTCGAGGCCGCTGTTTCGTCCGCCAGGCTCCAGCACAGCGCCGACCGACTTGCTGCAATCAGCGAGAAGCTGGATGCCCTGGCATGCGGAACCAGAATCGACGGCCAACACGACGACGCTCTACGGTCGGTGGAAGAAGCTCACAGGATAATCGCCTCACTGGAAATAAGACTTCGCCAACAAACTACTACACTGACATCGATGTGCATTCCAGTAATAGGTCATCGACTTCAGGAAGGTTCAAGCATGCCTCCATCGCCAGCCCAAACGACACCATACGCCTCTATGAAAAACCATTCGGCTAAGACGACGCTTGGGATACGCCAGTCGAATGTGCCTCCATCGATCGGTACGAAAGACGCCGTGTTCCTGGGAACACCACACCATCAGCTCATTGAAACGCAGCAAGAATCACCGCAATGTATGTTGGCTCCACCCCCATCAGAAGAAAGCACCCCGGTCGAGGAGCTGGCTTCAGAAGGTGTCACTGTCAAACTACCCACGACTGAAGCGCTTGAAACTTCTTCTGCATGTAGGTATGCGGCGACGAGATCTGCAGACGGTATGCAGAAAGACTTTTACAAGAGAGAAAACGTTGAACACCACGGTAAAGTAAGGAAACCTTCTTCGGACAATTACAATTGCTCATTACGAGACAAGCTTGCTCGTGTTTCGGAGAGTTGTGGCGGCGACAGGAGTGAACGCGGTCTTCGTAAAATCGCGGACCATTGGACGACCGGTAACCTTCACTTCGACTCGAGAGACGCCACGAAAGACCGCACATCCGCTTCTCCAGGGAAGAGCCCATATAAAAATGCTGCCGCCGGCATAATGACACCTATGATTAAGAAGGCTAACAGATGTGTTCGCAAATCTGAGAAACCGCGAGAATGTGTTACTGGGAAGGTGCACACTGAAAAAGGCATAAACGTTCCCGGTTTCAACTGGGCCATCGGGTACAAAGGCCATACGCCTGTGAAACAACTACAGTTGAAGTCACTGCGCACCCTGAGCTACTCAAAACGTCGTACCTGTGATTCATCAGCCGGCGTGGTCATCATGGAGAAACCCAGACCGAAAGTCAGGAGAAAGGCGAAATCTCGAAGGAAGAGAAGGTCGAAAATCAGAAAAAAAGTATAAATTCACAGACCGGCTAGATACAAGCGACCTACTGACCAAATATCTTCGCCCCAGGACTCGGTTACTCAACATTAACGTTTGTTGACAGTAGCTGCAAGAGTTTGCTTCATGTCGCTTACAGGAACTCTTGTGGGGCGGGAGAGTGTTCGTACTTTCGATGACGACGAGGACGTCGCAAGCAGTGAGCGCAACAGACCCATAGCGATGAGGAAGAAGACGACTAGGCGAGGCGTCAAGATGGCTGCTTAGCACCCGGTTCTCTGTACATAGTGTAAATATATCTGCTTTCTATCGACGACGGCCTCCTCCCTTGCCTCCCTGGACGTAATTCCATAGTGGGGATCGCAATGTCCTTGGAAATTACAGACCTGTGTCTATTCTTCCTGTTTTTTCTAAAGCGTTTGAAAAAATCTTGCACTCTAGAATGTCTGAATTTATTGATAAACATAACATCCTTACGGAAAATCAACTTGGTTTCTGCAAAAACAAATCAACAGAACTGGTGCTACTGCATCAAATATCCTTACACAATTTGAAAATAAGGCTCTGGTCATAGGAATTTTTGTTGATTTATCCAAAGCCTTTGATTTAGTGAACCATGAACTACTGATCAAGAAACTAGCGTATTACTGTATTAGGGGCACAGCTGGTTTGTTGATAACGTCATATCTGTCTAATAGAACACAGGTTGTCCACAATAATGACGCTTACTCCAGTGTTAGCCCTGTGGTCTCTGGTGTTCCTCAGGGCAGTATATTGGGGCCTCTCCTGATTAATCTTTATTTGAATGACATTGTAAATATTAGTGACACAGCAACATTTGCTCTTTATGCAGACGACAATAGTATGTTTTTTTCTGGCGATAATATTGATGAACTTATCTGTACATGCAATCTCACAATGGAGGCGGTGCACAAATGGTCTAATGCAACCTACATGCCAATAAACAAAACTAAAACAAAAACAGTTATATTTCGCCCTAAAAACAAACCGGTTACCTCTCATTCCATCATTAAACTAAATTAGCGAAATTTACAGGTTGTGGATAGCTTCAAATGCCTAGGAGTCGTGTTTTCCGCAAACATGTCGTGGGATAATCATGTTGATCATGTTATAAATAGGTTGGCTCGAATCACTGGTGTTATTGGTCGTTTAAGGTACATTCTCCCCAAATCTGTGAAATTGCTTCTGGACTATTCTATTTTTATTCCAATTTACTATATTCTCAACTTGTTTGGGGTACCGCAAAGCATTCCTCTTTACATAAAGTTTATTTACTACAAAAAAATGTCTTCGTCACGTTTATAGCAAAGGTTATAGGGAGCCAACCAGAGACCTCTTTCTTAAAAGTGGTGTTATAGAAATCTTTAAGTTGTACAATTATCGTTTGAGTAACCGATTCAAAATAGAAACCAAGAGAAACATAAACTACATGCGTAATTTGGCCCGGTTGCAACAGAACGAAATCAGTTACCCTTTCAGGAATAAGGAACATTGGGCGGTCCCTACAGCCCGTTTAAAGGAGCCATGAAGAGAAAATGCAAGTTGGCTTTATTCGAAAGATTTCGTGTTTTATAGTGCCCCCAGCGCTTGTCCGGATACAAACGGTGCTTTATTCACTGAGAAATTAAACAATTTAGGTTAAAATTTTGATTTTCCCGCTCAATTGTGCGTTTTCGTGGTCCCAAGTGACATCACGGGAACCGACCGCTCTGCAGCCTAGAATACCTTCATTCACGCATCCGCCGTACAGGGTAGAGACACGTAACGCTGTCGCCGCCATGTTCGGTTGCTCGCTCGCCGCCGAAGCAAGTCATTGTGTCAAAACCGCGCTAAAATTATCGCCGCAACGCGGTTTACTGAAGAAGTTTGAATCATATTGTCTGTTTCGCGTTGCTAGGTCTCGTGGGAAACGAAAAGAATAACGCGTTGAGCCCGTTGGCCCAATTGCGGCGACACGGGACCGTTCAAAGGTTGTCTCCACCCTGTAGCGGTGTTGGTTTGTTTCCACGTTTCTTTACGTTCCGTAACCTAGATGGCACCACCATACCGTGGCAAGCGTTTGGTTTGTTTTTGCCCGCATTTAAACCTGGCTTGTTTTTGTTCTGGGAGAAAATATTCGTTCCCTGAAACAGTGCTCGCTCGACAAATGGGGTCACGTAAGACACCGTTGCTTGCGTCAATCGGCCAGTGTCGTCTGAGACAACCCCAAGCCCCATAGTGCTGTGCAGCTAAACCAAAGCATGCTGTGCGCAGTACGAATAGCAGAACGCATCAGTACTTCCATGTTTACATGTGCTTTCGTAACTTCCACTGTTTGTCCCATCATTCCTATTGCTTTGTAAAGAACGTGCCCTAAATTTAAGCGCAAATCGCTCGTTCGTCTAGTTTGTAAGCTCTACCTAATTTGCGTCTGCTTCTGCCAGCCTCCGCCAATCGCAGAGCTTAGCCCATGTGACATCACAGGTTATGTTACGGGAAATGAGCTGGTGGGTCGCATGACCATTCCCGTTTTTCCTAATTATGTAGCTTATTTGAGCGAAGTTTACGTAAAAGTGGTGTCAGTATGATTCTAACGAGACAATCTTTTGAATGAACCAAACTTGTGTTTTCTCTTCATGGCTCCTTTAAACACTGGCGAAGAGCTCATACAGTATATCCTGCCTTCTCTGGTAAATGTATGAGTGCGCCGATTTTGATATCTATAAATGTTCTAAGCGTCAATTACGTGTCATGTGTACTAAAATGTGTTAACCTCTCTGTGTCTCTCATTCGCTTTCTTGTTTAACCGTTATTTTTATACCTGTGAAAAATAACGGGCATTACGTGCAAAAAAAAGTTTTATTGTTAGCTTTTATTGTGACTTTTTTCGGTTGCGTTTATAACTGTGTGTTTTCTTTTGTGGCGATACTACTGTCTGAGCAAAAAGGGGGCTGCGGCCTCGTCAAGCTGTCTGTGACAGCTTTTTTTCACGGTTTCTTTTTCTGTATCTGTGTTTATGGAAGAGAAATAAAGTTTTATTATCAATAATATTATATTAATAATAATATTATTATTATTAGTAGTAGTATTATCATTATTTGTATGCCGTCTGCGTCTAACGCTTTACTATTGTCCAAAGCCATAACTTTTCTGTATATTTCTATTTAGTTTGTTAGATCCAGAAATATGCTATCAACAGGGGCAGTGTTGTTGACACTGCAGAGATGGACCCACCTACATTCGTGAAATGGCTATTAAAATGCTCAGCAAGTGCTACGCCGGACAAATCGCAGTTGTTCAGGATTATCTTTGTGGGGGAAAGGCTTTCTTGTTCGCGTCCTAAGACGTCATTTACCAGCTTCCAAACAGCGTCAGGGTGTTTTTGCTTGATATCAAAAGGTTGTTGGTAGTACGCCGTCTTCGCGCTCTAAGTTCAACATTAAATTTTTTCTAGTTTTTTTAACTTTAAAAAATCCGCCGGCAATCGAGTGCGCAAGAAGATATGAAAAAGCTTGTCTTTGTTCCGTATCAAGGCTAGCGTTGACGGCGTTAACCATGGTTTTTTAAAGGCGATAGTCTTTCTTGGGCTACTTAAACCCAGAAATTTTGGTCTGTCGGCATATCTGTCTGTCTGCGTCTGTCTGTGACTCGATTCAGCCACCCGGCCAATATAAAACAATGCCTGCGCAATAGTCTTATATAGTCACAGGTACATCTACCCGTCTAGGTCCGGCGTAATGTTCATACTTGTCAAAATTATTGAAGCAGAACAAGACATTATGCAAATATACAACAAATAATTCAGAAGTGACATTTGCAGTGTTCTTTTAAAAAAATCATACATGCTTCATTTGCGAAATCAAATACTTCATCAAGTGCAGAAAGAAAATTCACTCGGCCGTCCCCTGCTGTAGCCTACGCGCCACTATAGCTTCTGACGCCATTTAAAGAAATCAACCGGCAACAGTTACGAAAGGTTCCACTAGATAGTTTCAATGTTCTGCTTGCAATGCATGTGGAGTAGGGAAGCGCGGTTCTATAAACGCTGAAGTAGGGCGCCTCGATTCACGCGCGTCTTCGCCGTACCACAGCGTTGGCATCGAGACACCCGGCCTGGAGCAGTGGAGCGCGGTAAATTTAAAATGATTTGAGCAAAGATTTGGCATATTTACCTTAGGAGGAGCGCGAAGCAAGAGGAACAACATGAGAGGTAAGCGGTAAAGCGAAGGAAGGCATTTACTAGCAAAAGTAGATAAAGACTATCGTCTTTGGCGACATTTGCAACAAAAGAAGCAGATACATGGCCAATTTTTATTCTTTTCAATGGCTTTATCTTTCTTAAAGGAAAATTAGCTCTGTATATTTCTATGAACGCAGCGATCAATGTCGACTAGGCTGTAGTTGCATCTGTTGTTTCAAACAGGTAAGACCAGTCGTTTGCACGTATCTGTTTTTGGAAGGATTCCAATGACCAATCAGTTGTGTGTTGTATGGCCAACGGCTCGTCTCGATAATGCCTAGGTTTGCTTTCAGTGTAACACATAAAAAATACTACAGTGGTCACTGACGTCTGATGAAATTGTGCCGGCATCAATAACGAAAGTATCGAAATTTGCGGTTAAAAGATCAAGCAATTGCCGGTGGTTTGTGTTGCAAGGGTAGGCGTATGAATTACGTTTAGAAAACCGGCAGAGCATAACCTGTTACTGAAGGCATGTACATTAGAGTTACTGTGAAGAATGGGTATATTAAAATCACCTGCGCAAACTAGCCGATATTTATTGGAGGAAACGTATTCCAGAAAACGTTCGAAGAAATCGAGAAACCGCAAAATGTTTCCATTTGGAGGCTGGTATACGACCGAAAGAACGTGTAGATTGTCCCGTATTGTTACTATTTCATAATAATATTCGATTGTGCAAAATTCTGATACTAATTTATAATTACTATGTTTTTCTACGAGCACGGACACGCAACCCCCACGCCGATATGGTCTATGGAGAAAGAGGTGTTTGTAGCCATCAAGGTGCATAATATTGTCACTAAGTCACAGACGACGCAGTTGTCTTCAAGGAAAACACGTTTATTGGAGCGAACTTCTGCTCCCCTAACGACTCGAAGAATACACAGGCGGCGAAGCAGCACACAACAAAGTGACGTGTGAAGGCGAGCTCCGGCGATTCGAATGCCGCGGCTTCGGCTCCGCAAGAATTTCTTTAGGCTCGCGTGTTTCTGGAACCGTCGAATTACATCCAGAACAAAGAAGATTATTCTAGGCTGTTCACGTTAGTTCAGAGCGCTCTGCCCATCAGAAGAGATAACACATACGGCATAGAAAGAAAGAATGGAACACGCACTTCCCTTGGCACACAGTTAACACAGATAACACAGACCGGCGCAGCTGGGCGGTAAAAGCAAAACAGAAATAAACAAACCCATTGCATGGTTCGCGGCATTACCCCGCCTCTAAGAGTGCATCGACCTGACGTTAAACATAGGCGACAGTCCGAACAAATAAAAAATATATGTCCGTCATCGTGCGTAAAAAGGTTTTAAGCGAACCACGTGGACGACTTCGGGCCGCGTGCGTCGTCGTGATGTTCCGGAATCACAATCGGGGATCACCTCGTAGGTAAGTTGGCCAACAAGTCGTAAAATTTGGTAGGGTCTGAAATACCGTAGCAGAGGCTTCTCACTTATTCCACGTCGTCGGATGGGAGTCTAAACCCACACACGACACCCCGGATGGTACTCGGTGTCTTGGCGTGGCAGATTGTGGCGTCCGGCATCCACCAGCTGCTGGTCCGTTATACGAACTCAAGGCGAGCTGGCGGGCCTCCGCTGCAAGTTGAAGGTATCCTTGGCCATCGGCGTTGAGGTCGTCGCCCTCTACGTGCGGAAGCAAGGTGTCTAGCATTGTAGTTGGTCGTTTTCCGTAGACAAGCTCAAATAGTGTCGTTTGGGTGGTTTCCTGGGTCGCTGTGTTGTACGCAAACGTGACATACGGGAGGACTTGATTCATTGATTGTAGGGTTTAACGCGCCGACGCAACGCAGGCGATGAGGCGCGCCACAGTGGAGGGCTAGGGATTAATTTTGACAACTTGGGGATCTTTAACGTGCGCCGAAATCTCGAATACACGGGCGTTTTTGCTTTTCGCCTATATCAGAGAAGCAGCTGCCGCGACCGGGAATCGAACCCGCGACCTCGTGGTCAGTAGCGCAACGCCTTAGCCACTGAGCCACCGTGGCGGGTACACGGGAGGACTTCATCCGAAGTCTTATATTCAACGTCGACGTACATAGACAGCATATCCGAGATCGTCTTGTTCAGACGTTCCCTAAGTCCGTTCGTTTGATGGTGGTACGCCGTCGTTCTTCTGTCATCCGTGTTACTGTAGCGTCAGAGTCCTTGCATAAGATCCGCAGTGAAGGATTGATTGATTGTGAGGTTTCACGCTCCGACGCAACTAAGGCGATGAGGCGCGCCGTAGTGAAGGGCTCCAGATTATTTTGGACCACCTGGGGATCTTTAGCGTGCGCCGGAATCTCGTACACACGGGCGTCTTTGCTTTTCGCCTCCATCAGAAAGGCGGCCGCCGCGGCCGGGAATCGAACCTGCGACCTCGTGCTTAGCAGCGCAACGCCTTAGCCACTGAGCCACCGCGGCGGCTTAACCACAGTAAAGGCCGTACCGCGGTCCGTGATTATGACTTTATTGGCTCCATGTCGCAGCACAACTTGGTTAATAAAGAACTTCGCGAATTCTTGTGCAGTCTCACACGGAAGAGCGGCCGTCTGTGAATAGCGCGTCATGTAGTCAGTCGTTACGACAGTCCACTTGTTCTCGGATCGTGACCTAGATAACGGGCTCAGAAGATCTATTCCGAGCTATTGTAAGGGCCTCGATGGGACGGTGATTGGCTTCGGAAGTCCGGCGGGTCTCATCGGCGGCGTTTTTGGTCGCTGGCAGTCACGGCAACTCCGAACGTAGTGGGTGTCGTCGGATGTAAGTCGGGGTACCAGAAGTACTTCGCCTTGATTTTCGCAATACTGCGGGCTCTTCCGAGATGTCCGGAAGACGGGTCGTCATGGCACGCTTCCAAAATTTCGTCACGATGGTCTGCGGGGATGACAAGTAGATAATTCCTTCTCGTTCCGGGGCTGAAATTCTTCTCCACGATGCTGGAGTTTCTGAGGGTGAATGCTGGTAAGTTCCTCTTGAACGCCCTAGGTGCGGCAACGTTGCGTCCTTCGAGGTAGTCGATCATGACGCGCAAGTCGGGGTCGGCACGCTGCTGGGTGGCCAGGTCGCTCTCCGTCAGGATTCCGAAGAACGCCCTTTCTTCATCGGAGTCTTGTGGTGGTGGGTCGACGGGGGCGCGAGACAGGCAGTCGGCGTCGGAGTGTTTCCTGCTGGATTTTTAGACGGCTGTAACTTGGAACTCCTGCAGGCGCAAGCTCCACCGCCCATGACAGCCAGAGGAGTCCTCCAAATTGGCGAGCCAACACAGCACATGGTGGTCTGTCACAACCTTGAATGGTCTTTCATACACGTATGGGCGAAATTTTGAAATCACCCATTCAATAGCCACGCACTCTTTCTCAGAGGCAGAGTAATTTTTCTCCTTCTTGGACAAACCACGGCTGGCATAGGCGATTACCTTTTCGCAACCGCTTTGCTTTTGGACGAGGACAGCACCCAAGCTGATATGACTGGCGTCCGTGTGCATTTCTGTTTCGGCGTTTTTGTCGAAATGAGTGAGCACGGGCGGATTTTTTAGGCGCTTTCGCAGCTGGCTGTATGCTTTTGCTTGGTCGTTTTCCCAGCTAAAAGGGGTGCTATCTTTCGGCAAGCGCGCTAGTGGCTGTGCAATGCGTGGGAAGTTTGCGAAGAGGCGCCGGTAGTATGCGCACAGTTCGAGAAATCTTCGCACGCCCTTCTTGCCTTTCGGCCTTGGGAAGTTCGCAATAGCTGAAGTTGAGTTCCTCGTACCCGAAACAGCACTTTTGAGGTTTCAGCGTTAACCCCGACGTACGAATGCCCTCGAGTACAGACTCCAACCTTGCTAGGTGTTCTGCGAACGTTCAGGCGAATACCACAACGTGGTCGAGGTATACAAGGCAAGTCTGCCACTTCAGGCCAGCTAGCACAGTGTTCATGACTCTTTGAAACATTGCTGGAGCCGTGCACAGGTTAAAAGGCATCACTTTGATTTCGTATAGGCCGTCCGGGGTTATAAATGCATCCGTCTCTCGGTCTCTCTCGTCCACTTCAATTTGGCAGTAGCCGGTCTTCTGATCCATCGATGAGAAACTTCGCATGGCACAGGTAGTCGAGGGCGTCGTCTATTCGTGGCGGGGGGTATACGTCCTTTTTGAAGATTTTCTTCAGTCGCCGGTTCACAACGCAGAACGTTAATGAGCCGTTTTTTTCTTCTCGAGTACGACCAGTGCAGCCCAGGGGCTTTTAAATGGCTGTATAATGTCGTCGCTGAGCATGTCCTCGACGTGAGTCCGGATGACTTCCCGCTCGTGTGAAGAGACGCGCTACGGTCACTGTCGGGTAGGTCGGGCTCCATCTTCGGTTATAATTCGGTGCTTCGCAAGGGGTGTCTGACGTAATTTTGAGTTTGACAAAAAACACTCCCCGTAGCGACGCAGCAAATCCACTAATCTGTCCCGATTTTCTTGCGACAGCGCTGGGTTCACGTCGAAAGGAAGCGGCAGCTTGGAAGCATCTGCGCCTGCGCGTTCAAAGTTGGCGACCGCGATCATTTGACTTGCTTCTTGCGTTTCTTCGAGAAACAAAATTGCAGCGCCCTTATTTAGGTGCTGGTACTCCTCGGTGAAATTGGTGACCAAAAGTTGGGATTTGCATTTCTTAAATCGCGGAAGGCCTCTTGCGACGGAGACACCGTGGTGGAGAAGAAACCTTTGGTCACTCTTTACGATAGCGTCGATGTCAGGAGCAGCATCCTCACCGGCGACGGTGATCACCAAGCTTGCGCGGGTGGCAGGGTTACGTGATCCTCGGCGATCCTTACAGCAGCACGGTGATCGGGGTTTGGTGGCGGCGTCGTGGAGTGATCAGAGGAAAAAGTTATCGGCTTGGTCGGCAGATCAATTATTGCGAAGTTGTCCGTCAAAAAGTCCATTCCGAGAATTACGTCACGGGAGCAGTTAGATAAAATAACGAACGCTGCAGGGTACCTGGTGCCATCTATGGTGACGCGTGATGTGCACGTTCCACTTGGCGTAACGAGATGGCCTCTTGCTGTGCGTATGTGCGGACCATCCTATCTTGTAACTTTCTTGAGTGTAGACGCGAAGGACCCGCTCATCACCGAATAGTCGGCTCCCGTGTCGATGAGGGCGACTACATCAAAGCCATCGATCGACAACTGGACGTCGGACGCTGCCTTTCTCGAGTTCCGGGTGCGTCGGGCGTCGCATGTGGGCTTGTGCGCGTTGACGGTCAGCACCTGCCCGTCGTCGTTGTCGTCGTCTTCTCAGCGGCAGTCTCGGCCATGTTGGGTACGTGTCGGGCCGTGTAGCTGTCGTCGTGGTCGGGAGTCTCGTCAAGTTTCTGTCGGGTCGTCGGGATGAGGGCATGTCGTGAATCACGGTGTTCAGTGGGTACTTGCGTCGTTGGAGGGTTTCCGTTTTTCCGCCGTTGTGCGACTTCACCTCCAGAAGATGCTGCTTTTAAATGCAGAGCATTTCTTTAACTCACGATGTCACCCGGCGTTGTCGGCGTGCCTCGGTGTCCACAACAGCCGTTCCAGGTGCACCCTCTCCCCCACTCCTCCTCTCCCGCATCACGCTACCCTCCTCGCTCTCAACAACACGTCCGCACCCCTCCCCCTACACTATATAAAAAATAATACTTACCGGCGCCTGGTTTCGATCCCACGACCCTGCGGGCGGAACGCAAGGCACATGGTGCTCTACCCACTGCGCCACAAAGCCGACACAGAATGGAAGGCTACGAACGCGCCTTATATCCTTGACTCATTCAAACTACGTCAAGAAGCTGCTGATACAACGCATTCACTACCTGTTCGCGGAACGCGAGGTACATGGTGCTCTTCCCACTGCGCCACAAACCCGACACAGAATTAAAGGCTACGAACGCGCCTTATATCCTTGACTCATTCAAACTACGTCAAGAAGCTGCTGATGCAACGCATTCACTACCACCAACTCCCCAAACACTAAACGTTAACGCAATACACCCACCCCCTATGCGACGCATTTACTCGAGTCCTCCTCGCGGGGAGATGGGTCCTGTTTAGTTTCCCCCGCATGGGCTGGGGGACCTTCCACGTGCGAACTCAGCATAGCAACGGCGGTTCGGCGAGTGGTATGAGTAGGGTGACGGCGAACGGTTGAAACGGGTTGGTCGACGGCTGGTGTTGGAAAGGTATTCGTCGACCTCAGATGGGTGCTGGCCGGGTCGGGGGCGTGGTGCGACGACGGAGAACCCTCGCAAACCGAGCCTCTTGTAGGGGCAGCGACAGTAGATGTGGTTGGGCTCTCCGCAGTGGTAGCACAGCGGACGATTATCGGGCGTTCGCCACACGTCGGTCTTTTTTGGGGTGGCGGGTCGCACCGCAGGTGGTCGGGCCGGCGACGACGGTACTGAGTCTCGCGACGATAGGGCGCAGGTGGGCGAGGGCGACGGACAGGAGCCGCACAGGCCATGGCTTGCGGCTCGCGAGGTGCTTCTGGCGTCGTTTAAGTTCCCAGCGCTTGCTGTACTTCTCTAATGGCGGAGGTAAGGGAAGCGACTTGTGGTTGCGGCGGCGTTGGGAGCAGTTTCCGCACCTCCTCCCTCACTATTTCGCGGATAGCCTCGCGTAGGCTACCTGCGGGAATGGACATGCTCTGGACGCAATTTGCATTGTCTGTGCCAACAAAGCTGCGGTCATACTGTTTAGCGCTCATTTCGAGGGCTTTCTCAATGGTGCTGGCTTCAGTCACGAATTCGGGGACAGTTTTGGCCAGATTGCGGGCAAGTCGTGCAAAGAGTTCCTCCTTCACACCGCGCATTAAAAAGCGTAACTTCTTTTCTTCCGCCATGCAAGGGTCAGCACGCCTGAAAAGCCTGTTCATCTCTTCGGCAAAAAGGACAACGCTTTCGTTAGGGTGTTGTGTCCGCGTTTGCAGCTGGACCTCGGCCCGCTCTTTTCGCACAAACGTGGTGACAACAGCAGACCACAAAGTGACATGTGCAGGCGAGCTGAGGTGATTCGAAAGCCACCTCGTCAAATCCGCAAGAATTTATGTTTAGGCGCAAGTGTTTCTGGAACCATGGAATTACATCCAGAACAAAGAAGATTGTAATAGTCTGTTCACGCTATTTCGGAACGCTCTGCCCATCAGAAGAGATAACACATACGGCATAGAAAGAAAGAATGGAACACGCACTTCCCTTGGCACACACATAACACCGACCGGCGCGGCTGGGTGGTGAAAGCAAAACACAAAGAAATATACCCATTGTATGGTTCGCGGCAATATTAGTCTTTACGGTACCAAGTTTGAGTAACCATTATTACATTAAAATGGAATAAAAATTGCTTCAGAAAATAGCTGATGTCGCGTTTGCCTTAGCAGAACCTGAAATAAAGTTTAAAACAGTGCTTTGCGATTTGTTAGGAAGTTTAGGGTTTTGGTGTAAAGTAAAATAATGGCGTTTCATTTCAAGCGGGACGCGCGCTAGGTTGCAGGCATTTAGGAGCTTATCATTCCCTGTTCCACTGCGGAAGTACTGGGTGGAGCAGCCGAGTTGTCGCTTTGTGTGCTGCGAATTTTTCCGAGGACCCTTTCACAAGAAACGTGCACAGCATCAGAACTGTCATTTTTCCTTGCGAAAATGTTTGTGTTGAAGGTCCAGGACGATTTCCAATTACACTCGTACTTCCGCTTCACGACCATTCCTAGAAGTTTTATTTTGCGCAGGGGAAAGATGCTCATTCACGTACACTGGGCTGGGGTTGTTTATTCCTATGCCCTTGTTAGTGAGTTACCATTCTTCCTTGCTTTCTTCAAAGCACTGTCGCGCTAGGTTCGGGACTTAAACTGAACAATTATGCTAGATTTCTCAGTGTTGCGAGTAGGAACGCGGTGGCAGGCAACGATGTCAGCTTCTGCGATGGTTTCACTGATGGCCGTTCCGAGGGTTGAAACAATTTCAGTGACGTTTTTGTTCTCTGTTTCAGGGGCGCCCTGACTTTCAAGATTTGCGTTACACGAGCATTTGCTCCACTTGAATGAGCCGTTTTTCGAAGTCAGTGGTTGTTGCCTCCAGTGTCATGTTCCTTGCTTGAAATTCTTGTTTTTCTCATGTTTTCGTTCATTCAAATGGCGTAGCATGCTAATCGATATGGCTTGGCTAACCTCGCTTTTACCATTTAATACATTCTCTCTCTCCCTCTCTCTCGGTTTTCACTTTCCAGTTTTGTATTTTCGCTTGCTCTGCACTCAATTTTGCCTTGAAATCTTCAACTTCCTTGTGAGCATGAATTTGAGCCTGGGTACACTGCTCAGTGCGGAGTTCTCGGATGTCCACGCGTAGTTCACGTTCTTGTGTCTCTTTCAATGTCTTAAGTTCCTACTTCGTATCTTCCTTCAATTGCAAAAGTTCAGCTTTCATGCCATCTTTTAGTTTAGCAAGGTCCTTCACCATGCTTTTTTAGGAAAAACCAAACTCGTAATTGTGACCAATACAACAGGGCAAACGAAAAAGCATGCTAGCACGTCCAACAACTTAGCTGTAGTGAGGATCCGCAATATAACTAATTGTGGCCAATAGTTCGCAGACAAAGCACTAACCTGCGGCAAAAACAGCAGCGGTTAGGCCTTCGTGCAAGCGCCGGCACCACTGCCAAGTGAGGCGCTCAGCAAAGCAGGCTTCCTTTTGTAGCTGCGCCGGGGCCGCGATGCTGAAGATATCGTCCATGCCTTTCATTCGTCCCATGCGTTTTCATTCGCGTGGGTGCTTTGCTACAGAATATCACAAATGGGTCGTGCTATCAATTATTAGGTTTCATAGAAAAACGCAGGTGTGGTCAACTGAATATTCCACAGAATCGTATAAAAATACAACTACATGGTTGATTTTTTATCTAAAATGCGGTTTATACCTGATAATATGGCATTCTTAGTTTGTCGTTTTGTTTATATAGTGCGAACATTTATATTGAAGCAATAGAGTGGTTTTCATTTAAAAATTTTTAATTATTCAAAGTGCCCAGTTTGTGCTGGCATTGCGCTTAGTGTGAGGAATTCTTTCTCTCGACCATTATTCCGTTCAAACATTTATTGTGAATTTTGATTTTTTCGGTAATGAGCTTAACCTTCTGTCTCGTTTTTCTGGCTTCTTTGACATTATCCTAATTTCCTTTCTTATTTGTTAGGTAGTGGCTGAACATTCCCCTTACACGAATGTTTCCCCTCCTAGTTTCCGTTAGTTCCTAAAAACGGTCAGTGTTTGGCGGGGATAGATGACCATTTTATGGCCGGGCATGACCAGTTAGCATGATGGCGTTCGAGTCTGTGCGCTTGGTCTATCGAACAGACCATTACCTCTAATGTTTCTTCAATTAAACCTTCGCATTAAATTTCAAGAAGCAATTGCGGGGTGGCATTCATAACTTGCGGGCTAAAATATTTTGAAATTATTGCGCATATTTCTACCTCACAAACGTTCTTCCATTTTGCCTCTGTACCGTCAAGCTTTTCCTGAATGTGATTGTGACCAACGATACGTTCGGTCAGCACCTGCTCGATGAGCGGCCGTGGGTTAGCCTCTACGTCACTAAAAGCATGAGCACAGAAACGCGGAACGTCTATGGCAAACAATAACAATTAACGCCTGTTTGGGGGCGGCAGCTGGCCCAAACATGAATTGGTCGTTTTATGAGCAAACTGTTGAATCTAACCTGCATCAATTTTTGAATCTACCCTGCCGCGTCTTCTAAATACATTTCATGCCCAAAATGTTGATGAGAAACAACAACTTCTTTGTAGAGCTCTCAATAAAGACCAATGTTAGCGCTTATTACTCATTTGCTATTGTTTTCTTCTTGTATTCACCAGTTTTACATGTGCGCTTTTTAGTTTTTGCGGTTGTTGCTGCTTTACTCTACAAAGTGTAAGTGTCGCACCTTAAATCTTGTTGTGCCATGCTGTGCCGCAGGCCGCTCAGTGGATAGATCGTTCGCGGTCGTTGCTGTATTTTTCCGTATATGTGAACTCTACTGCAGCTTTGTTTTTGAGCATACTTTTGTTTGAATTTTTTCGGGCTCTAAGTACTGCACCATTAATTAATTTGAAGTGTACGGACTTTGTAATCTATGAAATTGCATGCGCTTTCACGCAACTTTTTTTTGTATGTGTGTGTGTAGCAATGTTGTTGCAGCTGCCTGAAATGATGTTTCTGCTGAATTGCCAACTGCTGCCATGTACCGAAGGAGCTGGTGGGCCCATCAAGCTGTTTGGCGCCTTTTTGGTTCTCATCCTTTCACAGGTAATAAATGAAAAAAAAATTGTCTTCATCTTATCTTATTATGTAGACGAAAGTGTTTCAATGCGCTATTTAACACGGCCAGCTGACGTGCTCACTGAAGCAATGCTGTCACGCTGAATACTTATGTCGATTTGTGACGTAGGCAACGGCGTGCAGTTGAAATCCAGGTGTGCTGATGTATCCTTTGCGTAATATCCTTGTTCCTTGGCAATCTAGCAAGATTGTGAAAAAATGCTCGACATCCGTGACGTTCCCAGCAGACGCATCTGGATAAACTTCAGTTGGAGGAGCCTTCATCGCACTCACGGGTAAATATAAGCGGAATTCTTATGATGCAGGTAAAGTGAGAAATTAAGATGACGAGAAGAATGGTTAGATGCTTTATTGGGTAACAAGAAAAACATATTGGGAAAAGAAAAAAACAAGGAAGGGCAGGCAAAAAGAGAGTTTCTCTTAAGACAGCGATGGCTTTTTGAGCAAGTCAGCGTATCCGTAAGCCTGAAAAAGTGATCGGGAACACTACTTGAGGCTCAGCTGTAAATCGTCGGTTATCAGACGAATTCGTGCTACCTTCATCATAACATGGGTCTGAACTGGCAGTGCGATTTTGTGTTAATAATTGTGCACAATGTTCAACATATTTTTGTATTTTTGTAGTGTTAGAGGTTTTCTGGCATTGAATTGGCTGTTCAGGAGAGATATTCCAGCGAATGACATGCAGTGACTAACAGTGCGTGAAGCAAAAATTAAAACTACTTTGTGAGAACTCTGAGTTTAGAAGAACAGTGCATCCAGTTGTCTTTGTCAAGTTGTTGGCTTCAAAAATATTTTCTTTTCGGGTAAGGAAGAATATAAAAATAGTCTCTCCGTGCATCTCTGACACAAGGAAAGCTATTGTGTTCATCTTAACAGAGCGATCAGCGAAGTTGCCGAGCAGTAGGTTTTTAGAAAACGACAGTATTGATTGGGACCTCACAAGCAGAAGAGCGCACTTGTAATTGTGCGTCCCCGGAGGATGGGGCATGTCGCGGCACAGATGGCGTGAGAAGGACAATAGCTGCAATGTATTACGTCACTCTCCGCAGGTTTGGTCGAGGCACTGTAACATGACAGTTAGGTAATGACAGATGCCCATAAGCTGCGGGGACAGGTTTGCCGGCGGATGTACTAATATCGAAAAAACAGTAAGGGTAATAAGAGGTGGGATATAGCGTCACGGGAAAGTTTGGTTTAGTTCTGCGGAATTATATTCAGTGTACCGGTGCACATCACTCCCCATTTTGAACACTGGACAGGCTTTACAGACTAGACAAGCTAGACAGACATGTTGAACACTGGACGCGACAGGCTTTAAAGCAAAAGGAAGGGCATACTATCCGGTGCGCTCGTTCTCAACGGCGGTAAAAGCAAAGTGGTAGACCGGAATTAAACACTAGGTATAATTTCTCTCAGCATCTAAGTCGATTTTCCAGATTGATCATGTAATGACGAAACTAGCCGGCTCCGTTGACATATTCTATTGAACTTGTGACTTAACCCGTACGAGTGGAAAGCTACTAATATACAAGCAGATTTTCGCTCCATACATACGTTACTAATGTCTTGGTTTGTGGCACCCCCGCCTCTAAAAACATTGCCAAGCTCGCTTGTGTTTAAAATAAAACACTTCCAATTATTTCAAACGTTCCTTCCGACACTTATTTCACCCTGATTTGTATAGACAATTTTCATAAGTATCGCTTAAGTACCTAAGCATCGCCTTGAGCACCTTCTTGCAAAAGTCGCTCTCAGGCATCAAAGTCGATGACCCTTGCCTTGTCAGGAAGCCCCACCTGGTCGATGAGTTTCTTTTGACTGCATGTTTAAAAAATATGAGCGGTTTCTCAGTGGACGTGAAGGACCTGTATAACTCGTTGCCACAGAAGTTAGTATGTGAAGAGGTCAGCGCATGTATAGGCCGGTATGGCGCAGTTAAATTTCAGAACGCATGCGGGGTTTCCGTCGACAGTTTTATGGAACTTCTGTCCTACTATCACAGCGCCACCCTCATCAGTCACGAAGGGAACATGTTCATTCAGAAGGAGGGTATCTGCATACGTTCTTCCCTCGCCCCAATTTTAAGTGATATGCTTTTAGCTCGCTATGACAGAAGCCTGATGGCCACTTTAAAGCCGACAAACACGACTAAAGTGTACCGGTACGTGGACGACTATCTTGTTCTATATCAATTGACTGATGAACACCAGTAAAAATATTCCGTTGATCTAATTTTTGAAGTGTTTCAGAAAGAACTAAAGTTCCTGAACTTAACGAAGCAACTACCCGATGACAATGTTTTACGTTGTTTAGACCTCACAATCAAGTTCAGCCCTGAGCATGTATGCTGGCGTTTTGCACCCCGCTCGCAAAAGGCTCTCTTGCCTTTCACTTCGGCCCACTCAAAAATAGTAAAAAGAGGGGTGGCCACTTCATCGGCATTAACCACGTCGTGCGAGCACTCAGCCCAACAAAAGTTTTGATGCCCAAATGGGCAGACTAGAAGCAGCGGGTTATCAGCCTCTGTTTTAGATGAGACGCATCTCATCCACCCGCCTTGTCCATGCATGCATGCATCCCTCCATCCATCCGGCGTCGTCGTTGTCCGCGCCAGCTGGGCACGCGCTCTCCGCCGCTCTCACCGCAGCGTTATCTGCGGGTTAGTGGTCGCTCCTCGCAATGCCTGCTGTGCGTCGGCGCGCGCTAGCGCTCGGTTAACGCATGCGCATGCGCTCCTCTCTGTCTCATTCCCCTCACCGTTATGCGGCGGTATACAACGCGGTACCCGCGCCGCTCCGCTCCGTCGTTCCAGCACCGGTGCTCGGATGTCCAACGCTGCTTTGAATGGAGACTAACAAGCCTGCTATCGTGATGGGCGGCACAACCGCAACAAGCACCGGCCAGCCCAATAACAGAACTGCTAGCACCACCGACGATGAGGCTGCAAAGCGACGTGCACGGGATGCGGGAACCCCGTAGTAGACGGAAATGCATCGTACGCGTTCATGGCACGTTTCACGCTTTGGGATAATCAACCCAACGGAAACGCAGAGGGAAACCCACGATGCGTCGCATCTACACAGGGTTCCCGCGAGGGGAGGTGGGCGTAATTTTTATCCACCATCGCAAAATCCCTGTTACGGGATCTCCAGAAACAAAAACAGAACAAGGCGTTACTTAACGAAGAAAATGAGCACGCAAATTGCCGTACAACCGTCATTCCTTACGTGCATGAGGTATCGCACAAAGTTAAGAAGATTGCCGAAAGAGGGGGCGCAAACGTTTTTATGTTCGTGCCCATAAAACTAAGCAAGCTCTGTGCGATGGATAATAAGGTAGGCAGAAAGCACAACCCAACCCATGTAAGATTAACCACAGAACGAAGTATGTAGGCTGCCGTCAGAATGTCGTTTACGAAATCCCCCTGGATTGCAAACGAAGCTATGTGGGTCAGACGGGAAGATGTAATAATCTACGGCTCTAGGAGCGGGCAAATTCACTAAAATCGAATGTCGGCCGTCACCTAGCTGCGCACTGTGACCAGTGTAAGTGCCAACCAAAATTTGATCAGTGTCGTATTATTCGAAGATATGCAAACAAACGCACACAAGAAATTTGTGAAGCATTTTGCATCATTCAAAGGGGAGATAAACATGTAAGCAAACCATCCGTGCTTCTGTAGGAAAATGAAATCTCCTATCTTTCAAATGTATAACTGGGCCTTACTTATCGATGACCATGTGAGAACAACTTGTGTAATTTCCTCCTCCGTTGCTATTAGTAATTTCCTTTTTCCCTTTCGATTGCTTTCTAGATGTGTATATAAGCTACCTGCAAGCAATAAAACTTGGTTGTTAGTCAGCGCCGCGTGTTTGTGTTCTACTCTACGTCCTGTCTTTTGCGCTGTTTTTTACTTTTTAAACTGGCACCAACCAGCCCACTTGCTCCCCGGCCTAAGCTCTGCTTTAAGAGGCGGGATATGGCGTGACGGGAAAGTTTGTTTTGCTTTTGCGCAATTATATTCAGTCTACCGGCGCACATCACACCACATGTTGAACAGAAGTAGCCACGATAATAAAAAAAAGAAATTACGCCCATCTTCCCGCGAGGGAACCCTGGTGTGATGCGCGGCATCGGAGGGTTCAATTGGTGTTTCCGTTGGGTTGATTCTCGAAATCGGGTGAAACGTGTTGTGAACGCGTATGATGCATTTCCATCACATGCGAGTGTTCTCATACGCGGGAAGATGGGCGTAATTTTACTTTTCATGCACATGCATACGCGAAATGAAAGTGTACACGTGTTTTACCGGCACTGGCCACCAAGTGACGCGAAGTCGAACGAGAGCGAGCGCTGACTGAACCGCCGCAGCGCGCTACCCGCTTTATATTCACAGCGCCTGAAGGAGAGGAGATAGCGGAGGGGAGTCGCGCATGCGCGCACTTGCGCGACGGGAGTGGAGCGAAGCGAGCAAAGCACGCTCACGCAGCTGTTTATGATAATGAGACGGAGTGGGAGTGTTGCGCACAGCTGTCGGAGAGAAGAGCGGAGGAGAGTCGCGCATGCGCAGGTGGCGTGCGGACGCCGCCGACGCCGACGCAGGAGGGACATGCCTCAGAGCAAGAGATGCGTCGCATCTAAAAGTTGTCACAGCCGGTCCTTAACCTCGACGTGTTTGCAGAATCAGCTTCGGTAATAAAACGTTGTCACACACGGTCATTAACCTGCTAGATCAGTTTATTCATCGCCACATTTCCACGCGAAATGCCACAGGACAGACTCCAATTTACAACTGATAATTTGTACAGAGAAATCCCCCTGATATAGTCTTGTGCATCCACAGAAAAATACTGCACTTCAATTCTGCAAAAAAAAGGAACGAAGACTGGAGAGCGGCGACAGAAGACAGAACGCACTTTCAAAAACTTTTATTAAGTAGAAAGTGTTAAAACTTTATAGATTATCATCGGTACTCGTAATCTCTCACGAGCAGCTCTCGCTCGAGGTGATTCGTCGTCTTCTAGTCGCCGTCTTTGTAAGATAGAAGCACCATCGAATCGCTCAGACGTCTCGGCCCTTAATAAGAGGAAATACGTCTCGTCTTTCCTCTTATTTTATATGCCGAAACCCAGGATGAAAGCCTTCCTGCGACTCAGTCATCTGAACTTTGGCGTATTAGAAGGAGGAAGACCCTTCGATGCCGACAACGGACCACTGGAATGAAAAGGGCCATGGTGTGTTACCGAAAACCGACCGACGTGGTGGGCACATGACACGACGATGGAACTTCACCTCCTACGACTGCCAGATAGGTTCAGAAACCTATTTTCTACAAGGTCAGGTGCACGGTAAAGCTCATTGCGTAATGGAAGATGCATTACACGAACAAACTATTCCTGTGCGTACGATCCGTCCTGATGAACTGAAAACAAGAGAAGAGGTGCGGTTCATTGCTTGAGAACTACTCAGAGACGCAGAAGCGGCACTATGGTTCACCACAACGATTAACGGTGTTTTGACATTGACATTGACATTGTTTTATTAAGTAGTTCGGTACAGTTTTTACAAAAACAGGGTTTTACAGAAGGAGGTCCCATGGAAAAATTCCGAAAGGGGGACCTCCCGTTTCATAATGCAAACAAAAATATCACTGGGGAGGCGGTATACACAGTGATAAAACTGGAACACAAAGAAACAAATTCATTCAAATAGTTATTCATTGGTAGTAAATTCGAGTACTGCAAATGTGCGCAGAAGACAGTTCAAGAAGTTATTATGTATATTTTTTATTGTGCCGTAAGCACGAGGTTGAGCGAGGAAAGAAGCAGGCGATGAGAGTTTGATTATGAGAGCGTACCGATTAAGTATTTTCTTATAGACCTATAAAAAGAGCACTGGGAGGGGTACGATTTAAGGGAAGGGGGTAAGGCATTCCAGATGGGGGCAGCAGAAAATAATAGTGTTTGTTTTCCGTAGTTGGAACGAACAGTTGGAAGTAATATATTATGTTGCACTCAAAACTTGGTGTTATTTTAGTTAAGCAAACATGTTCTGTCAAAGGACGGGAGAAATTCAGAATTATCTCGTAAACGGGAAATAAGTACACATAGCTTAAGATCAAGTTCGAGAGAGAGGGGTAGGATGCCAAGGTGGTGGAAGATTTGTTTTACAGTAGATCGGCGATCACTGAATGTAAGCAGACGAACGGCTTGATTCTGAAGACGACAGAGTGGTGCAAGATGGGTATTATACGGGTTGCCCCAAGATGGCGAACAATACGTAAGGTGTCTGTGAATGAACGAGAAATATAAGGATCGTAGAATGCGTTTACGATGTGTTTAAGAGTTTCATGAGCCAGTTACGGAAAACTGAAGTTGTCTTGAGATCGTTAAACGAGGGAATTGAACCGTTCATCGACACTGACTACCTGGATGAGGAATATGCCAGCAGCATTGACTGCGAGGACGAAATCACGCATATCAGATACTACCGATTGAAAGACACGAAACCTGAAACCATCGAGCAGTGCGAGATGAAACGAGATATGGTATTCTGCGAAAAACTCCAATGTGTTTCTTGCACCTACAAAACGATGCTACGGCACACTTTATTTTAAAACCATTGGTGAACCAGCCTTGTGGCTAGAAAAGTCGACTCTGTCAGATTTCTTTCCTCAGAGAAAAGATGAAAATGTGTCCCCTTTGTTTGATGCCTTTGAAGTTCAAGCGGAAAGTGCCTTACATTTGTGTGAATTTAAAGAGAGCGCCGATATGACCCCAAGCAAGACAAAAGGCTCATCGACTCTCATTGCGCTGGCAGAAGCTGTGTATGCCGAATGTCTCGAGCATACGACCATGAATATTCCACTGCCAATGTTGAACGAGAAAGATAAGACTGACATATCGACCTAGATGCAATGGAGGCACAAAACTGAAGAGCGGGATCTCTATTTTTTATAGCATATGCAAGGAAGCTGGACGCAGCACGTAGTCAACAATGCATTCTAATGAAAACAATATAACGCAGAAACCTCCTGAAGAACAAGGCACCTGACAGCGACAATCTAATTACAAGAGACTAGACTTTCAGAAAGAAGCGGAAGCCTCCAAGACGCCATTAGAAAATCGCAGTTAACTAAGGTGAGGATCTTGCATCACAGTACAAGAACGTTGAAGACGGGCTTCGTATTTCAGCCTGGCTGATTCGTCTGCGCCGACATTCAGGGCGTGTCGTCAAACGACGTCCCCTGTGACAGTTTCACTTTCTTACGGCCCTATCGGATCTGCCCGGACTGAACGTATCGTAGTTAATAGACACAGACTCACCCCGGCTTCTTTGTGGACGGGGAAGATATTAAAACTTTGTAGATCATCATCGGTGCCCCCATCTTTCGGGAGCAGCTCTCGGTCGAGGTGCTTCGTATTCCTCTAATCGCCATTTTGTGAATATAAGCGCCATAAAATCACCGGGACGCCTGAACCCTTGGTCTTTCCTCTTATTTTATAAAAATAGGATTTATACGGCCCACTCTCTCATGCACACTCATCCAAAAAACAACGAACAAAACCTCCTCCCCACTTTGCATTGCCACACTCTTAGGGCCCGTTTCACTGCCACTGCAGTTTCACGATAAGCCATTGTCTTGCCCAAGGAAGTGCATCTCCTTTTCCGTAAGTGCGAGGGAGGGAGTGCTTAAACAGCAGTCCCCAGCACGTGCTATTTCACTGGCGTGAATGATCCCGCGGGTCGTATAGTTGCTGTTCCGCGCTGTCATATAACACTTATCAAACAGGGCGGTGCATTTGCCGAACCGAAAGTGGATAGCGAAATGGCCTGAGTTGGCATTTTTCAGATTGTTAGCTTGTTCTCGCAGGTAATCATTCATACACCTCCCCGTTTTACCCACGTATAACAAAATGACGTACACTGCACACATAGCGCACTCAACAAACCTAACCCTGCGCCTGACTACACAAGGTGGTTTTGTGTCTTTACAGTAGCTCCTTTCACAAAAGTTTCCAAGCTTAAGGGGTGCTGAAAACACGACATTGACGTTAGCTGTGGCTCCAGTCTTTGTTAACCGGTGGGATAACACATACTTGTGTTGAATGATGCACAGTTTCGTCTCTCTGGTTTCTCTCCAGTCCTCGTCCCTTTTTTGCGCCATCGAAGTACAGCATGAATTACCAACACGCCCGCACCTACAGCCTACGATGCACACAAATATACCTTAAATATTGCATGAAAGTTTGCAAGAATGTCGCACAGTATAAGCAATCACTTCGAAAAAAGCCATTTATTTTCGGAAAGGTGTGGGTACAATTCCCTGACATAGGCCCTTGCGTGTGCAAAATACATCCCCGTTAATGTATGCGCGATAGCGCCCGGGTCATGTGGAAAGTAATTTCTTTTTGTTTGTTTACCCTGTCTAAAAGCCGACAGATCAATTCTACAGGGGTGTGGCAAGTGTACGGATATGGACGCGTCTTGTCCTCTTTTACCTTTTCCATGTAGTTATTGTCTTGTTCAATAACCACAATGCCATCCTCAAAAAGCACATTTTGGCATACCGGAAACGGCGGACGACAAAAAGTGCAAGCCGTCGAAAGAATGTTAAGACGCGTCTCACGATGAATCGGTGACTGCAGGGGTTGTGTTTCAAGAAATTGCACTTACGTAGGCGTACACAAGCAGAGGTAACTTATTACGTATGCAATCACAGGTACCTCTGCCGTTGCTTACTGCCAAACAAGTGCATATATGAGATAATTTGGACACCGGTAGTCATGACGGAGAATCAGCCTTTATTCTGCGCTGACCAACTCACACATATAGGACTGGCGTGACGTCACTGGCCGTAACTGCTAACAGCCAGGCGGCTAAACACACAGGGAAACCAACATCGGCCGGCGCTATCATGTTACCATCGTCCCCCCTTAGCCCTTTCGGACCTGGTGATGTCAGTTGACGCCATCACATAAAAGTCCCTTTACCGCATTGAGAACGAAACCAAAACTGCTGGTTTTCTGGGAATTGAAGACGATATCAACACATTGAAGCTAACAAAAAGGTGGCCTGAGGTTTATTCTCACGCTTGTCAATCTGTAAATACGTGCATTATGAAACTTGTTCTTTGTTTGTAAGTTCATTTAGTCATACAATTTAGGAAACCATGCAAAAGTGACGTCTCTGCTCAACACAAAACTTTTAATTGCCAAATGTGCTAATTAATTGCCTTAATAATAAACCTGTTAATATTTGCACTTCAAGCTCTATTTTTTGTTTGTGGGCTTATGGGACCCCAAAGTGTTTTTCTTGAAACAAAAATATCAGGGTTGAAAGGGTTAAACGAAAGAATCATTTCACTTGCGGAAGTCCTCATGTCGGAAACGGTCTGGTGGCTTCCGCTCCCTTGTGCTACGCCAAGGCGCTGTGGTGTCCGCACTCGTCAACGAACTGGCGATTACCGTGGGAGGGGATGTCACGTCGAGGTGTGTCGGAGCCTGAGGAGCCGTTGTGGCTTGTACTACAGCATGGTCAGCCGGTTCACTCTCCGGCAGACGTGGAACCATTGGCGAGGGGGCTGCAGTCGCGTGGTCCGGGCTCAAAGGCACCGGGGATGTGGGAGGAGGTTGGTCTGGTGGATAGATTTGAATTTTAGGTCTCTCCATTTCGCACGCTCTTGTGGCGTCCGCATGTTCAGATCGCAGGTGATCAGCATGTACAAACCGGAACTGGTTGGGCACTTTCACCATATAGGACCCGCACTGACCACCTGAGTCACCACTGCTTCCTGCCACGACACATGTTCTCCGCGCACTGTTTTCACGTAGACGAGATCACCCACACGAAACACACGTTCCGCACCACGCTCTTTATCACACTCTTTATTCACATGGTCTTGCTTATCCCGCATTGCATGACCAAAATCAGGTTTCCATAGAGAATTCTTGTGCGCGGTTGCCTTTTTAAAAACAACTGAGCCGGCGAGTGCCCAGTGACACGGCTGCGAGTCTTGCAATAAGCACAAAGAAATTGGTCAACGTGTTCTTGGAATGAACTACGGCTATCCAAAGTGTTCTCTTCCAGCACTTGTTTAAGCAAGGCTTGCTTGATAGTCTGAACCATGCGTTCGGCTGCCCCATTCGATGCAGCATAATAAGGAGGAATGTGAATGTGTTTCACACCATTAGCTGCCAAGAAGTCCGTAAATTCGGCGGACGTGAACTGCGGTCCGTTATCGCTTACTAACGTTTCTGGGAATCCGTATTCGGCGAATGTGCCTAAGATTTTTTCAATGGTTTTAGATGCAGTCGTGGAAGCTATAGGCCACACTTCCACCCATTTTCAGTACGCGTCGACAAAGACCAAAAACATGTTCGCATCCTTTAGAGCAAAATCCAAGTGCACTCGCGACCAACATTTTGCTGGGTACGACCACGGGTTCAACGGCACCGGTTGCGCAGAGGGCTGAACTGCCTGACAAATCTTATATCGCTGGGCATACTTTTCAATGACCTGGTCCATTTCAACCACCAAACAAAGCTTCTTGTGAGTATTTTTATGCGGCTGGTACCAGGGTGTTCTTCGTGTAACAAGTCTGGCACACGATCGGGCAGGGAGCTTGGAATAATAACTCTCGAACCCCATGTTGCACAGCCTGGTTGAAGCGACAGTTCCCACGGCCTGACATGTTAAGGCTTAAGATCGTCTGCGCATTCGCTAGGCCGGCCATTTAATGTGAACGCGGCCACGCAATACCAGGTTAGGTTCCTTTTTGAGGCCTTGGCTATCGCTTCCGCAGTTAAGGGAAGACACTCAAAAACTGCCAAACATTCGGATGATTCTTCGCTGCTGTCATCTGCCCGTGGGAGTCACGACAGAGCGTCCGCCACTTCGACATTTTTTACGTGTCAATACTTCAGCCAATACTTGTAAGCCGCAAGTGTCATCACCCATTGTTGTACGCGGGCTGCTGCTATGCTAGGCACTGGTTTATCTTGCCCTAGAATACCCAAGAGTGGCTGGTGGTTTGTGTACAGAGTGAACGACCTTCAGTATAGGTATCCGTGAAATTTTTTTAGACCGAAAATCAAGGCAACGGTGTCGCGTTCACATTGTGCATAGATTGTTTGTGCCACAGTTAAGGTTTGCGAAGCATACGCGATCGGCCGTTCGCCTTTCGCCGCCTCGTGAAACATAACTGCCCCGATCCCGTATGCTGACGCGTCACACAACATGCCTATCAGCTTCCTTCATCGTAGAAAATTATAACGCCGGAACTTGTGAGCAGCCCCTTCGCCGCGCCGAAAGCCTCTCTGCATTCTTTCGTCTAAGATCCGTTTTCATGCTTTTTTACGGGGCTGTAAAGGGGCTCTGCTATTGTCGAGACGTTGTTGAGGAATTTCGCACAAACATTTAACATTCCCAAGTACGCCTTTAGTTCTGTCTTGGTGGTAGGCACAGGGGCTTGCAAGATTGTTTTTTCTTTGTGTCGGTGAGGTAGATTCCCTCTGCGTTTACGCTGTGGCCCAAGTAAGTTACGGAATCCTGCAAAAACGGCACTTGTCTTCATTTAACGTGATATTGTAACCACAGAACCTTTCCAAGACACATTCGAGTGCATTTTCACAATCCGCGGAGTAGGAACACGCTACTGTGACGTCGTCTGTCACATCCGACGTTCAGTATGCCATGCAATACTCTATCCATTAGGGGCTGAAAGATTGCGGGCGCACTGGCCATCCCATACGGAAGGCGTTGGAGCTCGAACAGACCCAAGCTTGTGTTATTCTCCGCAGTGGTCTGGATTCCGGACTGAGAGGCAGTTGTTGATACGCAGGCGACTACTCTAGAACGGAGAACACTTTGCCATTTGCAATGCTCGAGTACAAATCCTCTTGTCTCGACAGAAGGTAGTGATCGGTTTTTAACACCGAGTGCAACGTTATATTGCAATTCCTGCATATTCTGCAACTACCACCATTTTTCTGAATAGTCACGATTGGGGTTGCCCAATCACTGCGAGGAAATTGCTTTATTGTGCCCTTGTCAACCATGCTCCTTAGCTTTTTTTCTGTGGGATTTCCTATTGTGAAAGGAACAGGTCTTGCGCAGCAACACACAGGTGTGCAACAAGTTTGGAGAACGTTCACTTTAAACCCTCGTATCTCGCGAAGTTCACTCAAGAAAACACAAGGAATTTTTTTCTTCAGTGCCTAGACCTTGTCTTCGCAAGTTAACAACTGGCAATGTCACTCGCTGGTTGTTGTGGTGGACGACTACTGCTCCCCCGTATACGTGCGTAAGGATACTTTAGACGCCGTACACCTGACGTGCGGAAACGTCGCCTTATACACGCTCTCTGGAACTATCCTCACAGCTGCGCCTGTGTCAGTCTGCATCTGCAGCGGTCAGCCTTCTACCACCACGCTAACTTCGTAAGAGGAATGCGTCATGTTGACAAAATGATATACTTCCTGCTCACTTTCTTCCTCCTAACATTCTACCGCGTTAGCTCGTTTGCTTCGTCTAGGCTCGCTTCGACACAATTTCTGCAAATGCCCTAGCTTGTCGCACCGGCGACACCTAAACTCTCTGTACCAGTACTTATTTGCACAGTTGTTCTTGCCACATCGCTCGCATTGAATGTTCAGACGAGAATGACTAGGCTGACTAGAAGTGCCACAGCCCTCCCTTTACTCCCTTTGCCGACTCTTAAGAGCATGTATGTTGCCATCGGTAGCCTTAATTATTCCGAGTCTCGGGCTGCTAACTCTCGGCCCAAAGCAATTTTGCATGCATTATCGAAATTCAAGTTTTCCTCCGCGAATAGCGTACGCTGGGTGTCCTCATTTCTTACCCCTGCCACGAATCTGTCCTGCAAAGCGGGACTCGAAAACTCGCCAAAGTCACATTTCCTGGCTTGGTGCTTCAGTTCTACAATATATTCTTTGACAGTTTCTTGTTCGTTTTGAACACGCCTATTGAATTTGCACCGTTTAGCTATCCCTGAACTCGAAGGACTGATATGCCCTTGAAGCAACTGTTTCACCTCGGCAAATGTTTTGTTCGCAGCCGCGCCTGGCACAACCAAACGTTTGAGCACTTCATACGTTTCTGCGCCAGTTGCAGTCAGAAACACGGGCAGAACTTTTTCCAGTTTTACATCATTTGCAATAGTGAAAAGTTTGAAGCGCTCAAGGTACGAATCAAAGTTCTGAGTTCTCGGATCAAACTCGCTTAACTTGGCCAAATGCGACATTTTGCAGATGCAAGACACTCAAGTCTGCGTTTGACGGCGTGGCCTACGAAGTTGTATTGGGGCGTTGGGGCGTTGTGGTGACAAGGGGCGTTTCTTGACGGTCCGTCGAAGAATACGTTGCCGGAGAGCTGGCGTGTGGCCTGGAATAATCCAAAAGAAGGTAGAGCATTTCGTCCGTCGCCCTGTCCGTTCGCAGGGCCTGGCTGAGACTGCTCAGTTGTTACTGAAACACTTTCTTGTTAGGGTACGCGGGCCGTCGACCATCCTCGTCGTCACAAGAGATAATTTCGACACCGGTAGTCATGACGAAGAATCAGCCTTTATTCTGCGCTGACCAACTCATACATATAGGACCGGGGTGACGTCACCGGCTGGAACTGATAACAGCCAGGCCGCTAAACAGACAGGGACGCCAACAGTCGGCGGCGCTATCACCGCTCTTTGGCCGTCGCTATCATGTTACGACCCACATTTGTTTTTTTATCGTGTGCAGCACGCGTCTCACACCGCGCGCAACGTAAACGAGCAGACAACGCGAGAGCGCCACCCGCACAAGGCGCGGTTCGTCCCGCCGACCCGAGGGTCCGACTGTGTTCGATCTTGTAGCGACTAGCGTGTGATGTATATTTCCCACATATCAAGAAAAGAGTGCCAAGAGGTGCGCTCTTGCATCACATCTTGTCTATGGAGAGCAGAAATTCCACTGTGTAGAAGTTTATGCCGATGCGTCTAAAACTACCATTGTGAAACACGATGCATTGACGAAGCGGGGTGCCCGAGACATATTTTGTACTTTCCTTCACTGGAATGTTGAAGGAACCAGGAGAGCACGGTTCTCTCAAATACAAAGGAAGATAATTCAAAATTAAGAAAGATTAACCAATATTTCTTACTGCATGTGTTTTTTAACAGACTCAAGAAAATTGTGCAAGATTCACGAGTCGAACCCCCACCACCGACAAGTTGTCAGGACTTTGCGGGAAAGTTAACGCTGAAGATCGGTAGAGGCAGAAGTGTGATAAGCAGCACCGAGCAAAGTGTGTGCTATGTGTAAAGTTGTGCATTCGATGCCACTTCTCCTATACAACCAGCGTTACGTCATTCAAACGGGTCGCTGCCCACACGACAGCTTAGGCTAGCGCTACAACGTTTCAAATACTCCGATATCTGAAACGTTGCTAATTGGGCTCGCATTGCCTCTAGCGTGGCTTCAGGCAACGTTTTATAGGATGATACCTATAAGCCAAGAAAGATACCTGACAAATTATAAAAGAGACCGAAATTCATAAATTCCGTGACCAGTGTCTCTCAAATTCAAGTGTATGCCTTTCAACAAAGGAACTGCACTATTTATCGGCTCATGGTTAATATAGGTGCGTGGGTTATTGTTCTAAGGGGTGATATATATTTTAAGGTTATCTTTTAAGGCTGGCTGGAAGTTTTGTTGTTTTGCAGTTACCGGTCCTAGTATATGTAGGCAGTGTTTTGAAATAAAAAAAAGGTTGATGTTAGCCATCGGTGTCGGCTTTATGTCCTTATCTGTTCCTTGTAGCTAGTTCCTATTCTCAACAAGCATCATATATTACCATATTGCCCTAAGTTTGCCCTTTGCAAAAGCTGCAATGAAAGTATCCTGTGTTGCGGAAGGACCAAACTTTATGCCTGTGAAAACACTGAATAGAAACGCCAGTACCTTCACGTCAGAGGCTTACGGTTGACTATTTGTTGTAAATCATATTTTCAAACTAAAATTACCCTATTTACAATCTATGCGGATTTCCTGAGTTATCTGTGTTTAGTGAGTTCTAAAAAACCTTGGAGAAACCATTTTCACAAGGAGGCCTTCAATATCATTATGTCTGCATATGTTTGAATTATAGACATCACCGTAAGTTCAGTTACAGGCGAGTCTGGAATAGCCGGGAATGAGGCCCCGGAAATAATAGACACTGCCGCTGCCCTCACAAATACAGTAGACAAAACGGCCCCTACATCGACCTGAAGCCATACATCGGACGACAGTACCTGTGGAAAACATGGCGAGAAGACTTCAGCGAACAGACAAACAAACTACAGCAAATAAAACCACGCTTAAGACGATATACAACTGATTTACACCACATACGCGGAAGCTGCCTTAGCAATGTTATGCATAGTCCTCACCTATTCAGCACACTCACACCAGGTCACTGAATCTCCAAGATCAATATGTGATAAGCGTGAAGTTGGCCTGTCCCAAATTCACTTACACATTTATTGCAAAGCAGTCGGTTCAACGCGACGCGAAGACTCCAAAAGTGTCCACAGACAACGAATTCCGCAACACCCATCGACGTTTCCGTCTAATGGACCAATAATTTCTATTAGGCGCTCTTGCCAGTTTGTTACCGACGTGAAATTTTACACTGCAGGCCGACAACATGGCTCTCTACATCAGTCATTTCATCCCCTTCTCATTTATTGTACATTTATTCCTGTTGACAGATTTTAGTATGTGCGTTTGCACCACTCAATACTTTTTGGCCCTCTTCGCTCCTGGTCGGCCTTGCAGCATAAAAAGAAAAACCAAGATCTAGAATAAAAATGTACTTGTATTGGCTCAAGCCTCGCCCTGTTCCTTACTAACCAGCAGTGCGGCCACTGCGAGTCAAAGTAGCATAAAATAAGAAAAGTGTTATTTCGTGTGAGCCAACAATTTTTTTTTCAGCGGAGATGCCTTGCGCGTGGTTCTTGCTAAACTTGTGTACGGATATTGTGTCGCGTCGATAAGGAATCCCACGCACTTGCTTGAGGGCAATGTGCACGCCCCACATTACTACAAAAAGGTCTGGAGTTCTTAATCTCACAAAAGGTACCTTAGAAAAATGATACCGAAATTTGTCCCTGAGACGGCTCCCTATCAATAGGTAGAGTTTATTTACATCTTACAAATAGTTCTGCGTAAAGTTGTATATGTTATATAATGCCTGCCTGCTCCCTGACTAGTAGCTCCGTGGGTGCCTATAGAGCCAGTACGGTTAGAAAAAAGGGATTTAATATTTCTATTCCGAAAAAACAGGATATGTAGTTTCTTTGCGCATAATACAATCATTTTCGGAAAACATTGTAAATTATGCTACGTAAGTGATTATACCTATTCAGCAATACAGCTTCACTAGTTTTCCATCCCCAGGTCAGTGGTAGTGCTCTCAATCTTGTAATTTCGTTTCGAGCAGCTGCGCGTAGAATTTGTACAAGGATGCCAGATTGTTTTTACGTTCTCTTCGCGTATTCAGTCACTCAGACAAACGGAAAAAACTTAATCACATTAAATTTCTTAACCTGGGGCTTTACCTAAGGGTATGGGCACGCACGCCCCAATATTCGAAAACCGCCTCCATCCACACTCATCCGCCCATGTGAAGTCGTTGAAGGTGCCGATGGGGATGTTTGGTTTGAATAATTACCCGTTAAGGACCTAATATTTCGTAGTGCTCTAGACTTGGAATTCAAATATAGCGTCTCTGCTATGTTGGTTATGTAGACTAGTTGTTTGCACTTTGCCAATATACGACGGAGCCTAACACGCACCATCGCTACGAAAGCGTATCGCACGGCAGGTTTGGAAAGATTACTTTCCTTGCTCGCGGAAAAGGGCACGAAACAACCTCCAAAAGATCATCGCCTATTCAGGTGTAGACCTCCCTTTACTAGCGCCCAGCATACCGATTCACAACAAACTGCACGGCAATGAATATAATTTGAAACCGGTCAAGAGATGTTATACAAATGTGCATGTCCATAAAAGAGCAGCAATGCATTATTGAAACAGATACAGAGACCAGCTCACCAGCGAAATATAGCGAGCTATTCTGCATACACAGCCAAGCACAAACCTGCGTCCCCACACACCCCCAATTCAAACTAAAAAGGGCCCATCTCCCCGCGAGGGGGACTCGAGTAAAGGCGTCGCATAGGGGGTGGGTATATTGCGTTAATGTTTAGTGTTTGGGGAGTTGATGGTAGTGAATGCGTTGTATCAGCAGCTTCTTGACGTTGTTTGAATGAGTCAAGGCTATAAGGCGCGTTCGTAGCCTTCCATTCTGTGTCGGCTTTGTGGCGCAGTGGGTAGAGCCCCATGTACCTTGCGTTCCGCCCGCAGGGTCGTGGGATCGAAACCAGGCGCCGGTAAGTATTATTTTTTTTATATAGTGTAGGGGGAGGGGTGTGGACCTGGTTTTGAGAGCGAGGAGGGTAGCGTGATGCGGGAGAGGAGGAGTGGGGGAGAGGGCGCACCTGGAACGGTTGTTGCGGACGCCGAGGCACGCCGACAACGCCGGGTGACATCGTGAGTTAAAGAAATGCTGTGCATTTAATAAGTAACTGTCAGATAGGGAGCAAGAAACGAGCACATTGTGGATAAATGGAATACCTAGAACCTGAATAGAACCTGTTCCCGTTAGACAATACGCAAAGCGCTATCTTGGACTTTTCATTTGGTTGTGTTTACGTGCCTCACACTGGCTGTCCATCCAGATAACCATTAGTCTCGGTACACTTATGCATTTTTTGAACAAAATAGAGTTCGTCACTGCCTCTTAAGGACGTTTTCTACAATACATATTCACGTGGTGCAATTCGACATCTAATATCTCTGCAACTAAACGTCTCAATGTATAGGCGCGACTATCTGACATTGTGAGCGGGGTAGGCATCCACCACCTACAACAGCCTGACTGCAGGCAATAGACCCTATGCAAAATGCGCCCCGCCATCTCACGTCGACTCCGGTAACTAGGTCCGCCATTTTGGTACGGTCGTTTGAAACCGAAAGCAATTAGCAAAACATAGAAGGCGGGCATTGACAGCTCTTGGTGATGGACTACAATGCCGGAGCATTGCTTCGTGCCGCAGAGCACGCAATGCGGAAATACCGGTTCAAATGGAGAAATGGTAAGTGAAGTTCCACGCTTTTGAACGAACTTTGTGACGCGAACTGCGCCGGCGCGAGCAACCTTTGTGACACGCTGGGCGCGGTGCGCTTGGAGCGAATATTTGTCGTTGGTTCGCTAAGCGCGGGCTTCCGTAGTCGCTGTCCGTATGAAAAATACAGCTGGGTTGGAGTTCTGTTGTCCAGACTTTGTATTCTAAATGAAGCCTGAGCGTGCGCCGCCTATTCACGCGACTGACAGCGGCGCTCGACTGGGAAAACAGTACCACACGGAGGGGGGGGGGGGGGGGGAAGAGCGGGAGGCCAGCACAACTGGGGCAAAAAACTCATTCCCAAGGCTACCAAGTTTTCTCCCAAGCGCCTGCATGGCAGTTTGTTGCTGCTCGCATTGCTCCTGTACTCGACGTGCATCGAACAGACGCATTGGCAAGGGAAGGGAGGGGCGATTTTATCGTGGGCTTCTCCAGTCAATGTTTTGGACACTCGCTGGCTTGATGCCCTGCTGTCTCGGACGTCCCCACTGTTGTGGCAGCTCAGTGGACGCAAGCTCCGGTGGCGCCTCTTAAAACCTTCGGCTTGCAAGAGGGCGAGTAGGTGCACAGCAGCCAGGATGTGACTCCATGCTCCACTGCAACCCGCCGGGCACTCGCACGATGCCTCCCCAATCGCCCCACTGTCCGTCTCAAAGGTAAGGCACACAACATATAGGGCCGGCCACTTTTCTTCTGGGAGCGAAAGCAGCTGCTGAGCACATGGATGAGGCCCAACCTGCAAGAACAGAGAGAGTATCAAGAAATAACACTCAGGGAAGAACAGGACTAGTCCGCTACAGTTTATGGTAAAGGGACAGAGCAGAAAGAAGTGGCCGCAAGGAACAGACTCAAAATGACCAGATTTTGTGTCTTGCTTACCACTGTTGCAAGGGCAATAATCTACACCTCAAACAGCAATGATGTCAAAATTGTTTGTCAAGTTCAAGCGTGCAAGTATCTCTGCATGCTTTGTTAATGCATTTTTCAAGAGAAGGAAGTTTAACATTTAAAAACCTCAGCGTGGGTAATGATACCAGTACCCGCATAATCGTGTTCGACATAACTTAAGCAAGCAATAATATGATTATCAGGAACTCACTTCCAGAATTTTTCCAGATAAAAAGGTAAACATTCGGGCTATACCGATGACCCATCGAATTAAAAAAAATCTTCTAGTTCAGTGAGTTCGAGCTAACGAGGTTTTACTGTATTATCTATTCGTGCAGACCAAAAACATGCGCTTTAGAAACAAACACAACCACCCCACCGCCATAAAAGGAGAAGAAAGACACACAAACTGATTTTTGCGCAGGACATGCGCAATAAATAATGAACACACACAAAAAAAGAAAATTCAAGGCGTATGTGCGCTTTTGTAGTTGACTTCGCCGCAAAGTACGATTGCTTTGCGGCAAACGCGCGGCGGACGACCGTCACGGAAAACGGCCGCAACCTTTCCGTAAATATCTTCGCCAAAAATCATCCCGTAAATTCCATGTACAGCATTTGAAAATACCTAATCCACCCACTAGCGGTACGGTCTGGCGATTCTCGCTTTCCTCTTTCAGGGTTACTGCAACAGGGTCCCCGCTACGCATTTGCGTGGTAAACAACGATGAACAAAGTGCTCTACAAATGCTCATACCGGTTAACTCGCGTCAAGTAAAAACAAAGAAGGATTTACTTACTGCGAGTCGCACGTGTTTGTCCGCACCGATGAAGGCGAGCAATGCACCGCGGTGGCTAGGCGGCATGCCCAGCTCCGCTGCCGCTCGGATGGGTCTTTGGCGCGGCACCCCGAGTGGTATGAGTCTTCAGACATAGTCGGCAGCGCAGGCAAGTCTTTCGTCCACAATCCGCGGTCGAGAGCCGGAAAACACCGTCCAGCTTGAGCCATACCACGTTACCGTCACCTACTCTTCCATAGTAAAGAATACGAGACTTCCCGATCGGCGCCCGTACCAATATGGCCGACGGTCTCGTTTAAATCAGTGTTGCTAGATCACCAAGCAATTTCGCATAGGGTCTATTGATTGCAAAATGGGGGCACTTTGAGGGACGGGAGAGGAGTACGCTGCATGAAAACATTTACACGACTTCTCAATGTAAAGTTCTCGTATAGTAAATTATTTAGCCCAGTCAGGCAAAAGCAACAGGAAAGTTTGCAGTAGCGTGAAATTGCGACAAAAAAGAATGTTTGTAGCTTAGTTGTTTATTAAAAAACAAAAATCAATAAAAAGCAAACAAGAAAAGAATAAAAAAAGATTTTTGAGTATAATTTTTTGACAGCAAAATATCTCGTGATGATTAGAGCGCCAAATTATGTTATATCATTACAACGTTTGGTGTTTATCACGGCACAATGACGAAATAACGGTTGATGCATGACGAATGAAGATTGATGCAAACCGAACGAGTGGATGTGGTCAGATTTGGTACATGTTTTCGGGCCCCATTCTTGCTGCCACACCATTGAAGCCTTCTTCGGCATACGTGATCATTAGAGTCTTCATTGACTTGGACAACTGAATAAAGAAAAAAACAGAACTATCTCAAAAATGTGCAGCAGATTGCAAGGTTCTCTTTAAAATAAATGGTTGACACAAAAACGTTCTTTGTGGGCGCATCTGTAGGATAGCTGTAAAAACTGCCCATCATGTTTGCTTTGCCATACAAGTGCCCTTCGGTAAATGTAAGCCTTGGGTTCCTTCTTTTACTTAAGATCATAGCTTCACTGAGACAAAGGAAATCTATTGTTTTTATTAAACGCTGATCTCAACAAAAGGAGCATGGATTTTACGTGGAAGAATAAAAAGCTTGAGAAATGACCCCAAAGGGCATGTAGAACACTAGCGCGTTTTTTTGGAAGGTGAGTCATGTCTTGACGCCAATAGACCGAAGTTAACAATAGCCGCAATGCCTCGCACTTCTTGCAAATTTCGGCGGAGGAACAGTGCGTTGCATTGGAAATTGTTCAGCTTACTGCAGAGGACGAGAGCCTGGGCTGGCCGGCAGGGCTCCTTAACGCATCTAACCTTCAACGCTACCTTCGTTTGAAAGGTGTTTTTGCATCGAATCTCCACACAGAGAAAAAGTTATACAGAAACCGGGGCCATGTATGTAAAGGGGCAATGCAGACAAAACAGAGGTTTGGTTCACTCGAACTATGGCCGCGTTCAAATTATAGTACCACCAGTTCTAACACAAACTTCGCTCAAATCAGCTATATAATTAAGAAAAAAGAACATGGCCGTGCGACCCACTACCTCATTTCCCGCAACAGAACCTATGATGTCATATGCGCCAGATGTGCGATTGGCTGAGGCCGTCAAAAGCAAATTAGGCAGGGCTGGCAAGCTTGCCGAACGAGCTTTTGCGCATAAACCTAGGGCGAATTATTTTTATATCAGTGAGAATGGTGGGGTGAACTGTGGAACTTACCAAAGTACACGCGAACATCGACCTACCGATGCGTAATGCTGTTGGTACAGCGTGCACTATGCTTGTTTTAGCTGCTCAGCACTGCGGCGCTTTGGGGCTGTCTCAGACAACACTGGCCATTTGGCGTGAGCAACGGTGTCGTACGTTACCATATTTCGTTTAGCGACCACTATGTTTCACGAAATGATTGTTTGCTACCTTAACAAAAAACAAGCCACGTATTAATACGGTAAAAAACAAAGCAAAGGCAGAAAACGGCCACCGAGGTATTGTGGCGCCATTTAGGTTGACTAACGTTAAACAAAGCTCCGCAATCGGCTGGAGAGTGGAACATGTGATTTCATTGCAGACGTCATGAAAACACACAATTTGGAGAGAGAATCGTAATTTTATTTAAACTGATACATTTGTCAATAAATAAAGCATTTTTTTTTTCCGGAGAAGTGCTGGGGGCCCTTTTATTATAAAACACGAAATCTTTTGAATAAAACAAACGTATTTTGTCTGCATGGCCCCTTTAAGGACTCCGAATGTGTGGGTCAACATATGCACAAGTAGAGCAAGTAGGCGTATCGTTCTTCCAAAATAGTTCAACTGACATGGTACTTTATAAAATGTGAGGGGGTGCTCTTATACGTTTGAAATGCGTGCACCTCGCCGCATATGCCAAACGAGTGCAGGCACTTTTAGGCACTGGTTATTTGTGATTTTGAAATCATTATTTTCCATGTAGGTGCCTTGCTGTGGTCCTGACAGTTTGACGCAGAGATGATTGTGCCTCCTTTTCTAGTGTGCACGTTAAGACAGACGGGGCTTTATGCTCCACCGATCACGGCTTTGACAAGCACACCATCACCACCGCGCTGTCAATGGGTCTCCATGTTCCGATAAAGCGCGGTCCATACCGTGTGTTCTAATTCAATAGCGAAGCTCCCTCGAGCGCTTTGTGCTTTGGAACACACCTCGATATCCGTTTCTCGGTCCCAGGCGTAACATCAACGCTGGATGCGGTACTTTACACACAATTGACAATTTTTGGATTTTGCATTCATTAATCCACCAATCTTCTCGCGAACCATGACTTTCTGATTTGTTTATTATTGTAGCAATGACGCGGCCGCGCTCGGCTACCTTGTCTGTGTCTTTTTTTAAACAAATGGTGTGTTTCCATCTTCTTTCGCCTTCCGTATCGGCATGCTTGTTTGATAGGGAAAGGTTGAAGCTTTGCAACCGTCATTAAAATCCCACCTGTTGTAGCTGGTCGTAATATTTCGCGAGGAACGCGTAACCCGTAAGCATACCTACAAATGCCCAGTAATCGTGAGCGTGCGTCTCGTGGCGACCGCCGATCGTTGCCGCCTCTTGCAGTGGCTTGAGCAAACGAAATAACAAAAAAATTTGGCGAAAATTTTGACGAGTGCCGCGCGTTGCCCAGCGACCAACAACGCCGCAGCAGGCGCAACACCACGACCGCGGAAGCTCTACGCGACTCCAGGAAAGGCGCGTGTGCGTCTCGCACGTACGTGCAGCCGCTGCACCCCATGTGTCGACAAGCGCTGCCGCTCATGTAAACCTTGGCATGAGGAACACAAAGATATCGATGCGCAAGACGATGACAGCTAGTAGCACAGTGCAAAGCAAGGAACGTGTCCTTCAGTGCTCACGTAGAAAGAAATCCTGCAACTTTGGTGTAGTTCAATCTTTGCGCGACCTAATGAAAGCTAAGGCAGTTTTTTTAAGATCGAAGCTCTTTAACAAATTCTAGTTTTTTTGTGTACGCAGTTAAAAATACCAAGAAATTGCCGAGTGCCCGCACGTGAGCGCGGGCATCACTCCGACTCTAAAAGCCACTTGCAACTTTCAACCAATTCCATTTTCTTTCTTTCTGCGTGTAAATAGCGAGGTGCATAAGTTTCCAGGGTTCTAAGCGGGCGCATTAGCCCTTCTCACGCCCGATTCCTGGCCAATCCCCCACGTGGGTATGATGCAAGTCACCAGGAACAACAACAACAACTATTAACGCCCGGCAGTAACAAAACCAATATGATGCCTAGCCCTTCAGCGTCCCCTGCGCATTCTTGTCAAGCAAAGCATGCCTACTTAGGGAGATTGGCCAAGCTTGCGGCGACTGCCCGACGGGTAAGAAAAAAACTCCCCCCACCCACCCGAAGGGGATCGTGCGAAAATGCGAATGCATTGGGTGCACCGATGAGTGCGCTGCGGCAAGCAGTAACGGAGAGAGGCGTGCGCTCCACTGCATTTATATACATTTTGCGAGCGCAGCGAGCGTAGAGAGGGTACGCGGAGAGGAGAGAGAGACCAGTGCAACACGCCCGCCCCGCGCGCGAGCTCTCTCTCCCGCCGAGCTCCGCGATGCGAGCGCCCTCACACGCCCGAGCGCGCTCCTCCTCTCCCCTTGCCCTCATTCGCATTTAAAAAGACTGTAGCGGCGCGGGTCCGCGGCGCCGAGACGACGACGACGACGAAGGCAGAACTACGAGGTGCGCGCTCACGTGCGCTCGCGCTGGAGGAATGCAGGCGCACGCCGACGGAGCACGACAACCCCCGACTAACAAATGCATTCGCATTTAAAAACCAATATAAAGCCTAACGATCCGGTGTGCGTGCCTCGCGACGACCGCCCACCGTCTCTTGCTCGCGTTTGTCGAGCCAAGCATGCCCACTTAGGGAGATTGGCGAGGATCGCAACCACCACCCGACAGGTAACAACCTAGCAAATGGCAAGCGTTTGTTTGTGCTTGTCTCACCCCGACTGCCCAACGTCATCGTCGCACGTTTGCAACCCAAGCATACCCACCTGGGAGACAGACCATTATTTGTAAAAAATGCTCAAGCGTTCGCCGTTTTTGGCAACATTTGCTCGGGAAAGAAAGCGCAGTAATAGCGCTCCCCATGCAAGTTGATGTTTAATGATCATTACGTCCAAAACAACACTTTAGCAACAATGCTAAAGTAAAGGTAATTGCGGCATAGCGATGAAGCAAATCGGCGGCGATCGTTGACTTAAACGGCCATGATGGCCATGAAGGTTATACAGTTTCGCTATTTCCAAATCCTACGCATTAGTGTTAGCTTTCTTCGTATCATTGCTATACAATTCTTTCTGAAGAGTTTTCATTTTCGCATTACAATTTTACTCAATTTTTGCACTACAAGCACTTTATTGTTGTAGCTAGATGTTGATGCGGAAACCTGCATCACTTTTAACATTTAGTTTTGCTCCGCTTGGTCGCAGCTATCGCATCTCGTTTTATACTGAAATCATGTGTGGGATATGTGAGGGGTTCCTTGGGGTGACCTAGCCAGTACTCCGGTGTCGGGCACCACGCTTGCTCCTGGCGCGTCAACCACGCGGGCTCCCACGCCTACGGCAGCCGAGCGAGGTTCGCCGATTTGAGAACACAGTAGACAGTAGTGCCGAAGCACAGCCGTTTATTTGGGAATCCCAAAGCATGCGAACACAAGGCTCGACGGTGTTGACGAATCACGCCGTCCGGGTCGTGATCGCGAACGGGAGGCAAGCACTCCCTGCGTGCGACAAAGTTCCCACCTAAGATACATGTATCCGCCACCGCCGTGATGTTCCGCCAAACCAGCCCCGACCGGGTCTCCGACGAGACCCTCCTGACTCTGGAGCGCACACGTTCGCGCCACGCGCGCCCGCGTGCCTATGCCCGCACAGATAGGTGGTGCCATCTCTCAGGGGACGCCGACGAACCAGCGGAGCGCCGGACCGGTTTTAGCGCACCAGTCTCTCCCGAAGCGCGCGCCGGCTCGGGATCGCGGTTCTCCACGATTCCCACACTGCTCCCCCCTAAAAACTGGACGCCACTTGAGCGCTAGTGACGCCATGTTACATCACACTCGTCACGACGCCTCAAGTCAGCAAAACTGCCACCGAACACCACTCCGACGTGAATCCACACCCAGGGTTCGCCACACGATTCCGTCGTCGCGATGCTCGCCTCAAAAACCCGCAAACACATTGCACAGGTTTCGAGTCCCTCGCGGCTGGGCAGCACAGCAGGTTGGCAGGCCTGGGGGTAGCCTGCAGCCAGAGCCGACGAACGGCGGGGTCGCGCTATCATGCGACCCCCCCCCCCCCCCCCCCTCCCACCTCGAGGCGGCAACAGGAACGGCCGCGCCCACTGCATCTGCCCGAAGGCTCGCGCCGCTCGCGTAGCCGCCAGATCCCGCCACCTCATGGGTTCCGTGGCCGCTTCGGCCGCAGGTCGTCCCGAACGGTTGGCTGCCGCCCGGTAGGCCGGAGCAGCAACTGGCGGTAGCTCCGCGGGCCGCGTTCGGCCCCGCCGCTTGTTCAGGAGGCCATCCTGGCTGACCGTGGCAGTGGTGGCTGGCGTGGCTACCGGTGGTGTCCGTTTTCTGCAGGTCTCGGTCTCACCGACTATTGCAAACGATTCCCAAACTTGAAGTAGGGAGCAGCGGGACTCCGCAATCTCCTCTGACTGGCCGGAAACCTTATCAACGACCTCGCCAAATAGGGTAACAAAGATGCCCGATGGTACTCCCCCTTGCACGTTCGCTTGCTCGCGGAATCACGAGTGCTGCAACTGTGCTTCAGCAGCCACGCTCGCCTGGAGGCAGCTCGCCTGACTATTAGGGGTTGTCAGCATCGAAACACCCGTCCGAGTTATTTCGGCCCGGTGCGTTGGTCGGCAAAGCTGCGTCAGCGCAAAGCAGGCGGGGCTCCTGCAACTCACCCGCAGCAATACACGTTGCCGTAGAGCCAGCGCCAACCGCAATACCAGCGGCTTACGGGCGCACATCCCCTGTGTAGGTCGCCTGAGAGTCCGTCTCTTACTAAAACTGGCTGGCGATCTCTGGCGACCAACGAGCCCGCTGCCCAGCCGCGCGAAGTTCTTACTTCCTAAACGCAATCTCGAGTGGAGACTTCACCGCATCGAGACACACGCACTCCGTAAGCGCGGAGAGAACGGTCCCATTGCTCCCGCTTCCCCTCGCAGCGAGAGGAGACGGATTCTTCAGCGATCCCCCTCGCTCTTTACCAGGCGTCAAATCGGCTAACACTCCGCCTTGGATTCAAAACGCAGTAGCGGCGGGATTACCGTGTGACTTGAGAACTCATAAAACGCCGCACCCTCGCTCGATAGTGTCCGCCGCGCCTGCGGGAAACTTCAACCGGCGCCTCCGGCGCAAATGGCGCGGAGACGGCGCTACGAGGAAGGTGACCCGCCGCCATGTTGGAACAAGGCCTATATACCTCCCGTCTCGCAAACGGGCCGCGAATGCGGTGCTCGGAGGTATCCTTCTGACATACCGTCTGGTGCGTGTAGGAATGTTTACACATTTCCCATCATGGCTGTATCGGGCACCATACTGTCTACCTGCAACCGACTGGCGCGCGGTGTTCCGTCCGAAGTCTTCCTGACAAAGCGTAGCGGGCTGCGACTCCATCAACACATTTCTCGCAAAGCTAGCAACTTAGAATTCATCTGAAGACGAGCCACACGTTCGGGCGCCATGTGGGAACATGTCAGGGGTTCCTTGGGGCGACCTAGTCAGTACTCCGACGTCGGCCACCACGCTAGCTCCTGGCGTGTCAACCACGTGGGCTCACATGCCTGCGGCAGCCCAGCGAAGTTCGGCGATGCGAGAACACAGTAGACACTAGTGCCGAAGCACATCCGTTTATTTGGGGAATCCCAAAGCATGCGAGCACAAGGCTCGACGGCGTTCGCGAATCACCCCGTCCCGGTCGTGATCGCGAACGGGAGGGAGGCACTCACGGGGCGCGACAAACAAATTTCCTACCTGAGGTACACGTATCCGCCACCGCCGCGAAGTTCCGCCGAACCAACCCCGACCTGGTCTCCGACGAGACTCCCCCTACTCCCGGGAGCACACGTTCTCGCCGCCCGCGCCCCCGCGCCTATGTCTGCACAGATCGGTAGTGCCATCGCTCGGGGGACGCCGACGAACCAGCGGAGTGCCGTACCGGTTTTAGCGCACCAGTCTCTCCCGAAGCGCGCGCCGGCTCGGGATCGCGGGTCGTGGTTCTCCACGATTGCCATACATGCCATTCAATTTCTGCTATTTCGATGTCTCGAAAGTCTCACCCCGTGCTCTCCTCCCGACCATGTTTTTTTAAACCATACAGTTATAGCTTTTGTGATCGACAGTTTTCTCTGTGGCATCTGTAGTTTTCAGGAACGAGACCGCTATATAAATGCGGGAAAAACAAACGCCACAGAATTCTATTCCCTGACGATGATCGTTGTACCTATCTTTCTTAAATACTCCTTAGAACCTTTAGTATTTCTTAGGCTCCTCCCCGAGCGCAATTACGCGCCAACTAAAGTGATTCCTTAACGAATGCGCCGCCATGATTGACGACATTTATACACACCTTGTAGGTGCGTGGTGCATGCAGGCTAAGCCCTCGTCGAGCTGACAAGCAAACCCAGCTAGTGCCAGCTGCTAAGGGCAAGTCCTTCGTCCCAAATACTGTCACCTTCAAGACAGTTCAATGAAAAAGGAGGCGGATTTCATGGTGTAACGCAGATTGTTTGTTGGTGAGTGGTTTTCACCAAACTGGTGGTGAAGGACGATGCGATATGGCGTCAGACACAAGACGGGACATTTTGAAGAGGAGGAATTAGATACGAAATATACAGCTAAAGACTGAGATTGATTAATCTGTATATATCTGCAAATACCTGTCATTTAAAATTGTTCGGGCCGTTACAGTTTTATGAGAAAGCCTCATTCACAAATGTTGTGGCTCACCTGGGGGCCGATGGCTTCAGTGCGCTGGAGAAGGTGCACTGGTACACGCCTGTGCCCTTGGCGCTGTTGCAGCCAAGAGATGGAACGGCTGTGTGGCTCGTGCCATCGATGGTTGGGTGGAAGAAGCTGTAGACATGTTACTAGAAGTTATCCAGGCCAGCAGATGAATGTGGCTCGGCCTTCACGTATCCTGAGCGCTGTTGTCCAGATGAGAATTTACCGATTGTCTCGTTATTCCTGCCGTTGGCTAGCCACCTCGGTTACACCTACTCGCTTTTCTTCTTCCTTTGCCGCGCGCTCTTTACAGACCCTGTCATGGGCGCTTCGTCTTTTTCGCTTCTATTTTCGCCGAACACGAAAAAAGAGAGAAGTTTTTCGGAAGTGACAATACCGTCTCCAGTGATTTTACACACACTGCACCACGTATCACTAATATCACCAAGAGAGTTTCCCTGTATATTACACTGAAAACACGAAACTCTGAATGGCAAAGTAATAACACAAACTGGTATAGTACTTTGCAGACACGATGTAACATCGCTGACATTTTTTAACGTTGTGGCGCAACGGAACTACTTAAGTAGGGACAACAATAACGCATCACATAGCCCAACACCAAAATAAAAGTTTCAGGTTGACATTTTTACAAACAGCAAAATCTAAGAGAATTTTCAGAACTTTTGCAGCCATCTGTTATTTCACAGTTTCTTAAAATTGCACCACTGCTACAATAACACTCGATTTCATACGAAACTTTTCAGCTTTGCACAAATCTATCACAGACCACAATTTTCTACAAATATTCCATCTGGCGCGTAATTTGCCTCAAGTAACTTCCATGCTTTAAATCCGGATTGATCACATTCACATTAATTGTAAACTTGTTGCGACGCTCTCATTCGACACCTTTCGCTTCGTGATCTGTTTGGATCTGTAAACGCGTTTTTGTTTAATCTCTGCTGTGCTTAATGAACGAGAAATCACCCAATAGTCTCTTTAGGGTCACAGACGTTTGCAGTTTACCTGCAACATTTCTCTGGCGACCCGGTGTTCGAGCGGTTTCTTATGCCAGTAAGTAGTGCTATGCGCCCGAGTTTCCCACATATACAGTCGAGTCCACTTATAACCATACTGTTTATAACAATATATCGGATATAACGATGAACAACTATGGCACCTTCAACTTTTGCATTCCTTCTATGGTAAAATAGACCGCTTATTACAATGCTCCAGTGCCACGATATCGGATATAACGATTGCATCCGGTGATATTGTGCACCAAAAGTGCAACAATGACGATTCTAATGACGCGGTTGCGCAGCCTATTCAGGTAGTGTCGTCGTAGGAGGCCCAATGCGTGACACAGCCCCTCGGGGACTTTGTTTCCGCCAAGGACCTTTACCTCAGCAAGGTGAAGCACCTATAGATGCTCTCGCAAAAGATTTCCGCTAGCTTCTCACGCGGCAAACAGAGGTCACTAACTGTGGCTTCTTTTCCGCAAATTAGTAGAAGTACGATCCTGCTGGCATGCGAATAAAATGTTTTGAGCTTTGTTCCGTCTTTTTATTTCGTAAACCGCTGATAACAATTATCGGCTATAATTATAGAGTTTATTTGGCACTTGGATATTGTTATAAGTGGACTAGTCTGTACTCCCTTGTTTGCGGCCTAGCCCCTGGACATTTGTTTTAGCAGGACAAGGTTGGACTTTCCTCTACCCGCACACGGTAGATCATGTACCTCAGCTTCCGGCGTTGCTCTATCAGAGATTCCTGCAGCGTTAGCCAGCTTGTACGATGTGCCTAAGGGCACCACCTCGCTCTGACTTGGCGTATTCCTAATACGCTCCTCTCCAGGCGGCTGCTGTGCACGCGGTTCGTCTACCTCTCTGCAACACTCAGTACGTGCACCAGCCCACCCCTGGAAAAAGGTTTTAACTCTGCACGTTACTGCTCACGATCTTTTTCTTTTTCGTCATATTCCACGCGGTTTATTCCAAGAAGGCGTCCTGCGTGATTTTCTTGTCGCGTGCACCGGGTGCCATGCTCTCGTTCTCGCCTTTTTTTCTTGCGAGGCAACACTTCTGTTCTCCTGTCTCCAGGTCGTGCTCTGCAAACAAGAGCTTCAAACGTTTTTTTTCCGGGGCCCGTATCTAGTGGTTAAGAAGACGAAACTCATGCTCGAGCCTCCGAAGCTCAGCATCTCTCGCGAGAGCTCTTTCTTGCCTCGCGGCATTAGACTTTTTGTCTACTTACTCCCTCCGCTCCTTGCCCGCAACACCCAACTTTTGGCCGAATGCCAGCAATTTGTCCTACTCAGTGTCCACCGTCAAATACTCTACTATCTGCCAAGACCTACGTCCTCAACTCCCTCATAATTCTGCCGTTCAGAAAGAAAGTTTGGGAAGTTCTCAGAAAGGTCTGTTGAGGAGACATTTTTGTAATGCAGGTTATTGATGGGTAGATTTTCCCGAATTGGCGGAGAAGGTCCAGGTGATTTGTCGTCAGTCTCTAGACGAAATATATTGACGAAGACGAATTAGATACGAAATGCGCAAATGGAATTCATACTGAACTAATCGGGGCAGTTCTGTTACGACGACACACTCACAAATGTTCAGGCTCACGTGAAGGGTCGACGGCTGTGGTGCGCTTGAGCAGATGCACTGGTGCTGCGCCCTTGCCGTTGGCGTGGTTGTAGCGACGACATTAAGCGGCTGTGCCTCCCGTGCGAGAGAAGGTTGCGTGGCCATGGCTGTAGAGATGTTGTTGGGCATCTTCTAGGCCAAGCACACGATGTGGCTCGGCCTTGAGGTATCCTGGGCGTTGACGTCCAGCTGAGATCTCCCCGATCACGTAGTTCCTTAACCCTTCCACTTGCCACCTCTTTTACGCTTCCCCACCTTTTCCTCCTTCCCCACGCGCCCTCCTCCGACCTCGGAACAAGGACTTCGTCGTTATCGCTTCTACAGGGACGCCAATTGCTAGATCAAACTGCGCCTCCTCACACATAGCTAACGCTGAAAATCAGTCCCCGGTCACCCTGATGCAACCACAGCAGCCACTATCATCTCACGGTTCGCCTGCTAGAGATCTCGTAAAAAGGGTGTCCGGTTATTCTGTAAATAATGGGCCGACGTGTTCCTTCGAATTGGTCGCTAAATACATAATAAGGCGTCGTAAATTTCCTCAAGGAATAAAGCGAAGGAAGCTCACACTAACGCGTAAGCCTTGAAGGTAACGAACCTGTACGCAATCTTCGCAACCATCACGAAGGTTTAAGTCCACGACTGCCGCCGATTTGCTCCTTCTTTGCCGCCGCAACGACCCGTACTCCACCATTGTTGCAATCAGTGTGAGCTTGTTTCATTTTTTTGGAAGTAATAATTATTGGACGTCACCTTGGAAGGCTGTACGCTATGACGTGTCTTTCTCGTTCCAAGCACGTGTTGTCACCATTGCAGTGAACGCTCGAGCCTTTCTCGTTCCGAGCAAGTGTTTCCACGATAACGGCGAGCGGTGGAGTTTGTTTTGGCCAATCTAGGCCAATCTCCCTATGCTTGGCTTCCCAAGCGTGCAACAGAAACGCTGTGCGGTCGCGGCAAGGCCCCCGCAGTGAGGCGTTGGCCGGCTGGGGGCCGCCACAAGGCCCGAACTGTGTTAGCCAAACGCGCTTCTCTCATAATATTTGTCCTGTCGTACCTTTTGTTTGCTTGACTTCTCCTATGTTGACTCGCCTGGTTTTACTATGCCCTGTAAGGGTGTAAGAATGGCGTGACCTCGTCAGGCATTTCTTTGTCTTTAGCGTTGTAACCCGAGCCAATACTTGAGTAACAATTGTGTCGAATAAACGAAAAGAATAACAACGGAACCGCTCGGTGTATTCTTGATTTTTTATGTGCCGGGCGATTGCAGCAATCATAGCCTATAACCCCAAGTGTGCATGCTTAGCCTTACCAATGTGCGCAGGGGACGCCGGGCGGTCATTTCGAGGCGCACGCACACAAGCGCTGGGGATTTACGAGATTTTGTTAACTACCGCACCGTCGCCGGGCGGCTCGCGCTAACGTGCGTGTGCTCTAAAATGTCTTGGTATTTTTAACTGCGGACAGGAAAAAGTACGATTTGGTAAATAGGTTCCCAGCCAAGACAGATTTTCTTGTGCACTCACCCCTACATGACAGAATAGAACACAATGCGGTTCTAAAGGCGGGTTTGGCACAGTACCTGTTCGCTCGACAAGTTTGTCTCGACGAGAATAACAGTTTGTCTCGACTGGTTTGTCTCGACGAGTTTGTCTCGACGAGTTTGTCTCGACGAGAACTATAAACATGGACTTATACACCGCCTGCGAGAACTCTTTAAATTGCTGAATCTCCCAACAAGCCACATAACGACCAGCTAGTAATAGGCGCGAGTGCGGACGATGGAAAGGACACGCGGTGGCTGATCGCTTTGATGCACATGGAGCGATTGATGCTGTTGGTCCATTCGTATTGTTGGGAACCACCAACAAGGCTCGACAGTCGAAAGCTTCTGCTACTCGAGCTCGAGGCTCAGACGACAAAAATCTGGTCTCGTTCCCAAGGTATTTCTGAAGATCAGAAGCTCGGCGTCCACCACGCAGAAACTTCGGTGCAGCGCTGTCTCCGAATACCTATGATTGAACCCGGGAGCTCTCAATCTGCATTCAGACAGATGTTGATCAAAGTTTAGCGTTTAGCGTGTGTTTTATTTTGTCTTGGTGTGAAGGAGTTTATTATTTTAGTGGATGCACTCTGTTGATTATTAATTTTTTTACTTTGGCTAACGCATTACATTTTTAAAACTTTAGCGAGAGATGGTACTGGTTCTAAAATATTTGCCTTTAGTGGTGCCAACCCCAGCCGCTTAAAAAAGTTCGCTTCCCATAATTTGAAATATGAGTCAAGTTTACTCAACTGCTGGCAATGCCGAAGCATTGATAAGGTAGTTTTTAAAAAAAGGCCTATACGTGCAGATATGTTGCCCGAAGGGACATTTTTTAGGAAACTGTAACGCGGAACGATCAGATATATTTTGCTTACAAATCATCAGTCTTCTCTGTAACCCGGTAATTGTATAGATAATTCTCAGAAGCTTCGCGTAATACACCAGGTTTGTTTTTATTGATATCGAGTCTATAGCGGGCAGCATAGATGACTGTCGATGTAATGACGCCAATATCAACGTTGACGAAGCAATTACTCCTTTTATTTTTGTCTCCAAGTCAGTGGAAATGCAAACTCACTTTTATGATACATATCAAGGCTTTGGTGGCTGCCGTGAAGTACTGGCGTTGCGTAGGCGGCCACTAGTATGCAAAGATTTCTTGCCCAAATCTGTGCACCTGCTCAGTTGTTACCTATTCTGTCACCATTTTATGTTTGCATAGATATTATACAAAATTATATGACTGTCTGTAGTTTTCTAAAGAAACAAGTGCATTTTGGTGGTCTTTTCATATCCTTTAAAATGGCTTTTTCATTGCGTGCCCCTTAATCCAAAGCGCATACAAATATCTTATTGTCCTTTGTAAATGGTACATGGAGTGATTATATTACAGTATTCTAATCTAGCTTCCGCGTGCGTGAGTTCAAAAATATTGGAACACATACAGCCCACCGGATGTCCTATCACATCACAGAGGCGTCTATAGGACGGAGTGTTGTGTTAGCAGAACCCAAGCTTTATAAGTAGCAAAATATGCATTTCCTTATGGAAGGTAGCACACTAAGCGTTCACACCACGATCTCTGGAGCAATAGGTGGAAGCGTTTCATCGTAAATGACCCCATCAACTTATACCACACGGCCCAATTATACTACCTTAGTCGGCATCTTTCTGGGGCCTCGAAACTGCTCGAACTAGAAGCCTTCTCGAGGGCAGGAAAGACCAAAGGCAGCGTCCATATATGCTTCTGCACTTGTTTCTTCGACAGAAGCAGCCGCAGCGGAAGTCAGAACGGCACGTCGAAGGCCAAGCTTTCCAACATCTCCGCTCACCGCAGTTACTGCTTCCACACTTCCAAACTTCGCCACGAGGACATCCTGCAGAAAGATGGGAAAGTCAGTTCATTTCATTTCATTTATTGCATCCTTAAAGGCTAGACGGAATTACACAAGGGGGGAAACCGAATACTCAGTGACAGTGTACAATTTGATGTAGAGAAACAATAAACATTATACTGTAGTAAACGCGCGTAATAATAGCGAACAAAACAATGAACAAGCACTTTCACCGGGATTAGATTTTTGGGGTAAAAAGATTACATACTGTACGCTGATGCACTATCGCTACAGTGCTTGGTTATTGACTGGAATCAAAGTGTGTTTCCAGGTTTTGCCGGAACGCGCTTCGGCAAGGTATAACAGAAATGTTGTCGGGGAGGAGATTCGACAGCTTTATTTCATGAGGGAAAAAGGAGTCGTTCATCGCGGATGTACGGGCTCTAATTCGGGTAATGGGTTTTTAGGGATTATTGCCGGTAGAAGTTCTGTTCGGCGGCCTTAAAAGGTCGCGCCTTGACTGTGGGCTGAACGAGAAGGTGTGCACGAGGCATAAAGGTGAGATGATGCGACATGGTGCGAGAAATGGCAGGTTGAGTGCCTGTTCAAGCGGTGATGCTGGTTTCTCTAGAAAACTGTGAGATCATGAAGCGAACTGCGCGGTTTCGTGCTGACTGTAGTTCGTTGATCAGATATTCCTTGGATGAATTCCAAATGGACGATGCATACTCCAGCTTTCGGCGCACGTAGGTTAGGTATGCTAGTTTTTTATGTCGGGAGATGCAGATTTTCGACTACGACGAAGGAGTCCAAGTGGGCACGAGCGTCTGGCCAGATGGACTGCAAGTGCGGCGCGAATGATAGAGACTGGTACATGTGCACTCCGAGATACTTGCATGACATGGTCGTATCGAGAAGGAGCGAATTGATGAAGTAGGTGTGATTAACAGTGGCGCGTTTACTGGAAAATGACATTGATTTAGATCTAGTAAGATTTAAAGGAATAAAAGATTCTTGGCACCATAGTGCGACTGTGTCGAGGTGTGGCTGTGGTTTAGTTCGGTTTTCTGTGTTTTTAATGGCGGAGTATGTGACACAATCATCTCGTAGTATATGACACAATCGTTTTGTTTGTATGTTAGAATATCGTTGTTGAATGTCAAAATAGAAGAGGTGATAGGCCTGCGCCTTGACGGATGCCTGATTTGTGAAGTTTATGTACTTTATTTATGAACGCAAAGCACGAAACCGGGCATTTTCAAAAGTGTCGCCGTAATTAAAGATAACGGCTGTGCGTCACGACAACGCATTCGAAGGGTTGTGCATTCTCCATACTCAGTTCGGAATAACGAATTTTTTGACGTCAAATGTAGCTCTCTCTTACGAAACGGAAGACCCCAAAGTCTATAGCAAAAAACGTGGGGCCAGCATTCAGTCCGTGTGTTATGACACGTAGTTACTAATGCAAAGGGAACCTGTGGTGATGAGATTTTTTTTTTATGCCTGAACGATTGTTGTTTAACTATGAATTCGTGCTGCACCAAAGATGTTCGAAAAATACCCGCCAGGTATAAATGACAGAATACCAGCTCAGTGAGAAAAAAACAGGTATGCTACAAGTGCGTGCAGCATTTGCTGTTGCCAGTTAGTAGAAAAAAACAGCTCTCTGAAAGGCCTCGAACATATCCCATATAACCCTTTTTGAAAGCGGCCAATGCCCTTAGTTGTACCTCTTCTTGTGCTTTGAAAAGGAGTATTTCTTCATGTAGCGCTGCTCCTAAGCCCAAATTATTTTACACAATCACCAATGGTGGTCACAAAGTGGTCTGACATTTCAGCGGCACTGCTATGCACTAGTATACAAAAAGCGAAGGATGGTAAGCCCAAAAAAGTACAAAAAGGGGGAGGATAGTTTTCGTAGTACATTTGCTTTCGATAGCATATATATTTAGAAGTATAAAGACCGGCAGTGCGACATAGCGAATTGATTATTTTGGTTTCAATACAAATTTTCTGCAGGTTGAGGAGGTAGCTACCATTTTTGAAATTAAAAAGAATAAAGACGTTAAATGGCAAGAGGGCAAGGCTACTAGCATGCCATTATGCACTGTTTGTCGGAATACTGACAAAAGGCCTTTTAACTGAAGTTTTTCCAGCATCTGAAGGCCAAAGCTATAAAATGACTCTGCCAAGCACGCACGTAACAACACACATAGCTGTCGAATATTGCACAGGGGAGGAATAAATAACTTCAGAAACATTATTTACATGCTCCAGTAGGTAAATGTTTCATTGAAAATGACGTGTACGTCTTAATGTTTTTATGTGGATAAATATCTAAGCGTGTGATGTCAGCTACACTATGGCAATGCAAACCAGGCGTGGGGTGCAATTCGAACAGCAAAACATTACGGTGTTACTACGTAGTCGATGAGATATGTTCTCTATATTATATACATCCATCGGGTATTAGGCCGATTTGGCGGCGTTAGCAACTTACGAACGAAAATAGAAAACATTCCGCCTAGAAATTGATTGATTGCTTGATTGATTGATTGATTGATTGATTGATTGATTGATTGATTGATTGATTGATTGTAGGATTTACGCCTTGACGCAAAGCAGGCAAAGAGGGGCGCCGTAGTGCACGGCTCCGGAATAATTTCAACCACCTGGGGATCTTTAACATGGGCCAAAATCTCCTACACATGCGCATTTTTGCTTTTTTCTTCCATCACAAAAGCGGCCGCCGCGGCCCGGAATCAATCCCGCGGCTACGTCCTCAGCAGCACAATGCCATAGTCCCTGAGCCATCCGGGCGGGTTTCAGCCTGGAAGTGGTAAGAGGAAAACATTGCAGCTTCCCAGTGTATGCTGTATATCCGGGTTCTTGGTCGAAATTTGTGGGATACATTTTTCTTGTTCTGTGTGAAGGTGCATCTGTTGATCATATCGTGTCTCCACAACATCTTCTCAAAAAACGTTCAATTGCGTGCTCTTACATTTAACCCCTGTTACCTATCTTTGCCCCTTCTTCCGACATTTTATGTCTCAGAAAATGACAGAACATCTTTTCTTAGGTGTGCTATTCACTTTGCTGGGGTGATTGATTTTTGTTCCATATAAAACAGCGCACTGTTGCCCACGTTGCAATACTGAAAAGCGTTATTGCTCTTATTTAAACAAGAGAACAAACTCCAGTAACACCATCACAGAATGCATTAAGAGACATATGGTCACTTGTTTCACCCACAGTAGAGCCGATACAATGCTGATGCGGCAGTGTGTCGTCACCAGCATAAATCGTCAAAAGGGGGTGTGCGTCGCAATGCTCTGCGTCGTCATCAAAGCCAACTAACGAGGACGGCGATAAGCCATCTTTGCCATACCATTAGAAACAACAAATGAGCGAGTGCTTCTGGGCCAGGTTATCGGTGATACCACTGTTCAGGCGGCGAGGAACAAGTTTCCGTTCTTACAATTTTTGTTCAGTTCCTCGGAACCAAATTTGTGTAGTGGCATAGGTAGAAGGGCTGTGTAACATGCCCTATGATTTGCAGGAGTTCCTCAGAGAGCCCCGAGAAGCCCTTCAACATTGATACCACTGCACTCCTTTATAGCCACCGCAAGCTAGGCCTAACTCGAAAACACGGCGCAATGCTTGATACTGCACAAGGCGTCAGTCTTAACTGCAGGTTGGCGAAGTGAACAAAAATACCAGGTGACACTTCTGCATTCTCGCCTTCCCCCAGCTCCCGCGGAGATGCATACCAGGGAGTAGAAGACTGGCTAGAGCAGTTCAAACGGGTTGCCAATTTTAACGAGTGAAGCACCGAACGAAAGTTCAAGGATGTTTTCTTCGCGCTGTAGGATAGTGCGACGACCTGGTTTGAAAAGTTCGAAAGACACCCAACCTCCTAAGAGACGTGGTTTCAAGAATTGCAAGAAACGTTTGCAAAACCCGACTGACGCGACAGTGCACGACACTTCCAAAAGCCGAACGCAAGCTCCGCTATGTTTTTGCAGGGCATGACCCGTCTGTATCGCCGAGCCGATCCTGACATCGCCAAGCCCGGGAAACTACGCGGCCTCATGCACGGCACTCAAGAAAAGCTGTTCGCAGGTCTACTGTGGAACTCACCGCGTACATCGCATTAGGTTATTATGAAGCCGCAACCATTCAACGCGCCATGCAGGAGTGCTATCGCCATTACGGCCAATCGATTGTCCAAGCGCCGAGCCTATTCACATCCACTGTTTTCCTATCCACTGGTGACAAAAACCTCTGCGAATTTGTTCGCTCTGTTGTCCGGAAAGACCTGGCAAAATGTGGGGTATCCGCCTTGGATCCAGTTACCAACTCTGATGCCGAAGTTGTGCGGAAAGAATTTTGAACTCTGAACCCCCAAGGTGCGGCAACAGCGGGTGTCAAAATAGGACTCCCCATTGCTAAATACAAGCTGTACCGATTGCAGCGACAATGCCAACTACGTCGTACTTTTGCCTGCAACCCTCTGGCGTCTGGCCCCAAAGAGAGGTTCAGCCTCGTCCACAAGTTCGGAAGACGGACGTGGGGCGCACCACCGACCACCGACCACACTCCTATAAGTGTGGCAAGCCAGGGGCCGTTTATCAGAGATGCTCCTACTACGATATTATTCGGCGCGGGTTTTTGTACCCGTTTTTGCCAAACGCTAGCAGCTGCGAACGATCTCATAGTGGTGTGAGAAACCGCAGATTGAAACCGTCAATCTCGTTCGCCCTCCGCAGCCCAGTACTGCTCATGAAATCTTCCCGACCCCGGGGACGTTTAGAAGAAATACGCGGCTATAATTCGCGTCGTTGACTTTGATTACGTCGTGACTTTCACGATCCTCCCAGAATGCTATAGAGACTTGATTCTGGGAATGAACTTAAGCCGTACAAGCTGTCAGTTCTTCAGTTTTCGAACGGTTTCCGATTTGTCGACGAAGGAGACCGAACAGGAAGGGCTAATTTGCGACACGTACGTGTTAGCATTATCTGTTGTACCACGGCAACCCCATGATCGTGCTTCCTCATTTCCGTGAAATAAGGCGATTGGTTCAGTGCTCACGGAATCGAGAAAGTTGTATGGCCGGTTCTAGTTTGAGGGTCGCTATTCCGAGATATTAGTGAACGTAGCATACGATGCCAAAACGGTTCAGCATTTGCAAAATCGGTGTCGGCCAATCATGAAAGAAACTACAGTCGCGGCCTTCCCGGATATTGTCGAAAGTACGATTTTTTTTGTGGTGTGGAACAACCGAACTCCAAAGACAAGAAGGCGTGGCATCGACGTTATTTGCACCTTGCCAAAAAAAACAAGCAAATACTTTTTTGGGGTATGTACACTGCTTCGCTGAATGCTGAATACTACGTCCCGCGTTCTGCAAACTTCTATGACAACAGAACGTATCATCTCTGACGCGGCTGAACGACCTGTATGGTATATATCTTCTGATGACACCATTCCACCTCCCTCCTAGAGGTTCCTGGTCGTCAGCAAGCGTCCTGTTGCAAAATTGTAATGAGAGTTTAAAATTTAGTGTTGACTTTCGCACGCTAAATAGGTGACCGCAAAAGGACGCATACGTATTGCCCCAAATTGATGACTCAGTTGACAGCCTGCAGCTCTCTGCTACTTTTCGTCCGCAAATTTCAAGCACGGTTGCGGGCAAATCAAGATGAAAAAATGCGACCCTGAAACCTCTTTCGTAAATCCCGGTGGACTGTAAAAGTTAGATTCTTCTTTTAGGCTGGTGTTCCGCTACCCGGACTCCCCAACGCATGTCACCATATAGTCTACTCTTGCGTGGAAAACGGGTCAAGTGTATCTATATAACGTTATCGTGTTGTCCAATGCATTGGAAGAACAGTTAGAGTTATTTTTATCCGCCCTAAAGGTCAAACTATCCTCTAAGCTCAGACTTAAGACAGAAAAGTGTCATTTCGGCTGTGAAGCTATGATTCTCTCGTGGGCAGAAGCGCTCACCAAGAGTAGGTGTGCGCCTGCACTGCAAGCTTGTGTCAGCCTTGTCAACGCCTGTTAGCGACGATCACGACGAGCTATCTTCGTGAGCTCCCGCTTCTTGGCCATGTTTTCGGTGCTATCAGAGCGTAGACTGCAAGGAGCGAGTTCTCCTTATTAAAACCGTTGAAAGCGCAGAGCTCTTCTATGTCGAGCCTTGCACTCTCTTCAGCGGTGTTACGCAGAGGCAGGTTCCCGTACCCAACGCCAGGAGCCGCGTAAGACTAACAACATAAGAGCGGCCAAATCAGCGGGCGCACGGGGACGGAGAGGGTTTATCCTCGCACGGCGCTGGCGCGCAGCAGTGACTCCTGCTCTTCCTCCTCCGCCTCGTCCTCCTCCTGCTCCTCCTCCTCCTCCTCCTCCTCCGAGAGAGAGAGAGAGAGAGAGAGAAACGTTTATTTGATCTGTAAGCATAGTAGTCGATTCTCCTTTCAGGAAGCCTTATGTCGCCCGCACCTGTGTAGCGCGGGATACAAAAGTGGTTGGTCCTCCATGCCACCTCTGTTCAAGAGGACTGTGATTTGGGCGAGTTGGATTTGGGCGAGTCAAATAAGACGATCGGTTGACCGATTAATCAGCATGCCCTTAGTAGTTCTGTACGATTGTGAATACGCTTATCTCACTAACACCCTTGCATGGCCACCTAGAGCAATAAAAATTACATTTGTGCAGACGGATGAGTGATTGTGTTTTTGTTTGGGTATTCGTTGCAATAACTCACCGCCACGTGGGAGACTGGCGTATGTATATTACCAGTGCTTTTTTTTTCAAAATTAACTAGTTGTGAGTGCAGCGCTGTCCTGTCTACTTCTCGTTCTTCTTTGGGCTGTGTTTTTTCTTAGCTGATTTTCAATCATGCGACCTCTGCTCAGCAGTATCTATTACTGCTCAGGGGGAGGGGTTTTGGAAGGAATGCTAGGTAGATGTTTTAGAGGCGAAGTCCCTCAGGGGCTCGGGCTATCGGCGTCTCATGTCATCGCCTTCTCAAGTCATAGCAGTATCGTGTAGTCACGGTACTATAACACCGGGCGCCTCGTTATAAACGTCTTACGCTAGAGCGTAACGCGTACTAAAAAAATTCCCCCGGATTTCCCCGAGGGGGAGAATGTGAAAGTGCGAATGCACGGTTGTCGGCCTGCTTGCGGCGCTTGCGCTCGGCCCCCGCAGCCCACCGCCTCGCCGCCTTCTCTTCCATCTCTTCCATCGGGTTTGTAGTATCACGTGTACACCACGCAGTTATCAAGCCGCTATAACGCCGCTGAGTCGCCAACGCACGCCGCTGACGACGTAGTTTGAATGCGTTAAAGATATAAGGCGCGTCACTAACACTGATATCAGTGTCGTGTCCGTGGCTTGGTCGGTAGAGCGTCGCGCTGCGGCCGCAAAGTCCTCGGATCGAAACCTGGCGCCGGATGCTGTTTCTTTTTTAAATATAGGGGAGTACTGCGGACGCCGACGCCGCCGACGCCGCCGCCGGCGGTGGATGGTTTGGGGTCGCTTATAAAGTGCATTCGCACTTAAAAAACGAACCGGGACACTCGTTTTCCAACGCCTCGCTCTAGAACGCTTCGTCCTTCCAAGACACAATACTCGCAATACAGCTATATAGCTCTACGCTCAACGGTTTAATCTCCGTGCGCAAAACCACCAAGGTGCCAAGAATATACTTATACGCTGTATGCTTCGCCCTGACCGAGGTTTCCCATTAGTTAAGAAGGTATGAGAAGTAGGGATATAACGAATGTTGGGTTTCGGTACACTGCGTCCTTTTCTTTCATGCCTCGATGCTTGTTGGTGACACGGCGAATGATCTGTTTTAACTCGTCCCTGACATAATAGAGCTTCCAGTATATAACATCATTGTTGGTATTAGCACGAATACAGAGACAGAGAATTTTGGGTAAAGAACTTGGGTAAATCGTGCAGCCATCCTTTACAATCAAAATGGCTTCCTTGTCTTGATTTCGTTATTTTCTGGTTAATATTAGCTCGGATTACCCAGCTGAACACTGCAAACCGCTTGCTTGGGAGTACTCGCTGACTGTTTGTACCGGGATCTGTACAGTACTTTGAATCTCCTACTGAGTCCATGCCTCTGGAAAGCGTCATATAATGAGCGTACAAAAGGCATGCCGTACGTTGGGTATCTCTTGTAACATCTCTGGTGGACCTCCGAAGTCGATGTTAAATTCAAGAGAGCGTAACACCATCACTCGAGGGGCTGCCAGGTTTCATTGGTTTTAATAATATGTTTCTGAGCTTGGGAATTTTCCGTCACTGCGTGAGAAAAGAAGCGCTGAAGCGGTATATTAGTTTTCCAAAGCCCCACTTGCTGAGGGTGCTTCATGCGTCAGTTATGAAACACTCCTGTTAGTTCGAGCGTGGGGATAGCCTGAGGGGAGTCACAGGTGGCAGGCGCAATAATTTCTTTGTCATTTTTAGAAAGACGTCTACCACGCACACGGTTTTGTGAAAGCCAACCAGCTCGTCCGGAATTTCGCTGGTGTCTTTAAGGTGCTGCTGTGGTCTAGTGAGCAGTAGTTCTTCTAATATGTTACCAGCATAACCGGTAAAGAAATATGGCGCAAGTTTTGGATGTGTTTCTCAGAACGGCAGCGCCGGGAGCCAAGCATCCAAATTAAGTTGCGCTGATCAACGTCGCGCAGGCAAAATTTATTCTTGCGGTTACTCCAGCTTTCTCGTAAATGTTCTGTACATCTCGTTCTGAGGGAGTGATGTTCTAGGAATGCTGATATTCTGCGCTAGGATGACAGATAGGTTCGCCTGCATGTTCTTTTTTTGTGCATGTTGTTGTCTTCGCCCAGATCGGCTGGTATTCATGATTAACAGAATGAAAGGACAGTGATATTGTCAGTCCCTCTTAGCTGTGTTTGTGTTCTCGCAATTTACACTTTGTGCTGACGCCCAAGCTGCTTTCTTAAGTCACACACGGGAATGTCTAAGCGAATTTTTATAGAATGAGAAAAGCGAAGCGTCCGAGGTAAATATAAATGGTAGGGAAGCTTCGGGTAGCAACGTATAAATGGTAGCGAAGTTCCAAACCTACTGCCAGCGACATTAACTTGGGTGGCGTAATGGTAGTGGAGATTGAAGCGCCACTATAGTTCATACACAAGCACATTGGAGGCTTCATTGTTGTGAACAGTGCGCCCACTGAGGTCGCCTAACTCGTCGTGAAGGGGGTCCTGAAAGGACATTCGCTTCTCCCCTTTCGGCAAGTAGAACCGGAAGGCCCCGACGCCTTTTGTCGCTTCCTTCGCGGTGAGTTAGGGGCCCTGAGGAGGCGGGCTGTAGACAACAATATAGCCTCCACTGTGCTGCACCTAGCTTGTGGTATGAGCTATAGGTGTTGAGGGAACAAACACTAATAAAAAAACCAAGTTTTATATAATAAAATGATATTGATATTTTATGAACGATATTTATTTCTGAATGACCTTTATTTAGGCACAGTGGGTACAGAATTTATGAAAATGTTGTTGATTCTCAAAAACCTTTTTTGTAGGACTGCTCTGTGATGCAGTCCTTGTAATGTTCGGTAAGGCGCGCCTAAGGTTCGTCTGCTAGGAAACACCCCTCACGTATTTTGGTGGGGAGCATTTGCCTTCGTTTTTTCTTGTGAATTTTGTGTGCACTTAATTTTTGTTTTTCTTGGAATAGCGAAGTGCGTTGTATCACGGGTGAACACGTTATTACCGCGCACGGCGGTCACGGTCTCCTACGGGACGATTCTGGAAACGGTTGGAGCGGAACGCTTTCCTCGGAACCTACGGAAACGATGTGCTGTACAAGGTTGCAACAGCAACTCGCGTACGCCTGGTGTTTCACTGCATCATTTTTCTGTCTTTTCCACAGGTAACGTGAAACTATGGTACTGTCCCTACGTGGGTGGGGGGTTGTGCAAGGGGACGTGGTGGTGCTCGAAAAAAAAATGGGCTTAAAGCTTTCTTATGTCACAGTTATCTCTTGATTTCACCTCAGGCTGGCTCGGAGCAAGTGGTGTCAGTTACTCTCGGACTTCTCATGCCCACGCCAATTCAAGCGATTTGCTTGAATTGCCTACCTCAGTGCCTTCTCTACTGTATTACAACGCTTGTAGTGATCGTCGCATCCCTCGCTTGCATGCGCAAGCAATATGTGCGTCGCAGTACTGTGTTGTGGTGTTCCGCGCTGCGCTGCTGCCAGATCTTTCCTGCTATGTGGTTTTACTTACCGCCGTCGCTTTCTTTTGCATTGATCCAGTTTTTCCCTTTTTACTTATCTGTGCGACACTTGGCTAAACAATGCAACCAGAAAATTGCAGGTGTGAATCCTGTATGAAGTTCTGTAGAAACCAATGTCTACTTGATAAAACGCTGGGACAGCTGCGGTGTGCTCGCTGCACTTTCGTGAATCGGCATTCGTGCGGCCCGGTTTTCTGCGTCAACATGCAGTGCCTAGTTGTTTTCTCTTTTTTGGAAGTAGTTGTCCTGTTGAGGCTTTCATTGCTCATAATGCTTTGTGTTACGGGTAAAGTGAATTTTTTGGCGCGTAAAGAAAATCATAATGCATGTAGTGCCCACGAACATTTTGTACTTATTTGTATAGGTGCTGATTTTGTACAGCGTGGTAAAGTTGTTTTATGTTTATCCTGGAATAAAATTCAAATGTCTTGATTATAGCATGACTGTGCGTTATTTGTTCTCTAAGAACTGAAGCACACAAACCGAGGAAGCAGTATATAACCTTGATCTATTCTTAAGGCGCTCATGCCACCTGCGTATGTACGACGCAGTTAAACAACCCAGCAGTGGCGTTGGTAGAAATTTGTATCGCGGTGAGGAGAGGGCACGTTTTTGATATGAAGGGGGGCCGTGCAGAGTGGTCGAGTGCCATTTTGTGCTCTGTATCCCATTGCAGATAAAAATTCCGGGACGAGGGGGTCGCGGTTTGCCACCCACTGCAATCAAGGTAAACAACTGATTTCTTTTATACAGCAGTGGAAGTAATGAATACAAAATAAAGTTTCACAGAAAAAGCAAAATGTTTTATCAAAACCGAGGCGAATTATACGGCAGTACGCTTAACTACGTTTCTCTAGTCACGAGTCTGTACTAGTTAAGCTAGCGTTGACTTGAAGCACACACGCCAAGGGCTAGCCAACTTGCGCCAGATGGCAATGACCTGAGCCCTCAGTGATCACAGCCCTGCTAAAGCTATTGTGAATTCCAATTTTCGCACTAATGCCACCAAAATGGCGTCACTTTTTGACGAAATCTTGCGTCCCGTCGGGTTTATTTTTTGTGTCTGTTACCTCCTCACACAGACGGCGCGAAGCCCCATGAGCAGCTTAAGAGCCGCCATTTTCTGAACGTATGGGCTTCTATATAAGCTTCGCTACAAGTTACAATTACCTTGGTCGTATCAACCGAGATGTTATTAATCACACTCACATTACACTCGAGGCATTTCTTTGCGTTCGGTGGGGTAGAGTTTGGAACCTTCAACACACATCATGTGCTTAGCACAAACAAGTATCGCCATCCCGCGGAGCCCGACGTAACCAGTGACGGTGCATCCACAGTGTTGCCTGCATGCGTGCCTCACCAGTAAATACAACCTATATAAACTTCTTATTTCACGATTGTGTTATATTTTGGCCAGGTGGCTGAATTGAGAGACAGGCAGGCAGACATACGATCAAAATTGTCGGATGTAAGTAGCCCACAACAGACTATAGTCTTTTAAAACAATCTCGACGCCACAATTTTAGTCCATAACTTAGCCGTGCTGACGCGTGCGTCGCCTGGGAGATTGGGGAGACTGCTATACAGACTATTTACAGCAAGCAGTTGGGCTAACCTTCAACAGGTGGCGCTACCACTGTACTCGCCATGACTGGCCTTTAGAACGGGGCAGTTTCGGATTCCGACGCAGGCTGCCGTGGTCAGCGAAGTGCACAGCTATAAAATGTGCAAGTCATGGGAAAAACGTGTGCCGTAGAGGGATGTACCATGCGCGATCGGGACCTCAAGCAGTGGGACGAATCGTCATGCGAGTCTCACTGGGCCCCAACTTCCCAAAGACTGTCCGTGTGTGCGGCCTTTTGCAATGCACCGCTTTCCATTCAGTGATTGCAACACGGAGACCCGGCTGTGTTGGATCGCCATTCTCCAACAGAAGAATTTTGTTCCAAGAACATTGGCAAGGCTGTCTTTTTCAGCCCGTAACGGAAGGCTGACGGCACGCGTAGTGTAGTGCACACAAGTCTGCTTTGGCCTGCTTCTTCTAAAGCACTCCTGCTGTTGTATTTACACGTTGCGTGCGAGTCATCTAACGCATGCATGTGATCGCGACGAAACGAGTGGCGCCCAGATTCTTTTTTTAGTTTTTACTAGTCCATGTCACTTTTGCCACAAAGCAGAACATCTCATTAACGTTACTTAAAAGTGCACTAAATGCCTTTTATCGCACCGCCGGCGTCCTCGGAGTCCCACCGGAGTCCCACCGGCTGACCCACCCCTCCAACTTGTGATAAGAACAGAAACCTGGCTTCAGTAAGCATTGAATGTGTTTCGTCGCACTGTAAGCCTGTATTTCGCCCGTTGGCGCAACCAGAGCTAAGCCGTAGCGGCAGTTGCCTTGTGCAGGAGGCTGCCGCTTCAACGTTATTTCCAAACCGTTAATCCGTGGGCGAAGGAACGTGTACATGCTCATGAGATAAAAGTGGGATAACGAGGGGCTTAAAGCAGTTTTATCCATAGGGTTACTGTGTATGTAACAATTTAAAAAATGGCGCCAATGAGCCACGAAACGCATGAACAGGAGCTTAGGCAATGGGCGCCAATCAGAACAGTGCTTTAAGAAGCTTTACGTGCCATTGTTCGCGACTAAGAAGTCCCTGTAGGTTGGCACACATTATGTAGTCTTCGGGTAACTACCCCTGCTCATAAATGATGCTCGAAAATAATCGCACAGTTCACCCACAAAGATGCTCCCGCACTCGCCGATCCAAGGCCACGGTGAGAAACATGCTCTTGAAGGCCAGAATTGGCGTGTGACGTCACACCATCCGACAAGGCTGCGTCCAGGCCGCTGAATTTACGGGAACTGTAAAACTGGCATCGGTGATGTTGTGTACGAGGCGGCGTTATGAATACGTGCTCGCTTTTTCAAGTCGTGACTGTGGTTCCTCTATGCGCTGTATTGGCTTTTTGTTGTTGTTTACCAGGAGTGATGCGGCTTAAATTATGATTTTTATCCTAACTGGGCGTCGTTGCTTTCTCTCTAAAGGTTTCAATTTAATTTACCTCAGTTTGAAGGAATATAGCTTAGCTTTTTAGCCATATTTCTCGCACGAAACGGGCAGACCTATGAAGAGCCCACATACACTTAGTGAATACCACCAGCTCCGCTGTTTTCTTAGTCTGCGCACCTCGATCGCTAAACCGCCGAATATTTATAGCTTTAGCTTGGAAGGTAGCTTCGCATGACATGCAAGTATATGGATTGACCTTAATACCTTTTGTACTACCGATTTGCCTACACACGATACAGCACTGCCCATGTTCCAATTTTCGTTGCTAACACATATTAAAATCAGAACTTTTAAAGTGAGCATTCTAGGTAAAGAAGTGTGGGCAATAAAACTCTGGGAAAATAGACATTACTCACAAAATCTGAAATTGCTAAGAATGTTTTGTGTGGAGGCTTGCGGTTTTTAACAATTCGAATGTTATTGCACACATATAGCTTTGAAGATATTGACATTCCAACTGCGACAACAACATTCGCACGTAAGAGTAACCCTTCACATTCCTAAAGAATGCCTATAAAAGCAATTGTGCCACATTGCACTCTTTGGAGCGAATATATTCCTTGCACTGGAGTACGTATGTAAGGAATGTCTTTTGATCGGCTGAGCTTTATTACTCGCTTTTCTGCCTTATCTGGTTATATCGCCATTGATGCGAAGCCAATCGATTTACGAGAAAGCTTTGTGCAGCGCAATTGGGTGTTGTGACCCATTTGCGCATCTAACATTGCCTAGACCTAACGCAAAATTCTTGCGGTGTGAAATTTTTGTTTGGTGCTCGCTTTCCGAACGCACTGGTTTTATTTTAAAAACGTTGTTCCTCGCGAGCAAAAGTATTGCCGCGAGCTAGGCATTGGGATAGTTTGTTTATGTTTTGTTTTTAGTGCCCGGCCGCGCCCGGCTCTGTTATCTGTGTCCCAAGCGAAGCGCGTGTTCTATTCTTTATTTTAATGCCGGACGGGTTATCTCATTCTGATACGGGGAGCGTTTTGAACTAAAATCACTAGCCTCGAATAATATCCTTTGATCTACAATGTTCTAGATGTAAATCGACGGTTCGAGAAACACTCGCGCCGAAAGATAAAAGCCTGCAAAGCAGACGCCGCGGGATCCCCAATCGCCGACGCTCGCTAACGCACATCACTTTGTTGACTGCTGCTTCCCCGCCAGTGCACTTTTAGAGTTGTTAGCGGAGCACAAGTTCGCTCCAATAAACTTGTTTTCCCTTGAAGACGACGGTGTCATCTTTGGCTTCGTGACACCTGGTAGAGGTGCGGGGTACATGAACCCTAAGCCATCGTCAAGCCGACAAGCAAGCCCAACTCGTGTAAGCCGCCGACAGCAAGGCCTTCAGCTAGAGTTTTGACTTCTTCCGGATAAATAGAAGAAAGAAGACGTCGTGATCACCACCATGATCAACGCAGGCACCATTACCAGCGCTTCGAATTAATTCCCTCGTTCTTCAGCAACCAAGGGAGCCACCATCCTTCCATGGGTCACCTTGAGAAGATCCTGAAAACTGGGTGGAGCAAGTCGAGTGGTTCAGGCTGTTTAACAGATGGGACGACGCGGAGACACTGAGGCAAGTGTTCTAGCTTGAGGAATCAGCACGTATCTGGTTCGAAAACAATCAGAGCTCCCTAGATACTTGGAACAATTTCAGACCGCAATTTTTAACGACGTTCACCACGGTTGTACGAAAAGAGCGGGGCGAGGTCTTGCTGTAAACGTCGACACAGCAGCCTAACGAAAGCGTTGTTGTGTTTGCCGAAGAGATGAAGAGGCTTTTCAGGCGTGCTCACCCTTCCATGGCCGAAGGAAATGAGTTGCGCTTCCTAATGCGCGGTGCGAACGAGGAAATGTTTGCTGGACGTGTCCGCAATCCACCCAAAACCGTCGCCGAATTCGTGACCCGAAGCCAGCACCACTGAGAAAGCCCTCGAAATGCGTGCTAAGCAGTATGACCGCAACTTTTTTGGCACGGCCAAAGGGAATTGCGTCGACAGCATTCGTATTCCCGCAGATAGACTACGCGAGACTATCCACGCAATGGTGAGGGAGGAGCTTGGGAAACTGCTCCCAACGCCGCCGCAACCACAAGTCACTTCCCTTACCGACGTCATTAGAGAAGAAGTGCAGCAAGCGCTTGGAACTTCAACGACGCCAGTAGCACCTCGCGAACCAAATCCATTACCTACGCGGCTGCTGTTCGTCGCCCTTGCCCACCTGCCCCCTATCGCCACGAGCCTCCGTACCGTCGTCCCCTGTCGCCGGCCCGACCCCCTGCAGTCCAACCGCCCGCCCCCGGATGACCGACGTGTAGCGAACGGCCGACAATCGTCCGCTGTGCTACCACTGCGGAGAAGCTGACCACGTCTACCGTCGCTGCCCCTACAAGAGGCTCGGTTTGCGAGGGGTCTCCGTCGACGCACTACGCCTCAGACCCGGACAGCGCTCTACTGAAATCGAAGACTACCTGTCGAACACCAACCCAGGTCCAGTGCCTTTCAACCGTTCACCGTCGCCCTACCCATTCCAGTCGCCGAACCGCTGTAGCAATGCTGAGTTCTCAAGTGTAAGGTCCCCGAGCCCATCCGGAGGAAACTAAAAGCAGCAACGTCTGGAGGTAGAAATGCACAGCGGCGGAAAAAGGGCCCATCTCCCCGCAAGGGGGACTCGAGTAAATGCGTCGCATAGGGGGTGGGTGTATTGCGTTAACGTTTAGTGTTTGGGGAGTTGGTGGTAGTGAATGCGTTGTATCAGCAGCTTCTTGACGTAGTTTGAATGAGTCACGGATATAAAGCGCGTTCGTAGCCTTCCATTCTGCGTCGACTTTGTGGCGCAGTGGGTAGAGCACCATGTAAGTTGCGTTCCGCCCGCAGGGTCGTGGGATAGAAACCAGGCGCCGGTAAGTATTATTTTTTTATATAGTGTCGGGGGAGGTGTGCGGACCTGTTGTTGAGAGCGAGGAGGGTAGCGTGATGCTGGAGAGGAGGAGGGGTGGGAGAGGGCGCGCCTGCGCGCTGAGCTGTTGCGCACGCACGGCGGACGCTACATGTGAGTTAAAGAAATGCTCTGCATTTAAAACAAAAACCTTGCAACGAGGCAAGGACGCACCGAAAACCGTGATCCGAGCCCCAGCCCGAAGAACCGATTGAACCCTGACATAACTCCAGAACAGGACGACAGCCACATGGCGCGACGCGTACTCGACATGACCAAGCCTGCCGCTGAGAAGACGATGATAACGACGACGCATAATGCTCAACCGCCAAGACACACAAGCCGAGATACGACACCCGACGCATGCGGAAATCGAGGAAGGCGGCGTCCGACGTTCAATTGTCCATCGACGGCTTTGATGTAGTCGCCCTTATAGACACGGGAGTGAACTACTCGGTGATGAGCGGAGCATTTGCGTCTAAGCTGAAGAAAGTTACGACCACATGGGGCGGTCCGCACATACGCACAGCAGGAGGCCATCTCGTAACGCCGTGTGGAACGTGCACATCACGCGTCACCATAGACGGCACGACGTACCCTACTGCGTTAGTTATCTTGCCTAACTGCTCCCGTGACGTAATTCTTGGAATGGACCTATTGACGGACAACGGTGCAATAGTCGATCTGCAGACCAAGACGATAAATTTTCCCCCGATCACTGTACCACGCCGGAACCGAACCCCGAACACCGTGCTGCCGTAAGAATCGCGGATGATCATGTCACCCTGCCACCCCGCGCAAGCTTGATGATCATGGTCTACTGTGAAGATGCTGCTCCTGACGTCGATGCTATCGTAAAGAGTGGCCAAAGGTCACTGGACCATGGTGTCTCCGTCGCAAAAGGTATTGCGCGCTTTAAGAAACGCCAATCCAACGTTTTGGTCACTAATTTCACCGAGGAGTACAACAAAGCGGTAATTGTGTTTCTCGAAGAAACGCACGAAGCAAGTGACGTGATCGCTGTCCCCTACTTTCAACGCGCATCCGAAGATATCTTAAAGCTTCCGCAGCCCTTCGACTTGAACCCGGCGCTAACAAAAGAAAAACGTAACAAATTATTGTATTTGCTGCGTCGCTACAGCGAATGTTTATCGTCTAACTCAAAATGACGTCAGACACCTGTAGCGAAGCACCGAATAATAACCGAAGACGGAGCCCGACCTACCCGACATTCACCGTACCGCATGTCTTTACACGAGCGAAGCCATCCGGACACAAATGGAAGACATGCTGAGCGACGACTTTATTCAGCCATCGAAAAGTCGCTGGGCTGCGCCGGTCGTACTAGTGAAGAATAAATACGGCACATTAAGGTTTTGCGATGAGTACCGGCGACTGAACAAAATCACCAAAAAGGATGTGTACCCCCTGCCCCGCATCGACGATGCCCTCAAACACCTCTGCAACGCGAAGTACTTCTCATCGATGGATCTAAAGACAGGCTACTGGCAAATAGAAGTGGACGAGAGAGACCGAGAGAAGACTGCATTCATAACCCCGGACGGCGTTTACGAGTTCAAAGTGATGGCGTTTGGGCTATGTACGGAACCAGCAATGTTCCAAAGATTTATGGACACTGTGCTAGCTGGCCTGAAACCTGCCTCGTATACCTCGACGACGTTATGGTATTCTCCCGGACTTTCGACGAACACCTCGCAAGATAGGAGTCTGTACTCGAGGCTATTCGCACGCCGTGGTTAACGCTGGAGCCTGAAAAGTGCCGCTTTGCGTACGAGGAACTCAAGTTTTTGGGTCACGTCGTCAACGCCGTGGGAGTCCCGCCTGACCCAGCGAAGACTTCAGACATAGCGAGCTTCCCAAGACCGACAAACAAGGGGGCGTGCGAAGATTTCTCGGACTGTGCGCATACTTCCGCCGGTTCGTCGCAAATTTCGCACGCATTGCAAAGCCACAAACGCGTTTGACAGAAGATAGCACCACTTTTAGCTGGAAAAACGCCCAGGAAAAAGCATTCTTCGAGCTTGAACATCGACTGCAAAACCCGCCCTTGCTCGCAAATTTCGACGCAAACTCCAAAACGGAGATGCACACGGACGCCAGTGATGTAGGGTTGGGGGCCGCCCTCGTCCAAAATCAAAGCGGGTGCGTAAAGGTAATCGCCTATGCCAGCCGTGGTATGTCGAAGGAGGAGAAAAACTACTCTGCCTCTGAGAAAGAGTGCCTAGCAATTATATGGGCGATTTCAAAATTTCGCCCATACGTGTATGGAAGACCGTTCAAGGTTGTGACAGACCACCACGCGCTGTGTTGGCTCGCCAATTTGAAGGACCCCTCTGGCCGCCTTGGGCGGTGGAGTTTGCGCCTGCAAGAGTTCGACGTTACAATAGTCTACAAATGCGGCAGGAAACACTCCGACGCCGACTGCTTGTCCCGCGCCCCTGTCGACTCACCACCACAAGACTCCGATGAAGACAGCGCGTTCTTCGGAGTTGTTACGGAGAGTGACCTTGCCGCCCAGCAGCGTGCCGACCCCGACTTGCGCGTAATGATCGACTACCTCGAAGGACGAAACGTCGCCGTGCCTAGAGCGTTCAAGCGGAACTTACCAGCATCAGCTTGAAAAAATCCATAATGGTGAAGAAGAATTTCAGCCCCGGAACGAGAACGAACTACCTTCTTGTCATCCCCGCGGACCTTCATGACGAAATTTTGGAAGCGTGCCACGACAACCCGTCTTCCGGACATCTCTGCACAGCTCGCACTATTTAAAAAATCAAGGCGAGGTACTACTGGACGCGCCTTACCTTTGACGTCACCCACTACGTCCGTAGGGGCCGTGACTGCCAGCGACGAAAAACGCTGCCAATGAGACCCGCCGGACTTGTGCAGCCAATCGCCGTCCTACCCAGGCCCTACCAACAGATTGGAATGGACCTTCTGGGCCCGTTCCCTACGTCACGGTACGAGAACAGGTGGATTGTCGTAGCGACAATCCACAAGAAGTCGCGACGTTTTTCATAAACCAAGTTGTGCTGCGATTTGGAGCCCCGGAAGTCCTAATCACGGACCGTGGAACGGCCTTCACTGCGGAGCTTATGCAAGGAATTTTACGCTACAAGAACACGGATCACCGATGAACGACGGCGTACCACCCACAAACGAACGGACTTACGGAACGTCTGAACAAGACGATCGCGGATACGCTGTCTATGTACGTCGACGTTGAACATAAGACTTGGATCCTCCCTTATGTCACATTTTGCGTACAACACGGAGACCCAGAAAACAACGCAGATGACACCGTTCGAGCTTGTCTACAGATGACGGCCGACTTCGATGCTCGACGCCATGCTTCGGCACGTAGAAGACAACGACCTCAACGCCGACGTCCAAAGATACCTTCAACATGCGGAGGAGGCCCGCCAGCTCGCTAGAGTTCGCATAACGAACCAGCAGCTGGTGAATGCCGGACGCCACAATCTCCGACGCCGAGACGCCGAGTACCACCCTGGGGATTGTGCGTGGGTGTGGACTCCCATCCTTCGACGCGGACTGAGTGAGAAGCTTCTGCGGTGGTATTTCGGACAATACCAGATTCTACGACGTGTTGGCCCACTTACAGACGAGGTGGTCCCCGATGGCGATTCTGGCATATCACGACGACGCACGCGACCCGAAGTCGTCCACGTGGTTCGCCTAAAACATTACTGGGCAAGATTACTGGTTGTAGTTTGTTCGGACTGTCGTTTTATGTTAGCATCGGGTCGATGCGCATTCAGAGGGGGAGTAATGCAGCGAACTAGGCTTTGAGTTAGTTTGTTTATGTTTTGTTTTTATTGCCCGACCGCGCCCGGCTGTGTTATCTGTGTCCCAAGCGAAGCGCGTGTTCCATTCTTTATTTTTATGCTGGACGGGTTATCTCATACTGATACGGAGAGCGTTTTGCCCTAACATCACTAGCCTCAAATATTATTTTGTGTTCTACAATGTTCTATATGTAAATCGACGGTTCGAGGAACACTCGCGCCGAAAGATAAAAGCCTGCAGAGAAGACATCGCGGGATCCCGAATCGCCGCCGCTCGCTAACGCACCTCACTTTGTTGACTGCTGCATCGCGTCTGTACACTTTTTGTGTTATTAGGGGAGCACAAGTTCGCTTCAATAAATTTGTTTTTCCTCAAAAAAAACTGTGTCATCTTTGGCTTCGTGAGTGTATAAAATGTTTCACTAGTTATTTCAACTTATGCTGGCACAAACGTAACTTTCCCGTCGCGCTCATAATACGTATTGGACGATTTCAGTATGCCAACAAAGATCACGGGATCTCTTTTGAAGCGGTTCACAATATTGCTTACGCTGCTTTTTCTTGCTTCCCGTCTCATAATATAGCTGGCGTAATTTTTAATGCACGCTAGTGCCTTTTTTTCAATTGTTATATATATCAGCAGAGGGGAGCATTTTGCAAGTTTGCGAAGTTTTCAATTACACATTGTAGGCTGAATGAACTATTTGGTATATCCATTTGAAAGCGACAGCTCAGCATGCAACCAAGAAATAAGTTGTTTGGAGACAAGTTGGTAGGTGACTGTATATGCAACTGCTCGAGAGTAATAAGTATAAGTGGCAGGAATCATGTTTAAATTCCTAGGAAGGCTAGGCGGTACCAGTGCTGTACCGTATTGTATATTCGTCACTGGGGAAGTTGTATAAGCCATTTACAACCTTTTAGCTGGCGTTGCTCATGCGAAGATATTTATACTCGGAAGAGTGGTATAAAATACTTCCTTGTAACAGTCTCTGCCAGCAAATTCGCACTAATTTTCTATAAAATTTCCACAGAGGCGCTCTTTTCGCTCTTTCTTTTCATCCCCGCTATTTTCCTATGAAATATATAAATTACCGTTATCGGTCTACGTTAAAGCTACCCTAGTATTACCCCGTCAACCGAGTGTAAGAGCATTCAAAATAGGCGGAACGCCTCAAGTTGCCTGAACGAACAATTCAAGCAACAACGAAGGTCTGTCGCATGCGCCAATATTGACGCATGTGCCAGTATTTGCTTGCGGCTGAGGGGAAGACGAGAAGTTTTATGACTAGGCCAGGTAATTCTTGCATGCATTCTGGGGACGGTTTCTTTTGCTGCTAGCAAATGCGCAATTATCTCTTTTTTTGCTTTATAAAAACTGGTATACAAATGCCCTGTTTTAGTAGTAAATTTAACGTTCTTTGGAGTATATCTTATAACTTTTTACAATTGAACCGCAGAAAGGTAAGGAAATACGCCGCTTTTCCTCACTAAAGCTACGCAGAGAATTATGTATCCTGGGAAACCGTCTAAGGTGCCAAAAATGTCCCTTCGAGTACAAAAAAAAACATCCAATGGCTATTCCCGTCTTAAAGCTATTATGATTTTGGTTACGGTAACTTTTGTTTTATACAGCAGCCTAAGCCCCACCTTAGAGGCCCGCCTGCAGATGTGTGCATACGAAAATTGTTCGGGGAAAAGGGAAACGTATACGTACTTGGCCTAATTGAAAAGTTGGGCCATATAATCAGAAACTTCCGCCTCCTTTGTACTGGAAAGCTTGTTGCGCTGAAATTCCAGGTTTGGGTGCCTGCATCTTCTTGGCCATTTGTTTGTTGATTAGCTCCCACACGTTGAGGAAGTATTTGAGTTTGTTGACCAAGCGCATTCTGTGAATCGGTAAAAAATCCCGTATTTCGTACGTGCCCTTCCTGGCCGGTTATCAGTTGCTGACCTCCTAGAACTGCATTGTCCTCTACAGAAACTTGCTGATCGTGCGCAGTCTGCGGAGATGAAGTTCCCGTGTTTCCTACTTGAACTTGCAGGTCATTCGTATGCTGACGCCCTTCTTCAAGTCCGGGCAGCGGTATTTGAACTTGGGAGTCGGGAGGATGTTGCGCACCTAGGGGAAAGTCTGGTATCCCCACTTGAGCTTGTTGGCCACTCGTGTGCTGATGAACTCCAGGCACAACAGGCAGCGGAAGATGGACTTGGTTGCTGTGAGTATATGGGTGATCTCTTGAAGCTCCCGCAAAATTTATTTGAATTTGTTGGTCACTGGCCTGCTCGGATGCCTGAACCAAACTCTGGCCAGTGAGTTGATATTGTTGTCCGGCTCCTTGACCCTGTAAGGATACTTCTGTTACCGCCAGTGGCATCTGGGCACTGACGCTCCCGGTCGGCTGGAAAATACCGTAAGTCACACAGACGAATAAAAATCCAGAAAGGAGCATTTTGTAATGGATCATGTCATTCGTACCAATGGCTGCTTCAGCCAAGCACTTTGAATTTACTTATAAAGACCTACAAAACAATAGACCATTATGTTTCAAGAAAAAAAAGGTATTGAAGACATTTGTGCGTACTTAACTTCGGCTTAAAGCTCAGGGTTCAAATACAACGTCCTAGTAACATTGATCCAAAAAAATGTGACTAACCATGCGCATTGTATGAATACTCGGGGCAATGTTTTGGTGCTATATATAAGTGTTTCTTTCCATTTAACCCTATTATATTGTCCCCTTTAGAATAAGCTTTGTTGCTTTTGCCATTGTGCGGCACAGCCGATCCAACGTCTACAAAATAACGACGAAGAATATTTAACTTTCACGGTTATTTCTCCAACGATATGGCCAAGACACGTCTTTTTCCAGCTTTTGTAAAACAAACTGAGGTTCTTAAATACGCCGAGGTTATTGCACCCGCAAAATGTGACTCAACAACCTATTAAGTCAACGAATTTACTTTCCTCAGAAAATAAGAATTCCTACTTTATGATGCCGCCTTTCGGTGTCTTCACTATATGGTTTGCTTTGCTCTCACTCATCGCTTTATCTGCAAATATCAAGAGGGTAATTATATTAAAGCAGTCGCTCTATCGAGCCTTAACAGACACAGCAACGTTGCGAAAAAAGTTTCAGCATCTGTAACACGACAATAAATGCGGCACATGTGAGTAGAAGCCGCATCGCTGGCTGTCAGGTTAGGACACATTGATCATTCATACTATGAGCAAAAAACAAAAACTATAGTTAATATGAATCGAGAGCAAACTACACAAGCTTTCGTTTGCGAAACTTTGCGTTAACAGTCGGGTAATAAGTTTTGCTAACCTCACGTTTCCCGCTGGTTAGTGGTCGATTGAGCAAGGCGGCAGAAAATTAAGGCATGGATAATTGTCTGATGCTGACACTGTTGCCGATTCTCTTAACAAAGTTTTGAAACCCCATGAGAGGCTACCAATCTAGAAGCTACTGTCCTGCAAGAACAGTCTTGTGCCCAAAACAGTTAGGGCTCACTTGCGAGTAGGATGTTTTTGGTGCGGCGGCTCGGTGCGATGGTCGTTGGCGCTGTCGTAGCCGAGAAATGCCGCGTCGTGAGAGGCGCCGTGCGATGACGGGACGCTGCTGCCTCCACCCTCGCTGGTCACGAAGTAGGCTGCTTTGAGGACACCGCAGAGACGGCGTTGTCAGTCCACAAGGCCAGGAGGGAAATGTGGCTCGGCTCTGGGTCTCCAGGTCATTCGCGGCCAGCAGAGAACTCGCAAAGAGCTGCGTTCTTCCTGCCTTCAACTTGTCACTTCCGTTCCAACTCATCTCTTCCTCTTCACCCTTTTTCTCACGCGTTCTTCTTCGGCGTCAGCACGCACCTCGTCTTCTTGTCTTCTTGGCTTCTTTGAGCTGTACAAAGCGCCTCCTCACAGCGGAGCATAATCACGTGCGTAAAAAAAACATTTACACTGTAAAGAATCAAAGCACACGTTGAAACCGACCAACTAAAGTAACTCTGAACGCTGGCCGTGCACGTTCGGGCGGCATCTCTGAGGTATTGTCCATACGGCAGGCGACAACATTATGCGCAACAATCACATAATTTGTGTCCTTTGTCAACACGATGCGTACAATGCAAAAGTTCCTGGCACTCCCTTCGACCCATTCCCGTCGACCCACAGACCGCGCAGTGACGAACTGCATGCGTACTAGAGCAGTACAGCATCTCTCGAGACAGTGCGGCGCGCCCAAACCCTTCGAATGACCTCACAGCGAGCGCAACTCCCCCGCCGGCACACCACGCCAGCCAGGTTCGGCCCCTTTTCGCCAATCTATCCCCCCATCTTACGCACCCACGCCTCCCGCGCACTAATGCGGTAATTACCCCTCACAATATACAGATACGGCGGTTTCAGAAGGAACCTGCAGCGCCGCTCGGACGTACACAACCTTTCCCCGGCAGGGAACAATTCTATCGGCCAGACGCCCATCCTGGCCTTTCCAGGAAAACGATGAAACGTGAAAAGCATTCTCGCGGCTGCGGTATTCACCCGTCGAACGCCGCGTAAACTCCGACGGCATGAAAGCAAGCACCAGCACCATCTGCGTGGTTATTCTTCTGTCTTTGACTTTCGTAGAAGTACGTTCCGCTGAAGAGCGCGGGCAAATTGGCCAGCTTGTAGGAAGAGAAACACAGTAGCAACTTGTGGCTTTTTGTACTCGAGCCTTGGCATCAAAAAAAGCCAAAACCTAGCAAAGTAACATTTGCAGAAGGAACGCTGTTCCTTCCGTTCCTTCATAAACCTAACGAGTTACCGTTACAGTTCCCGCGACATATAATGGAACGGTGGCGTTATTCGGTTCCTCCAAAAAACGGAACAAGTTCCAGGAACGCGGTTCCGTACAACACTGCCGCGCAGTCAGTGACGAGCTGACACACGGGCACACTTAAAAATATGGTGTATTCAGCCAAGAAGAGCACATCGTTTTCGACTGGTCAGCAAGGTCCCAAAGCGTCTGCCCGTGAATTGTCCATCGTCCCGTGGAGTCGGGGGCGGCGACGGCGAGGGAAAGGGCCCCTTCGCGGGGGAGAGTAATCGGCGCGCTGTCGGGAGGCGCCGACACAGAACTGCGCTTCTGCTGGAGAGCATGAACAAAACAAAAAAAGAAAGAGAATTCAGGTAATATGGCCAGTACTTGCCCCCATGAAATTGACTGGATTCTACATGGGAAAATGCAGGTGGGAAAGAGGTTCCAGTCAGAGGTGGTTTTACGAAGGAATTAGCTAAAATGGTAGTTTTTCCGGTGCTGCTTACACCAACCTTGAACTGATGGTCGTTTTTGTCGAATGATAACTGGGAGAATTGAATACGCCAATTAACCCACTGCCCTCAGCCTCCAGTGGCTGCGAAGCAACTGACCACGGTGGCTGTTAGACCTGTGACGCAGCAGAGGCTGCTAAGTATCCCTGCAACCGGACAGGCTGCCATTGGAATCTAAACCTGGCAACGATTAACACGACCACCTTATCTAGCAAAGCGAGTCTGAAAACGTTAGAGGGATTAAAGGGCATTAAATGGGATGTCATAGCGCTTAGTAAGGTTAGGAGGACAGGTGAAGCCTTTACGATGCTGAAAAATGATCACTTCCTACGTTACCGTGGTCTAGATGGCAGAAGAGAACTGGGAGTGGGATTTCTGGTCAATAAAAGCATAGCTGGCAACATATAAGAATACTATAGCATTAACGGGAGGGTAGCAGGTCTAGTAATTCAGCTCAATTACAAGACAGGGCTTCGCTACCATATCCAGCCAGGACGACCAGGTAGTGGAACGCTTCTATGAAGATACAGAATCGGCAATGTCTAAAGTAAAAACACAGTATACCGTAGTTATAGGAGACTTCATTGCTTGAATAGGCGAGAATCAGGCACGAGACAAGGTAGCTGGGAACTATTTTCTGGGCTGTAGAAATAGCAGGGGGGACAAACCAGTCGAGTTCGCAGCATGGAATGATTTCCGCATCATGAATACCTTCTTCTGCAAACGGGAGAGCCGGACGTGGACGTTGAGGAGCCCGAATGAGGAGCATAAAATGAAATAGACTTCATAATATGCGATATCCGTGGCGTCGTCAAGGATGTCAAAGTGCCCGAAATAGTAAAATATAGTGACCACCGTATTTTAAGATCTCGAATTAAGCTAGATTTTAGGAGGGACCGCAACAAGCTAGTATCAAAGAAGCCGAATAATGAGCTAACAGTTAGACGTAAAGTAGAAAAATTCAGGATCGCGCTGCAGAACAGATACTTAGCTCTTACCGAGGAAGCAAAGTTTACGACACAGGAAGCCGCCGACAATTTCACACGCATTATCACAGTCGGGGGCACGATGGCTAGACAGGATACTGGTAAACTTTCCCAGGAGACGAAAGACGTAATGAGGAAGCGGCAAACCATGACAATCTCCACCCCAGCAGACAGAATAGAACTAGCGGAGCTTTCGAAGTTATTCAATAAGCGTAAGACAGCTCACATACGGAAGTATAATATGGAAGGGTCGAACACGCCGTAAAGAACGCAGGTAGCCTGAACGGAGTGAACAGGTGTCTTGGGGTGAGGAAAATCAGACGCATGCACACAAAGACAAGCAAGCCAAGGTCATCGGAAATAGGAATAAAATAGCCGAGGAGTTCTATAGGGATCTGTACAGTAGCCGGGACATCCAGGATAAGGCCGAACAAGGAAATAGTGCAGGCGAGATAGAAATCCTACCAGTAATGACAGAACAACTAAGAAAGGATTTGAGAGAAATGAAAGGTGGCAAACCACCTCGTCAGGACCAGATAACAGCAGACTAATTAAAGGTTGGCGGAGAAATTGCACTTGAAAAACTGTCAAACCTGTATATGCAATGCCTAATGACGGCAAGTGTACCAGAATCTTTGAAGAACAGAAACATCCTCCTAATCCATAAGAAAAGTGACATGAAGGACTTGAAAAATTACAAGCCGATCAGCTTACAGTCAGTTGTCTACAATGTGCTTACCACATAATCGATAACAAATTTTCTGCAACCTTAAATTTCAATCAAGCTAAAGAACAAGCAGGGTTTCATAAAGGCTATTCAACAATGAACCATATTAACACGATCAATCAGGTGATAGCGAAGTGTGCTGAGAATACTGAACCCCTATATATAGCCTTCATAGATTATGAGAAAGCATTTCACTCAGTCTAAACCTCAGCAGTCATTCAGGCATTAGTGAACAAGGGTGTAGACGAGCATTATGTAAAATTACTAGAGGATGTTTACGATAGATCCACAGCTACCATCATCCTGCATAATGAGAGCAGTAAAATACCTATAAGGAAGGGCGTCAGACAAGGAGACACAATCTCTCTTATGTATTCCCAGCATGTTTACCAGAACTATTCAGAACATTGGCTAGGGAACAGGTGGGAGTACGGGTTAGTGGAGAATACCTCAGTAGCCTCAGATTTGCTGATGACGTTGCCTTGCTAAGTAAGTCGGGGGACGAATCGCAAAGCTTGCTTTCCGAAATGGACAGAGTAGAACCGTGGTCCTGAAAATTATTATCCAGATAACCAAAGTAATGATCATTAACCGCGGGGCAACACAGCGGTTAGAGATAGGTGGCGAGACAGTGGAAGTGGTAAGGGGATATATCTACTTAGGCAACGTTGGGACCCCAGATCGCAACCTTGAGGCAGAGATAATTAGCAGGATAAGAATGGGGTGGAGTCCATACGGCAGATATTTTCAGATAATGAATGGCAGCCTACCATTGTCCCTGAAGAAGAAGGTTTATGAGAGCTGCATCTTACCGGTACTCACCTACAGGGCAGAAACTTGGGGGCTCACTAAGAGGGTTCAACTTAAACTGAGAGCGACTCACGGGCAATGGAACGGAAGGTGCAACATCAAGGGACAAGGAGAGAGCGGAGTGGGTCAGGGAACAAACGCATGTGAAGGACATATTAGTAGAAATTAAGAAGAACTGGACGTGGGCAGGAGATGTAATGCGAAGGCAAGATAACGGTTGGTCATTAAGGGTAACAGAGTGGATTCCAAGATAAGGCAAGCGCAGCAGGGTGCGGCAAAAAGTTAAATGAGAAGATGAGATCAAGAAATTTGCAGGGACAAATTGGTTGCTGTTAGCGCAGGGCCGGGGAAGTTGGAGCTTAATGGGAGAGGCCTTTACCATCCAGTGGGCGTAGATAGCGTGGTGATAATGATGAATTGGGGGGAAAAGCATCGAACCTTCTCGATGCTTTCTTGATGCCGGTCTTTTTAAATGTCAACAAAAAACACCGAATCGATTTAAAATCGAGCTGCCCATTTCGTATCTGGTATTTAAACCGTCACTCACTCACCACGCTGGTTAAAGGGGAACACTGTGCATACATCTCCACACACGTGGCTCTTTGTCACTTTTATGTCTATTTCAGGAGAATGTTTGCCCCATGGCTCTATACCCGTCCAACCTTCGGCATCCATTTACCACGCTACGCAGAGTGTACAGCCAGTACAGCTTGTCAGACATTTATGTTTCCACTAATTGTTTCAATTCATCTACCCTCCCACGTGCCATGCGCCTCTCGAATGACCTCCCCTGCGAAATTACATCTGTTGCACCCCCTGAAAGTTTTAGACGTCTTGTGCTAACTATTACGCACCGCAATCTTTCTGTCAAGTTCACTTTTTATGCACGTCTCACTTATATTATGTTTCTGGCATTTGATGGCATGTGCTATTGCTGAACAGCACAAGCGGGCTTATCTTTTATGGCCTTGTTTAATTTAGATACACATTCAGAAACGTACCACAGTTGTAATACCATTTGTTATTACTTGGTTTGATGTTCATCGAATTGTGCATTTTGTTTTCTTTTTCATAGCATTTGCTGCATTTTGTCTCCTAGTGTGTTATTTTCGGCATTCTGGTAATTTTTCTATTTGTGTTTTTGCTCTTTCGTTCTTACCTCCCGTTGTAATTGTTGTGCTCCCCCTTAATTTATGCCCTACCATTGAGCCCCGCACAGTCCACCGTGAGAATCTTGGGGACGGTATTGGCGACACCACTGAATCCGAGCACGCAAACACAAGCTGTAGTCAACCGTGGCGATGTGTATATAGGTGGAGGGTGAGAAACCACAACGGTGGTCGTCGGAGTCATGGTTAAGATCCAGCGGATGGGCTCCCTGTCTGTTTACCACGCAGAGAGCTCCAGGACCTCTAGAGCTACCAGGGTAACGTTTGAGGAGAAAGTACCCCATCCCCTGATTTTTCCTACACCGTATGACATTTTCAACCCGCCCCCCCCCAAACGTCCTCGGTCCCTGAAAAGGGGCTGCACCGAAGTATTATTTCCGTCCTTACCGACAATTCCTTTCCCAAAGGCATCCCCCTTCCTGATCATTGAATCAGTTAAAAAGAAAAGCCTGTTACCTCTCTGTTCGTGTGCTTGTTCACAAAGCTCATAGACGGTATAATCGGATAAGCCTACAAAGCAAAGAAACAGAGGACCGGAGAACTATTGGTCGAAGTAAATACACAGCAGCAGGCAACGAATCTCCTGAGCCAGACACGCATCGCACATCTTGGCATTACAGTCCCGCCTAACCGAAGCCGTAACAGCTCACAGGGCGTGATCTCAGGTCCTGACCTCATGAATGAAACCGAAACCGATCTTCTGTAGGGCCTGAAAAGTGAGCAAAATACTGAGTGGCGCAAATAAACAACGCACAAGAAAGAAGACACGGACAGGCGCTACACTTTCAACAGTTTAATAGCAATGACCGCAACGTGCATATATACACAAATCCAGATATGCGCAATACAGATACCCACAGCGTCAACGCAAGAATCTATCTACATACCGCCCGTAGGCTTTGTACAATACCACCGAAGTGTCACTTACGCAATCACTTCTTTTCAATCTGATACAATGCGCCTCGAGCAATTCTCGGACCTCCTGGTATCTGCCCTTTCCCAGTATCTTTGTGTCAGAAAATCGTGGCTCGCACTTTGTGCAGGAACCGCAATGCCCTGTTAAATGTGCGCCATTATTAGGATTTAAATTTTACGCATGGTCTCTTAGGCGGTAGTTGAAACATCTCCCAGTTTGCCCGATGTAGGACTTTCCGCAGGTTAGGGGTATTTCGTAAACCACCTCTACGGCCCTAACAACGAACGGCTTCTCATGTCGTTTTTCGCAGGCCCTCTTTTTGCTAGTAGTAGCAATGCGAGAGCAAAGTTGGCCGAGCTTTCTCCGAGCACAAAAAACGACAGGGACACCGTACCTCGTCGCGACCTTTTTTGGGTTATGCGACACCTTGTGTAGGTACGGAACCACTTCAGGCCACTTAGCATTTCTTAGCTGCGCTTTCGTCCTTGGCTTACTACGCTTCACTTTTTGAAGGAGGGTTTCGGCCACGGCATTCACGACAGACAGAGGGAAGCCAGCCGACAAAAGTCTCTTCACCTGATGTTAAAACCTCGACTGCATCATGCGTGCGCACGATTTCCTCAAGGCAGATTCTGGTCAGAGACTGGCAATGGCCCGCTTAACTAGCTTAGAGTGCGCCCAATCACAGAGTAGACACACAAACCTGACATGCCGTTTCGAACGATAAGTGAGAAAGGTACTTGGCAGCGTCAGGTTAGTCAATTTCTGCTAGAAGCCATAAACTGCTTGACAGTCGCTGATCCTTTTCTCACGAAGAATTCTGATGGTGTGGTCGATTTTTTAAGGGATAACTAGTCTATCGTATACATGTTCTCGGTAGACGTAGAAGAGCTGTTTTATTCGATTCCCCACGCGGAACTTTTCGAAAGCGCAACTTCATGTATTGATTCCAGTGGCGTAATTTTCTTACAAAATAGTATCGCCATGACGGTTGACAACTTTTTAACCTTGTTAGAGGGGTATCCCAACAGCACATTCATATCATTTACCAAGCACCCGTATGTGCAGAAAAAGGGTATTTGTACTGGTTTATGCCTCGCCACCATCCTCTGTAATATATTATCAGCACAGAGAGACCAGGCACTAGAGCGTGTTGTTAGACCTCTTTTAGTGTTGCAGGTTTTTAGATATGTAGATGATTTTTATTGTTTTTAGCAATCAGTGTTCGGGGTCGCAACCTGACTTGGTGAAATGTGTTTTAGACTATTTTAGGCGCCTTGGAAAAGGCCCGACTTTTACTCATGAGTTGCCGCATTTTGATGCCATCTAATTATTAGACCTGAATATTAAGGTGTTGCAGGGGCAGGTGTGTTGGTCCTTTCCACCTCGGTCTTGAAAAGAACTGCTACCGTATGACTCGGCAAACTCTAAGTTAGTTGCGGGCCATTGCCAGTCTCTGCCTACAATCTGAAATCGTGCGCACACATGATGCAGTCGAGTTTTGAACATCAGATGAAGCGACTTTTGTCGGCTGGCTTCCCTCTGTCTGTCGTGAATGCGGTGGCCGAAACCCTCCTTCAAAATGTGAGGGTTGTAAGCCAAGGACGAAACCGCAACTAAGAAATTACAAGCGGCCTGAAGTGGTTCCGTACCTACACAAGGTATCGCATAAACTAAAAAAGGTCGCGACGAGGTACGTTGTCCCTGTCGTTTTTTTCTGCTCTGAGTAAGCTCGGCGAACTTTTCTCTCGCACTGCTACTACTAGAAAAAAGAGAGCCTGCGAAAAACGACATGAGAAGGCGTTTGTTGATTGCGCCATAGGGGTGGTTTACGATATCCCCCTAACCTGTGGAAAGTCCTACATCGTCCAAACTGGGAGATGGTTGAACGACTGCCTAAGGGAGCATGCGCAAAATTTAAAACCTAATAATGGCACACATTTAACATGGCATTGCGGTTCCTGCACAAAGGGTGAGCCCCGATTTTCTGAGACAAAGATACCGGGAAAGAGCAGATATCAGAAGGCCCAAGATTTGCTCAAGGCGCATCGTATCAGATTGAAGGGAAGTGACTGCATCACTGACATTTCAGTGGTATTGTACAAAGCCGAGGGTGGTTCTTAGATAAATTCTTGCGTTGGCGTTGTGGGTATTTCTATTGCGCATGTCGGGATTGGTCGGGAACGGTCACTGCTATTAAACTGTTGGAAGAGTAGCGCCTGTCCGTGGCTTCTTTGTTGTGTGTTGTTTATTTGCGCCACTCATTATGTTTGTAGACCTCAACCAATACGCCCAGCAACACGTTCTCCTGAAAAGTCAGGGTGTAACAGCAGTGAGCAACATTAGGATACGCAGAAAAGACAAAGAAATTCCGACCAAACACCTGATCTTAACCTTTCACCGGTAAACACACCCTGAATTCATCAACGCAGGATACATTCGATGTTCAATTCGGTCATAAAACTCTAACGAGAGGAGATTTTTTAAGTGTCAGAGGTTTGAGCATAGTACCCAGCTCCTACCGTGGCCGACTTACATGTGTAAAATGTGCCCAGCACGACCATTCATCTGACAACTGTGAATTGCAAACCGTAGTCTGCGCTAACGGCCACGGACCCCACGGGGCCTACTCTAGAACATTCGAGTAGTTCAAATAGGAAATTGAGAATATCAAGTTTAAAGTCACAGAGAACCATACCTTCCCAGGGGTGCGAAAGAGGTACGCCTCTTTTTTCCTGGGGAGGTACGACGACACCGCTCGCCGGGGGGCGGAGCAACGTCTGGTTTTAACAGGGAACCAGTTCAGCGAGTCTGACTTTGTCCCACCTGGGTTGCCTCAGGCTGCTCAACCCGTCACCACACCGCTTGCTGAGGCTGCAGTGGTTGTGGTGCCAACCGCCTCCGTCGGGACTGATGCCGCTGCCGCATCTGCTTCCCCGTCCTTCACTACGTTGGACGGGGCCGAGGGGATGGACACCGGGGACCCCGCGTCGGCTCTCACCGCCACCGCACCGCTCTTGCGACCTCTGGCGTCCCCGACACCGTTGGCGGTAGCGGCTCAAGCAAAGGGCCCCGAAGGGGGGCCATTTACAAGGGCCCCGGTCCGTCGGGCACCCCTCTGACATCTGAGGAAGCGACGGATGTCAGGCCGTTCCTGCCTGCAACGCAGGGCGAGGAGCAGCCTCTGACGTCCAAGCCAACCGAATGGTCCACAAAGCCCCTTCCGAGAGTACAAGCCCCGAAAGATAACACATGAACACCCACAGACACTCCAGTCATTCTTAAATGTAAATAATGGGAACAGAAAACATCACACAATGTAACTGCAGAGGCCTCCTTAAACATCTTGACGACGTGTATGAGATGGTGCATGGCAATGAGTCAAGTATCATGTCTCAAAGAAACTCACCTCAATTCCAAACGAATAAATTTCTTAAATGCGCACACGGTATTAAGAAAGGAGAGGGTTGGCTGCACACACTCTTCGGGCCATTGGCCATTGTCGCACGGAAATCATTAGCATGCCACCCTCTCTCTATAAACACTGTCTTTGAGGCTGTAGCAATCCGCATGATAATATTTAATAGGTTGATAATGGTATGCTTCATTTACATCTCTCCTGAATTTGCACTTCAGAGCTCTGATTTCGAGGCACTGGTTGACCAGCACGCAAACCATACAGCCTCACAGGCGATCTAAATGAGCATAACTCTCTTTGGGGGTGTGGGCGTTGGCAATGCGTAAAGGCCGTGAACATTCTGCGTAAGGGCAATGAACATTCCTAAAGTGCTCTCACACCAATCCTATGGTGCTTATAAAGAACTCCGTCAACGTCTGTATAATGCTGAGACAGGATCCCGGCTGGACTATGGCAGTTTTGCCTATTGGTCAGCGACTAAAACATCACTGGACTTAGTGCTGCACCTCGGGCTTCGGCCTGCATGTGGGGCTTTCTTTACTGGCCCAGTTGAAAGCCTCTATGTAGAATGCAACAATTGGAGCCTAGAACATCAGCGAAACTACAGAGACCTTCTTTATGCTTTTAAAAACTTATCAATGCCTAACAATCCGTTTAAGTCACTCTTTTATGATACATCCATAATCCAGCTTCCTTTAAACCGCCCCTATCTTTCTTCTCCGTTTTCATACAGGGCTAGTGAGGGAGCATCATAACTATGTCTGCTTTTACAATACCATAAAATTGACTGTTACTAATTCTATAGCCCCATGGCATCTTCGACCTATACCATGTGGCTTAGCTTTCATACATATCAACAAAATCCCAGTGTCAAGAATTGCTACCTTGCAACACTTCTTGTCTCTTCGACAACAATACAAGTGTGCAGAATTTTATACTGACGCCTCAAAAACTGCTACCACTGTGTCCTGTGCTACGCGGGCACCCAGCTTGAAGATTACTAAAACCATGAATGTGTATACTAGTATCTTAACGGTCGTGGCTTAAAGGAGCCATGAAGAGAAAACACAAGTTTGCTTCATTCGAAAGATTACCTCGTTAGAACCATTACGACACCACTTATAAAGCAAACTTCGCTCAAATAAGCTACATAATTAGGAAAAAAGGAAATGACCATGCGACCCACCAGCTCATTTTCCGCAACAGAACCTATGATGTCACTCGAGAATGCTCTGCTAGTGGCGGAGGCCGGCAAAAGCAAACGCATGTTAGGCAGGGCTTACAGTTTGCATAGCGAGCTAAATGCCCGTAAAACATACTGCACATTCTTTTTATGACAAAGAACGGTGGAGTAAACGGTTGAAGTTCCGAACAAACACGCAAGCGTGTGCGCCAATGCGTACGAAACTACCGCCGGCTGAGCTCGACATCTCACCGTCGCGCAGACGAATTTTCGGGTTCGAGGCTCTTAGGGGCCAACGAACCGTCCCAGCACGCACAGCCGCGACCTTGCTTGGTATCGTAATCCCTTCACAGGAGGTTGGCCGTCATATCGCCAACCAGCAAAAGTAAAAATAGAAACGAGGGGAGTAAGGAACAGCAAGCGGCGACGAGATAGTGACAGTCGTCGCAGTTTCGGAATGGTGTTGGCTTGCTGCTATTCTTAGGAGCTCGTTTCCAGTTTACAACCACTGAAAACTTCAGTTTGTTCAAGTACTTTACAATGAAATTTCGTTGCTACGTTTTGAAATGCCCATGTAGTTCGGGAAAATCGTCGAGGGAGTGCGACATCCCCGGTGAGGAGATCTCCTTTCATGTGCTGCCCAACGACGAACCTCGGCGAAGCAAGTGGCTACGTTGTGTGAACTTTGCAAAGGGAGGAGAAAGAGAGCTAAAGGAAGTACGAGTGCGCTCGCTTCATTTCCGAGGAAGTGATTAAGGCAGGGACCCTTACGTTAGCTCACTCCTGGGACATGCTGGCGCTCGTCGCCGACTTCGTCATATCACCGTCAAAGCGCTCTGACCTTGGGGGGGAAATGCCGTAAACACCGCGAATTGACGCTCGTATCTTTCTGGTCGAAGCAGAGAACTCGCGCGAACGGCTTTCCATACACGACACCGGCCAACTGGCATAAGCGATACTGCTACTGAAATATTAAACTAATATCAACCGTAATAAAAATACGGCACATACGTACCAGTCTGTATTCGTCCGTCGCGACGGGGCTGACGAGGCAGCGGTGCCGACGGCAGGGCGTTCGTCTGTTGTGGCTATCGCGGAATGGTCGCTTTCCCATCCACCGCGTATCCCACAACTCTTGCCGCTCGTGCACTTAGAAGCATTGAGCGTTCAAGTGGTCTGAGGTTGTTAAATGCAAGCCCGAGCTCCTCGGCGATAGTTTTGTTCTCCGGATCAGGCGATTCCATGACTAGGGCTGCGGGTGCACTAGGTTTTACTAGTATTTTTAAAATGGCCGCCGCCTCGGTCGACTCCTGCTTGTGGGTGCTATATGGAGTCGACATACTAAGTATCTGTTTTATGGACCGGCTCGTATGGCGCCATTGTTCACGTCACGGAATGTGCAATTTTAGCGGGAGATTTAAGATTTTGGCTTAAATTGCCTTACTTCTCAGTGAATAAAGCACCATTTGCTTGCGGGAAAGCGCTGGGGTTACTATGAAACACCTAATCTTTCGAATAAAACAAACTTTTGTTTTCTCTTCATGGCTCCTTTAAGGTATACTACTTGTCGTGAACCGTACCCTCCCTACTACCATTCCACGGTCCGTAATCTATACTCATTCCTTATGAGTTGTGCGGTCATTGTCAGCCCAAAAAACTGAAAACAATGTAGTCAATTTTGTGATTAGCCCATTAGGACTTTATATGCGTTGTACCTTGAAGTGACCGTCTGCTGGGTGCCAGGTCACTCTGGGATCGCAGGGAACAAGACGACAGAGCAAATGGCCGCTGCTGCTGCCCTTAGTAGCACAGTTGACTTAACAACAGTACCATACGCCAACATGAAGCCACACGTCAGAAAACAACTTCCAAAAACCTGGCAAACACACAGGAGTGAACAGACATACAACAAACTACACGTAATAAAACCACCCTTGGGACCATACACCACTTATACACACACCAGTAGCACAGAAGTTGTTTTTGCTAGGCTACGGATACACAGATGCAACACACTCGTATCTCCTCGCCGGGTCTTCAAGACCTCGGTGTGGCAAGTGCGGTGAGGCCTTATCTGTAGTTCACATACTCATTCAATGCAAAACACTTCACACCACACGACGGAAACACTTCCCACAAGTGTACAGACCACGCACCCTGTTACACCCAGCCCATTTCTCTCGGACGATCCTGTTTTCTGTCCAGTGTGTCTTTAAATTTCGGAGAAGCAAAATATTTAGACCCAATTTCATACACACTTTATCAAAATCTGCCCTTCTACACCAGTCATGCCTATTGTCGTTTACTGATTCTACTTTCGTTCTTGTTGAGTGCTTTTACTGTTTAGATCTTCATCCCTCATAATAACCACTGTTCTGGCGCTATTTGCCCCAGTAGGCCTTGCGCCATTAACATCCAACCATCATCTACCACGCGCCTGAAAGGTATCTTCAATAGAAAATAACGTTGTCCCAAACATTCTGCGCATGCCGAAATAAACAAACATAGACTAAGGGTGTATTGGGCAAGTGTATTTTTTGACGATTCCGTCCGAGCAGAAAACGATGAATCACACTGATCTCCGGTGCTGGGCCATCTGTGCCCACGTACTAGTTCTGACATGTCATTTTCCTTGGACTGCTGACAGATAAATTAAATGCTTCAAACCATTTATTAAGGTTGTCAAGGTACGTTCTATAAAATTCCGCTTGGATGGATTTTTAATTGCGGACAACACAGGGAACATAAATTAGCCAATTTTTGGGGCACGTGCGTCGTGCCCTCACAACATATCTATTACGTTTGGACTTTGTAGCGTCGTGTAAAATAAATTGAACTAGAAAAAACAATGTTATGCGAGACGCACAAGTAAAACCAAATTTTATATGCAAGAAATTTTATATTCTCTACAAATCGCGACAAATTTTATCCGCAAGAGAGCAGCTATTAGTAAGACATTTTGTGGCATTGTTTTGAAAGTTGTAGTTACATATTATTTTCTGTACGAGACTCGTTAAAATGGCTATTTTAAGCCACAACTGTATTAGCTCATCTCAAAGTTAAAATTTGAAATGGGAATTGATAGATGGATACAGCAATAGTGACCACTGTATTGTTGTCTTACATCTTGAAGAAGGCATTCGCTCTTCCAGCCATAGCAGTTGCTCTTTCAAAAGTGACTAATCTGTCGTCTGAACCAAGTTAGTTAAGCGAATACGTGCAATATTTCTTCATCTACTGAGCATGGGTTTCTTTTTATTTCGCAGTATAATATATTTAAGAGACGTGTTATCGAATAAGCAAGTTACACCATTTCGAATAAAACCTATGTTAAGCGTGTGACAGCCAGCTCCTTTTTTATAAGGTTAACTTTGAGTACCAGTTTTATTGATAGGCCAATGGTAAATATCTTGAAATATTGCTGCTGCGAAGGATCACCTTGAATACAACAATATTTTGAGGTACAGAGGCAGAGTTGTGCGATCACGTACAAATGTTGTCCGGAAATGTGCACATCGTACGTGCCAAGCTTTTTTTGCTAAGACTCAAGTCGCGCCTTCTTACTTCTTATCACAAATGCAAATATTTAGAGCATTTATTTGCCGCCAAAGAGTGCAGAACACTTTGAGAATTGCTACTTGCTGCTTGTAAAGCGCAAAAATTGCAGTCGCAACAGCCATATTTCGCAACACTTTTTGTTCTTGCGAGATAAGGCTGACTACCTCGACTAGTGTAGAAATGGTCGCTTCCGAAGAGCTCAACATCTCCATGTTCCAGGCCCTGCGGAATGTTTTGGTAATTGTAAAAACCTTTCACACCTCTTGTGCAATCTGCGGTAAACTTTAAATTATGCCGTTTAATACATTCGTTTTTGAAGCCATCACCTAGAGTTATACTACTTCATTTTGAGAGGTCGGGGGGAAACCTGCTTTCCCTGGATGTTTACGGGTAAATAAAGTTCATTTGCACGGACGTTTGCGCTCTTCGTGAACAAGCTGTCAAGCCAACTTTTTTTAAGGAAGACTCTGCTCTTACACCCGCATCCCACATGGGGCTCGCGTGTACGTGAAATGAAGACTACCCTGCCAACTGACAATAGAAACACGGAAACAGTACCAAGCGATAATATTGTGAGAAATCCTGTGCTTTCACTGTTTCTTAAAATATTGCTTCGGTTACTTTAGCTCGGCGCACTGCATCCGTATGAACTCGGTATTTTCCTGATTCCCTATATACTGAACGTTTCAGGAAGGAGCTCACTGTCACAGCGCAGTTTAAACAAGACAAGGATGTACGAAGGCAGTACGAGGGCTGAACTTCACTAAAACATTTTGTAGCACCAAGACGAAAATATACCCAACATAGCTACACCAACAATCAGTTCAACAAAAAAAATTCCCCGGTCACACCGCTCTGTGAAGCTGCTGTTTTAATTACCCTGACAGCGTTCGGGTGTGTGAATGCGATGCTTTCCGTCGAGTGTGTTTCACACTATCATGTCTATTAGTGAAGTTTGCGCTCTCATGACACAGGGAGCGCTTGTCCCTGTGTCATTCGTCTTGTGTCTAAATTTGTTGCGCTTTAAATTTTCACTATTGCCAGTCATTCAGTCACCAGTTTGTCACACGCCATGCAGGTTGAGCAGAAACGACAATCGGGAAAATCTTTTAGGAACGTGGCTTACGCGCTTTGAAATGTTCCAAATTATCACCTTGGAGCCGCAGGAGCTAGGAAGCACGCTCGGCCTGACCATATGCGCAGGGCCGTAACCAGATTTCTTTTCAGATGGACGGGTGATTAGAAGGGAGGAGATTTGACAAAAGGAGAACTAAGGCTCGTTCACGCGTTGCGTAAAAAAACGTTCCGAGGGGGTTGAAACCCCGAACCCCCCTCTGGCTACGTCCCTGGATACGCGTCGTAGGTTCTAGTCGACGCACAAAATAAAAAACTATTGGTCGTATTCTCTTCACAAACTTGGTCCAGTGAAGAGAATAGTCAATTTTTAAAGAGACATCGCTAATAATTCACCATGGCAGCGAAGAAAAAGTGCCTTCTTCAAGATGTAAGAGAGGAATCCGGTGGCCACCATTGCAGTCTCTAGCTATCAATTGCCATTTCTAAATTTTACATGTATAGGTGCCGCTACTGTTGTGGTTTAAAAGAACCATCCTAACGACTCTCGTACAGTAACTAATATACAGGGTGTCCCAGCTATCATGCACCAAGATTTAAAAAAAGAGCAATGGCGTTACTCGAAGAAAACCTAGTCCGTAATGTTTGCTGTACTGTGGAGAAGCGGAGAGCAATTTTTTCGTTAATGATACTTTACTAATTAATTGCAATTAATTATCTAACTCGAGAAGTACTGTCCCAATCACTCAAGTGTCAATGAGGCACCTGTAGGGACCCACGAGGGGCATCTAACTTCGGTGTTTTCAGCGACGAACTAATTGCGTACTCATATATTCTGACTGATAAAGAAAACCGCGAAATACGAAAAATACCACGCGACGGCGCTTCCGCGCCATTGTAAAGCAGCGTCCCCAAATAAGCTGATTGGAAGCAACTGCTTCGCCTGTCACCCGCCTTAAGAGACAGCGCATAACCTTGATAATGGCATGCATCGAAAGAGCAGCAACAGCAAGATTCGCGGGGCGCGTGTGCAGATAAGGCACGAATTCGGTCGCGATTTCTTCTTTCTTTCCTTTGTTTATTTCATTCTGGTTAACTCGGAGGACGCCTGTTTGAGGGCATTGCTTTACGATGCGCGCTAATGCGCGCGGAGGCGCCGTCACGTGGTATTTTTCATATTTCGCGGGTTTTCTTTATCAGTCCGAATAAATGAGTACGCAATTAGTTCGTCGCTGAAAATACCGCAGTTAGATGCCCTTCGTGGTTACCTACAAATGCCTCATTGACACTTCAGTGATTAGGACAGTACTTATCGAGTTAGAAAATTAATTACAATTAATTAGTGAAGTATCATTAACGAAAAAATTACTGTCCGCTTCTCCACATTACTGCAAACATTACGCACTAGGTTTTTTTTCGAGTAACGCCATTGCTCTTTTTTGAAAGCTTGGTGCATGATAGCTGGGACACCCTGTATAACTACAACTTTCAAAACAATGCCACAAAATTTCACACTAAAACCGACTCTCGTGCATATAGAATTTTTTGGAAATTTTGTCTTCAGTACAAAAAAAGGTGCCAGTTCTACTTCTGCATTTCGCGTCACATTGTTTTTTTCAGTTCAAGTTATCGTTCCATGACGCTACAAAGTTCAAACGTAATAGATATCCTGTGAGGGCACGACGCACCTGCTCCAAAAATTCGCTATTTTCTGTTCCCTCGGCTCTCTGAAATTAAAAATCCATCCCAGCGTCATTTTATAGAAAGGTATCTTGACAACCTTATTAAATGTTGTGAAGCATTTAATCGATCTGTCAGTGCTTGCCGCAAAATGAGATGTCAGAACTAGTACGTGTGCCCAGATGGTCCAGCAGCGGAGCTCAGTGTAATTCATTGTTTTCTGCTCGTACAGAACCGTACAAAAATACGCTTGCCCAATATACCCTTAGTCCTAGTTTTTTTGTTATTTCGGCGTGGCCAGAATGATTGGGACAACACTATATTTTTATACATGGGACCATTTAAGGCCGTGGTATGGCATAGAGTAAGGCGGAACACAGCAATTACAAAGTGAAGGGAGAACAAAAAAGCAAAAACAGAAATAGAAAGTGTACAAGAATGCAGAAAATAACACAAAAAGAGACAAAATGCAGCAAACGCTATGAAAAAGAAAACAAAAAAGCAGGAGTTGATGAACACCAAATGAAGCAAGAAATCATGGTATCAAAACTGCTTTATGTGTGTAGGTATATATGCAAATTAGAAAATTTCATAAATACACGCTAAGCCTACATGGGCAGTTAAGTGATAGCACATATTATCAAAAGCCAGAAACAAATTAGAATGACAATTGCGTAAAAATTGAAGCTGTGAGAAAGATTACGGGGCGTAATAATTAGACACGAGACGTCGAAAAGTTTCAGAAGATAAAACAGATGCGATTTCGTCGGGGAGGTCATTCCGGAAGCGAATGGCACCTGGGAGGGCAGAAGAATTGAAAGAACTTGTGGAACCATTATTGTGTGATAAGGAGCTGTACAGCTTACGTGGCGTGGTAAATTGGGGCCGAAGATTGAACGAGGATAGAGTCGTGGGGTAAATATTCTTATAAAATAGGCATAAAAGTCACGAAGAGCGACGTGTATGGAGGCATTGCATAGTGTTCCTTTTTTATCTTGGTAGTGCTTGAGTTCAGCTGCAATTACTAGATACGAAACCGGCAGCACGGGTTTGAATCGATTCGGTCTAGTCAATAAAACAGCTTTGATGCGGAGGCATTTAGAAGAAGCAAATTCTAGTTGAGTGGAAACGAATGATAGAAAAACAAGCTACCGAAGAGTAGGCGGTGAATCACGGAAGTTGCGTCGCAAACAACCGAGTGAGCGGGATGCTTTCACGCCAAAGCTAATTATGTGCATCGACCACGATAAACTGCCAGTGAAAATGACGCCTAAATAGCACTGCGGCGAAGTTCGCATTAGAGCGTTATCTTTTAAAGTATACGGAAAATTCGAGTTAAGCTGTTTGCGGCTAAAAGTCCTGAGTTGACATTTATCCAAATTTCCTTACATGAGCCCGCTATCACGCCAAGTTGAAATTACATAGAGGTGTTTTACCTTCACAGAACAAAACAATCTGCCCTTCTGGAGAAGGGGCCTACAAATGACTTCGCAGGCCGTCGTACGGCCACTGCAATAGGCAACTTTATCGTGTTCGGAGTGTTTGGGTGTAATGTTCAGGATATCAATTGCGGATGCAAAACAGCCTGCTGCCACAGGCAGCGTACACTAAGAGAAACCTTTGTCAATTCGTTGTAGGACTCTTATGCGAATATACTATAGTACCATACAAAAATATTTAATATCATTATATCTTTAGAGTCTTGTTAGGCCGCAGCAATAATGATTTGATGAAATATTGGGAGCATAGGGTTCTGGTTCTAACGCATATTGGACGTGACGATTCTCTTGTCTTGCAGTTCTGTTGGAGACAACTCTGCGGCTGATGCGATGGTGTTGAAGATTCTCACCTATAAAATACCTTTTGCTCATAAAAACAGTCGAATGTAGAATTCATAATTATTCTACCAGCGTAGTAAAATTTTTAGTAACACTGTATGAGGTGGGGTAAATTTTGATTTTCTTCGTTGTATCGAAGATATCAGTGACTTCTGTTTTATGGAAACCACCATAATACCGGTAATACCGGTAATGCAGGTAACACCGGTAGGCAGCTACACGTTTTACTCAATGTACTGTTTAAAAACGGAAAGTGTACACGACGACAGCTTTCAGCTGCCATCTCAACCTCAAATACCATTTAGAGTGGAGGGGGACATCGTCTTGTGAAATATTGCTGGATAATGTGAAGTAATCCTTATTTTGCCTTGAAGACGACTGCGGGTTGTATGTCTTCGCAAGAATATCATATCAACAAATCTTCAAACGGTGTTTTTATTAAGCGTACTCATCACGCTTGCGAATTTTTTCATCATATATTTGGGGGAAATACTAAAACGACTGAACACCGAAGGGGGATGGCGCGCACAGATACGGACATTTGTAACATAAGACGCTGATTCAGCCTAAGTCAGTTTTTAGGTACATTTTGAACTACCAAAACTTGTTCATATCCAACTGGTTTATCGCAAAAAAAATAAGTTCACACGCTTCCTTGTACACCTGACCCGCAGTGAGAGCCTGCCATCAGTGTAACCTCCCTTCAGTGGCCCCTCCGGTGTAAAATTCTGGTGTTGAGTTACACCTTCCGCGGTGGATCAGTGGCAAAATCAGGTGCTGCTGATGCCAATGGCGGGAGTTCCATCGTGGCCGCATTCCTCCCTTTTAAGATGTATGCGAAAACTAACAACGGCTGGTTCGATTGTAGCGTACGTTCGAGAACGCCAGGTGGCCGAAACGATAACGGAGCCTTCAACTGCGCCAGGCCTCAAAGCATCGGCGTTTTTTTCGGCGCGTCGTCTCTCCTAAAACTGAAATATAATTTTGTTTATTGCGTCTGGGTAAAAAAAGCGCTATGAAGCTTAGTTCAATTTGCAGTGTTTAGTGACTAAGTCGCATCAACTTTTCCACACACAAAAGTAATATTTAGAGACTCCTTGCCAAATACACCGAATATTGTTGTCGCTTCGCGGCTGTGCTGGGCGAATGAAGTCTGTGGTCTGCCGGTATACCACAGTGCTTGCGCCCGTGACACAAAAGTGGGACGCAGTAAGCGAAATTTGTGATCCGCCGAATGACACACAGTGGTCCCAGGCATTCTTCTACACGCGCTTTTGTTTTTGGTCTGCTAGCACGAAGTTACTATGATTCATTCATGCTTGAGATTCCACACAGAGCCCCGTGCTAAGCAGCCTCTGTGTGGGATAAGACCAATGACCTGCTCGACCACCTTTCTAATGCTTATATAGAGCATCTCTATGTCTTCCTTGTCGAGAACAAGACAGGGGGTTGACGTAAGTGACTCTCGAGAGGACAAAAGCCTTAATAATCGAAAGGCACCGGATTCACTTAGGCCTCGCTTCTTGGTGGCAACTCGCCTGATCATGTGTATGATTCGATTAATGCTGTTTTTGAGGCGCTGCAAGGAGACGTCACTCTTGGTGTTAACCTCGAGATGTAGGCCCAGGATCTTGATGCTGGGGATTGGAGTGATGACGTTGCCATCAAGGAGTATTTGAATGTGTTCCTTGGTTTGGCGTGAGGGCGGACGACAAGGAGGTGTGATTGTTTACGTGAACACTGGAGGCCACGGGCTTTAGAACTTTGGCGTACGAGAAGTGAGATGCCATGCATTGGTGCGAGCTTACTTTAATTTTTGTAACTCTTAACAAATGAGCAAGGTGCGTACAGGGCCGCTAGACGAGGGTGAGTGGTCGCGTGACGCTTTTACGTGGAGTTCACGAGAACGCAGGGGGTAGACCCGAAGATATGCCTGGTGAGTACACCACCTGTCTTCCCAGTTTCTGTGGGGTCTTGTAGCTAAATCGGTAAGAGAACGGGCTCTCACTTTGTTAGGCTATTAGTTCCAGGCTCGATTTCCGGCGGTGCCAGTATTTGATTGATTGTGGGGTTTTAACGCGCCGACGCAACGCAGGCGATGAGGCGCGCCGCAGTGGAGGGCTCCGGATTAATTTTGACCACCTGGGGATCTTTATCGTGCGCCGAAATCTCGTACACACGGGCGTTTTTGCTTTTCGCCTCCATCAGAAAAGCGGCCGCCGCGGCCAGGAATCGAACCCGCGACCTCGTGCTCAGCAGCGCAACGCCTTAGCCACTGAGCCACCGCGGCGGGTCGGCGGTACCAGTAAATTCTTTTATTTGTTCACAGGAGTTTTCTGGTGGCAGGCTTTTTTGACAGCTTTTGGCAAGTTTGGCCTTTGGCTGTTGTCAGCAAAGCCTCGGAAACACCAACCAAAACACAGGTCGGGAGCCTGTCGACAGAAGTATCTGTAGCTGAGAGTGAAAGCTCTCAGATACTGTATGAACCCACGACTTCTTCAGTGCGGATTCCAGAACGGAAGACGCTATCGCCCTTTTTATTCTATTTGAGTGGGCAGTTGCATATAGTAGAAGCTGTTTGCGGGAAGGTGGGCAATAAATCAAAGAAACGTGGCTGTAAGAAAACCCTCAATTGATATCTGAAAACTGCAGGGAGTTATGGCAAGGCAATCCATGCGTATACGCAAAACCCTTCCCGAGCCGACATAAATTGTCTAAAATTAGTTTGGTGGACACACTGGAGTTAGGCGAAAAATGTGTCTTTAAAACCATTAAAAATTGGTTGCATATTTAAAAACACAACGAACATTCTTATTGTCAAATTTGAAAACCAAATCCCGATAAACACACCCGAGAAAAATATCGCGCAAAACTGGCGCGACCCTGAACCGATACAACTGCCTTGTTTCTGGCTAGCATCCAAGTACAGCTCTAAGAAGCTCATGAAACTATTCGCCGACAAACCGCTAGTATTCAGGACGTTTATCACATCATTCACGTCAATGCACTGCCTGAAAGAGCCGAAAAGCTCCGAATGAAGTACTGAATAAATCAAATCTTCAACATCAACCGAAAAGGCATACCTAACCGAGTAGTCATTTTTAATAAAATCAATTACTTCCTGTGAGCTCTTAGTGAAAAATGGGTCATTGATGATAAAGTGTTCTGGGTGCTTTTGTAAAACATGCTATATGTGACTGCGAGGATCCCCGCTGGCTTACAATACACCGAAAAGGCACCAGGTCATATGGGTTTTTGCTGTGAAAACACAATCAGAAAATCGCCTTTGCTAGTAGACACAGGTTTTGCTAACTTGGGTAACTAAAGCTCCCGACAAGACCGCAGATCTTGCTTTTGATGTTTGGACACTACCCTTGACGCATTTGAAGTCCTTCAACACCGCTTGCATTGCCTTCACATTGTAAATTCCAGAAGGCATGGCGATAAAACCACACACAAATTCGCTCACAAGAAGGCGCAACCCGTAGTCGTTGAAGTATACTACGCGGACTTTGTCTTCTACTATGAACACTGATGTTGCTGCTTCCCGAAAGTTCTGCGGAGCCTGTCAACACAGTCTAGAAGATACATTTCCTGATCTTCAACCCCTGCTTTTTCTGCCATTTGTCTATTGAAGGAGAGCAACTTTTGGGGTGGCATCTTACGTTCTTTACTGAACTTCAGTCCTTTTCGTAAGACAGATACGAGGCTTTGCTGGCGAGCTGTTTTGACAGCTCGCCGAAAGCTGTCAAAACAGCCTGAGGCGAAGCCAGTTGTCCTACCCTATATGCATAGGGTCATGCACAACCTGTAGGAGGTGGTAGAAAGGCGCAAAGTGCCTGTGGTGTTTTGCGCTCCACACAATCCTGGTCACCTATGTGTGCAAATATCTGGCAAGCAAAAACAACACGTGCGAAATCAAGCACGCTAAGCCAATTGGGCCCTGTGACGTAGGAGTGATGTACGAGATACCGCTTTAATGCGGCGAGGCCACAGGCCAGATGGGCTGATGCGTCAATGATACGGCATGCGAGCACAATTCGTCACTAGAAAAAAATACGGGGGCGCATTCACCAGCGCATTCGATAAGTTCAGCTCATTCAGTCCTTTGCAGTCGAAAAGCAGACCTTTCCTAGAGACGATTACTTCTTCGTTAGTTAAACATCAGTATTACTGCGTGTGAGCGAATTTCATTTTTTGGAAGCTGCTCTCTGGCTGCAGCTATCTCACCAGTGTTTTTATGGGGTTCTTGTGCGCATGCTCCGGGAAATATTGCGTGCATATATAAGATACGATCCCTAAAAAAACTATTTGCGAGTGAGCGCCTGTCTGTCGTCCTTCTGTCGTCCTTGTTCAATTGCTCTCTACGTTTTACCGAAAGGTTTAATTATTAAATCACGCCGTTGATGCGGAAACAATGTTGACTTTTCGCTTGGTTGCTGTCCGGACATTTTTCGCAGTCATGGCCACTCTTAGGCTCTCCCTTTGTAGTAGTACCACGTTGACGATGTCCCAAAATGTGTCACCTACAAAACTTAATAAGCTATCATGAACGCTTGATAGGGTATTAACATATCCACAAGACCACACTTGGGCGTTCCTATACAAATCCGGACCCAAGATCAAACGCCGATGTCGACTTCAGTTTTTCGAGGCCTATTTGCAAATCCGTCCGGTTCTTTGGTAATGCCTCCAAGAAAAGACCAAGGTTACCATCAATTCTCTTGATGTGTTCCAGCAAGAGCCATTGCTTACACTTTACTGTGTAATCGGCAAGTAACACAAAATGTCATTTACAATCGTTGCCAAGCCCGGATCAAAAATTATTACTCGATACGCAGTACCTTCACAGAACAAAACAATCTGCCCTTCTGGAGAAGGGGCCTACAAATGACTTCGCAGGCCGTCGTACGGCCACTGCAATAGGCAACTTTATCGTGTTCGGAGTGTTTGGGTTTAATGTTCAGGATATCAATTGCGGATGCAAAACAGCCTGCTGCCACAGGCAGCGTACACTAAGAGAAACCTTTGTCAATTCGTTGTAGGACTCTTCTGCGAAAATACTATAGTACCATACAGAAATATTTAATATCATTATATCTTTAGAGTTTTGTTAGGCCGCAGCAATAATGATTTGATGAAATATTGGGAGCATAGGGTTCTGGTTCTAGCGCATATTCGACGCGGCGATTCTCTTGTCTTGCAGTTCTGTTGGAGACACCTCTGCGGCTGTTGCGATGGTGTTGAAGATTCTTACCTATAAAATAACTTTTGTTCATAAAAACAGTCGAATGTAGAATTCATAATTATTCTACCAGCGTAGTAAAATTTTTAGTAACACTGTATGAGGTGGGGTAAATTTTGATTTTCTTCGTTGTATCGAAGATATCAGTGACTTCTGTATTGTGGAAACCACCATAATACCGGTAATACCGGTGATGCAGGTAACACCGGTAGGCAGCAACACGTTTTACTCAATTTATTGTTTAGAAGCGGAAAGTGTACACGACGACAGCTTTCAGCTGTCATCTATACCTCAAATACCATTTAGAGTGAAGGGGGACATCGTCTTGTGAAATATTGCTGGATAATGTGAAGTAATCATTATTTTGGCTTTAAGACGACTGCAGTTTGTATGTCTTCGCAAGAATATCATATAAACAAATCTTCAAACGGTGTTTTTATTAAGCATACCCGTCACGCTTGCGAATTCTTTCATCATATATTTGGGGAAAATACTAGAACGACTGAACACCAATCGTAAAATAAATACCGAAGGGGGATGTGCACAGATACGGGCATTTGTAACATTAGACGCCGATTCAGCCTAAGTCAGTTTTTAGGCACATTTTGAACTACCAAAATTGTTCATATCCAACTGGTTTATCACAAAAAAACATAGGTTCGCACGCTTCTTTGTACACCTGACCTGCAGTGAGAGCCTGCCCTCAGTGTAACCTCCCTTGAGTGGCCCCTCCGATGTAAAATTCTGGTGTTGAGTTACACCTTCCGCGGTGGATCAGTGTCAAAGTCAGGTGCTGCTGATTCCGATGACCGGAGTTCCATCCTGACCGCATTCCTCGCTTTTAAGATGTAAGCGAAAACTACTAACGCCCGTTTGGATTGTAGCGTACGTTCGAGATCACCAGGTGGTCGAAACGATAACGGAGCCTTCAACTGCGCCAGGCCTCAAAGCAATGGCTTTTCTTTCGGCGTGTCGTTTCTCCTAAAACTGAAATATAATTTTATTTATTGCGTCTGGGTAAAAAAAGCGCTATGCAGCTTAATTCAATTTACAGTGCTTAGTCACCAGAGATCGGCGAACTCACTCATGAATCCACTCACTCAGACTCATTTGGACTCAAACTCACGCGTGAGTTTGAGTTTGAGTGAGCGCGAGGCTAGTGTGGCATGGTGAGTTTGAGCTTGAGTTAGTTTGAGCCGAGTGATCCCGACTGAGTTGGAGTCCGATTGAGTTTGAGTACGCCTTAGAACTAGTGAATTCTGAGTCCATTTTGAGTTCTGAGTCCATTTTGAGTTTGAGTCCATTTTGAGTTCTGAGTACAATTTGAGTTTGAGTCCATTATGAGTTCTGAGTACATTTTGAGTTTGAGTACATTTTGAGTTTGAGTACATTTTGAGTTTGATTACATATTGAGGTTTGAGTACATTTTGAGTTCTGAGTACATAGGAGTTTTGAGTTCATTTTGAGTTTGAGTACATATGAGTAGCTTAGCAGGCAGCTATGGTTGGCTGTTGAGTTTCATGCGTCCCTGTGGGCTCGGAATTCAGGTTACCTGCGGGTACGGCACCAATCGCGATCTGCATGATCGGTTGGGAGGGAGGGGGTGTCTGATTTTTTTTACTTTCTTGTTGAATTTTCATAGCCAGAAACACTTGCCGTATACCTAATTTTCGCGGCTGGGCGCGTGAATGACAATTGACTGGTGAGGTCATAAAAAGGGTTGTCTTAACTTGTCCTCCTGACGGATCCACTAAGAGCGTGGGAAAGGGTGGTGAAAAAGAACACGGCGGCGCTGGCGTGGTGGTTGTTCGGCTGCTACTGTTAACGGCTTGTTATACTAGGGGCCACAAAGGAAGAGGTGAGAGCCGGGGGGATATGGGGGTGGGGGCTGTCCTTTTTGCTGTTTCAAATGAATTAGCTGAATTGACTGAGCAGCGCCCCTTAGGACAGAATAATGACCACATTAGATTGGGTGAAAAGTGAAACTGATGAGGCTAAGGCGTGTAAGGTATCAAATAAAAGGTCCGGAATAACGAAATCACGCGGGGTAAATAAAAAAATGCTTCCTTATTGTAGTCATCAGGCAGTCATAATAAGTCATAGATTGGGTTAAAATTCCCAATGACGCTGCGAGAGCATGTTCGGAATCAAATTCAAGGTCTCGATGTGGGGAATCCGTCGGGACGAAAATGACATGAATATATCATGACGTAGTCATGGTAAGTCAAATATTCGGTTAAAATTCAAGTTCATGGCGCTAGGGCGTGTGGCGTATCAAATTAGAGGTCTCGATTGATTGAAGGGTTTAACGCGCCGACGCAACGCAGGCTATGAGGCGCGCCGCAGTGGACGGCGCCGGATTAATTTTGACCACCTGGGTATCTTTAACGTGCGCCTAAATCTCGTACACACGGGCGTTTTTGCTTTTCGCCTCCATCAGAAAAGCGCGGCCGGTAATCGAACCCGCGACCTTGTACTCAGCAGCGCAACGCCTTAGCCACTGAGCAAACTAACGGTCTCAATGAGGGTAATCACGTGCTTCCTGATTATTATCATGACATAGTCAAAATGGGTCATAAATTAGGTTAAAATTCACAATGATGCCACGGGGTGTCTGGGGCATGAAATTGAAGGTTCCGATAAGAGAAATCATGTGGGACAAAAATGTGGTAGGGCTATATCATGAGATAGTTATGGTTAGTCATTGATTGGTTTAACATTCAAATTGATTCGGCTAGGATGTGATGGGTATCAAACTAATGGTCTTGATGAGTGGAATCACGTGGGAGAAATACAAAAATTCTTCCTGGTTATAACCATGAGATTGTCAGTGCGAGTCTTATATTGGGGTAAAATTCGAAGTGACCCCACTAGGGCGTGTAGGGTATCAAATTTACGGTCTTGACGAGGGGAATCATGTGGTACAAATAAAAAAAATTTATAAAACATCCCCCTCGCGAGGGGCACGGTCAAATGCAGAGCATTTTCGGGGGGCGCATGACGTTAAGTAGGTTGGGTGACGTTAATGTTGTCGCAGTTGTTGCTGTTGGTTGCTATTGTTGTTGTTGTTATAATTATTATTGTAATTAATGAGGAGTCGTAATTAACTGGTCACGTGACATCATTTATTATCTGGTTCGAAAGAAATTGACAGCGAGAGCGAAAGCCGAGAACCGCCCCATCACGGCACGACCGCGCCACGACGACGTCACGACTACGTCACGATCATGCCACAACTGTTCTTGCTCCCCCGCCAAACTACGACCCATGCGCGCCCCACCTGTTGCTGAATGCGATCCGAGCACGCAGAGATCACGCGAGGAGCAGCGGAGAGCAGGCGAGGAGGAGTGGGGGAGAGGGCGCACCTAGAACGGCTGTTGCGGACGAGGCCGCGCGCTCCCGTTTGACTTCGGCGCCGCGGAGCGCAACCGCGGCGGAAAGGAAGCAGACGGCGCAGGCGACGCGCCTCCGTTGTCATAGCAACGCGGCGCATGCGCAGAGAGCAGTGGGGGTGAGATCAAGTGCGAAACGCGAGGAGCAGCGGAGAGCAGGCGAGGAGGAGTAGGGGAGAGGGCGCACCTGGAATGGCTGTTGCGGACAACGAGGCACGCCAACGCCGGGTGACATCGTGAGTTAAAGAAATGCTCTGCATTTAAGAGGCTTCGTAGTTCGAATCATGAGATAGTCATTATGAGTCATAGACTGGGTTAAATTCAAGAAGCTGAGGCCGCTGAAACATGTGGGGCGTCAAATTAAAAGTTCCAGTTAGGGGAATGACGTCGGACACTTAAATAATGCGTCCTGGTTACAGTCATGAGAGTCATGGTTAGTTTGACTGGTATGAATTCAATCTGACCCTGCTAGGATGTGTGAAGTATCAAATTAAAGGTCTCGTCGAGGGGGATCATGTGGGACAAATATAAAAATGCTTTCTGCTTATAATTATGTGGATATAGCAAAAGGTATATAGCAAAAGGTACACACTCACACTCACACACTCACTCCCTCACACTCACTCACTCACTCACTCACTCACTCACTCACACTCACTCACTCACACTCACTCACTCACACTCTCACTCACACTCACACTCTCACTCTCACACTCTCACTATCACTCTCACTCACTCACACTCACACTCACTCTCACTCACACTCTCACTCTCACTCTCACTCACACTCTCACTCACTCTCACACTCACACTCACTCTCACTCTCACTCTCACATTCGCAGTCACACTCTCATCCTCACACTATCACTCACACTCTCAGACTCACACTCACACTCACACTCAGACTCATCTCAGACTCAGACTCAGACTCAGACTCAACTCACACTCACACTCTCACTAACACTCACACTCACACTCCCACTCACACTCTCACTCACACTCACTCACACTCACACTCACTCTCACACTCACACTCACACTCACACTCTCACTCTCACTCACACTCACACTCTCACACTCACACTCACACTCACTCTCACTCTCACTCTCACACTCACACTCACTCTCACTCTCACTCAATCTCACACGCACAGTCACACTCTCAAACTCACACTCTCACTCACACTCTCAGACTCACACTCACACTCAGACTCAGACTCAACTCACACTCACACTCTAACACTCACACTTCCACTCCCAATCTCACTCACACTCACTCACACTCACACTCACTCTCAATCTCACTCACACTCACACTCTCACTGTCACTCTTAATCTCACTCACACTCACACTTACACTCACACTCTCACTCACACTCTCACTCACACTCACACTCACACACACTCTCACTCTCACTCTCACTCACACTCTCACTCTCACTAACAGTCATACTCTCACTATCACTCACTCTCACTCTCACTCACACTCACACTCACACTCACACTCACACACTGACAATCACACTCTCACACCTACTCTCACACTCGCTCTCACACTCTCACACTCACACTGTCACTCTCACTCTCACTCACACTCACACTCACACTCAGACTGAACTCACACTCACACTCACACACTGACACTCACTCTCACTCGCATACTCTCACTCTCACTCTCACTCTCACTCTCACACTCTCACTCACACTCACACTCTCTCACTCTCTCACACTCACACTCTCACTCACACTCACACTCAAACTCACACTCTCACTCACACTGTCACTCCCACTCTCACTTTCACTCCCACTCACTCATTCTCACTCACACTCACACTCTCACACTCGCTCTCACACTCTCACACTCACACTCACACTCTCACTCAGACTCAACTCACACTCACACTCTCACTCTCACTTTCACTCACACTCACACTCACACTCTCACTCTCACTCTCACACACTCACTCACACTCACACTCTCACTCTCACTCACACTCACTCACTCTCACACTCTCACTCTCCCTCTCACTCTCAGTCACACTCATACTCCCACTCACACTCCCCCTCACACTCTCACTCTCACTCACACTCACACTCACACTCTCACTCTCACTCACACTCACACTCTCACTCACACTCACACTCTCAATCTCATTCACACTCTCTTTTGCACTCTCACTCTCACACTCACACTCTCACAATCACACTCGCACACTCACTCTCACACTCTCACTCTCAATCTCTCACTGTCTCAATCTCTGTGAGGCCATTTGAGTTCTGAATTCATTTTGAGTTCTCAGCCCATTTTGAGTTCTGAGTTCACTTTGAGTTTTGAGTTCACTTTGACTTTGAGTCCATTTTGAGTTTTGAGTCCATTTTGAGTTTGAGTACATTTTGAGTTTTTAGTCCATTTTGAGTTTGAGTACATTTTGAGTTTTGAGTCCATTTTGAGTTTAGTACACTTTGAGTTTGAGTACATTTTGAGTTTTGAGTCCATATTGAGTTTGAGTACATTTTGAGTTCTGAGTACAATTGGAGTTTGAGTCCGAGTGAGTACTGAGTTTTGCGCTGAAAGTGAGTTTGAGTTTGAGTGAGCGCAGATGTGCTGCTCAGCATTGAGTCTGAGTTTGATTGAGTGGTGATTCGAAAAAAAAATTGTGAGTTAGTTTGAGTGAGCCGCGCCAACTTTGCCGAGGTACGTTCATGAGTGCACGGGAGACAGAAAAAAAGCCAGGAACGAGTTATGTTACAATATTTTAATTTTTAGGTAGGGAGCAGCGTTGACGCTACTTTTTGTTAAACGCTCGAGGCGGGTCAGCGTAAATAACGTCTATTATAAGATTTAAGTGAAGGTAGTGCCAAAAAGGTTGAAGTCAGTAATATAGCAATTATTTGGACTACTCCATACGTGTGGTACAAACGGACGCACAATATTCACCAATACACGCGTATGTAAGTGCATCTAAGCGGGTGGTGATGCCCTTCAAGGTCGGGTGGCAGTTTTACGACTTGACTTAGAGAAGGTAATAAATAAGGTGTCGTATGAAGTAACGGCGATATTAGACCTCTTAAATTTACAACCATCATACAGGAACGCCTCGAAACGGCGTATGCACACTTCAGAATAGGCATTGTTGTAAACAAGGAGTTAAGTGAAAGTACTGACCTACGTTCCTATGTTAGGACTTGGCTGTCTGGTGTCGCCACCAATTTCTTGCATTATACCCAAGCCGCTTTGCTTAAGTATAATAAGTGTATTTACACTTCAGTCCAGCGATGTAATTTCGTGACCAAACTGTTGCGAATAATTTGATTCATGAGGTTTCCTAGGGCGCAGGTGAGGGAGATCGGTCGAAGATGCTCAAGCGTGAGTGGTTTTCCTGGTTTGAGGATCAATGTGATTTTAGAGTGTTCCCTCGATTGAGGTAAGGTGCTTTTACCCCAATGGTGATTTATGTTCGTCATGGTTATAACAAGAGTCATCATCGTGATTCCTTAGCATGTTATTGGTAATCTGGTCTACATCCGGTGCAGAGTTCGGTCCAACATTAAGGATACCTCCCCTAACCTCTCCCTCCAAAATCTCTTTGTCTAGTTCGGGGTTTTCTGGGCCCCCGTAGGTTGGAAGTTGGAATAAAAAGGATGGAAAAAAAAGGATTGTTTTCTGCGAACGTAATGTGATCAAACCAGGAGATGGACATGGAATCCGGAAGATGTCGCCTGTTTTTGGATGCTTTCTGGCGTTGCGTCGACGCTGATATCTGGCGAAGAGCATAGACATCGGCGTAGCTGCATAGGAGCAGTGGGAGAGTGAACTTGCCAGCTCGGACCTAAGTAAGCAGCTTTAGCTCGCTGTAAGGGCTACGACGGCAGGCCGCACCAACGGAGTCCTGGACTGAGGACCCCGCCCACTTACAAGCTCGATCTACCTGTTCAATAAAGTTTTCTCCTCCCCGTCCTCGAGCTCCCGCGTCAGTAGACGTCGCAGTGCATTTTGCCGGGGCCGTCAACGCTGGGTGATGTCGACGCACGAAAGCACAGAAAATACGCTGCAAGTGGTTGCGGCCTCAGTAAAACCATAAAATTACGGCGCCCACAACCCCACGGCAGCTGCATTTCCACCGCAGACCCTGCAATTGCCTTAAATGCCGTAATCTAGATTGCCGGTACAATTACTGTTTTCTTTAAGAGATACCCACGCTCAAGCTTTTCTTGTATATAATTGGAACTAATATCTGTATTTACCAATAACTTGGGCATATATTTCGCAACGCGTTTTTATCAAGGTGGGTGTCTTTCAGGAACTAGTTTTTCCCTCAGACGAACACGAGACAGGAAGTCGCTGCGCGGCGAGTCCGATCGTCCGACAGTGTATTAACTGCACTCCGTATCGATACGCGTGCTACAGGCCGGTGGCGGCACGGGTGTGCACGCCTTCAACTTTCATTATTTCGGTGATTTGACTACCGTGGATTTATCTACCGGACGAAGAAATACTGCCAAGTAGTGGAGGTAAGCGAGTACCAGTGAGCCTTGTTTTCTTTTCATATGTATTTAACGTAGAAGAGTTGCTCTCGAACTTCGGTACGCATAAGCGGTTAGCCCTAACGATTTGAGGGACTCGCTTTGTGCGTTGCGGAGATTTGTCGGTAGACCTTTGTACCTGGCTGCTGCGTTTGTAAACAGAATAAATTCTCGCGCAATTTCTAGCCCTGTATTTCGTGAAGTGTTTGTGTTTTGTCCTGTTTCGCTAGGCGAATGTTTTGTTATGAAATGAAATAAGGGAAGCTGGAGAGTGCGAATATAAGTGCGTGTGCGAATATTAGCGCGTGTGCGACTATAGGCATTTAGAGGTTATACGCACATTGTGTACTTTTAGCGTGATATTGGTTTTTGTTTCGTTTCTGCAGATGCCGTTTTGTTTTTCGTCATAATAATTTTCGGTTAAAAAACGTGCACAATAAATTGAATGATTGTCGTGCGTGTAGCATTAAAATAAAATAATAAATCGAGTGAATTCCGAGAGTACAGCATTAGATTAAAATGCCATCTGGATGCTTTTTTCGCGTTTCGATTGAGTGTTCGATGTTTTCGAATGTTCAGTTTGGTCGTTAAATGTTGGAATGAACAACGTGTATGCAACCCGAATTTATTTGTAACGCCAGAACTACACGCATGTCGTAACTGGTACAGTAGTATGAGCAGCGCTGGTTGTGCTTCCTACTCTTATTGCAGCACCGCAAACGTAAATTAACCTTTCAGAACCTAGTAAAAATATTCAAAAATGGCTGTTAAATTTCTATTACATGGAATTTTCAGCTTAATGAATTTAGTGTGGAACACACCTTGGTGATCAGAGTAACCCAGCCTTTAGGATTTCGCAGGTTTAAGGCAGAGTATGATTCTGGTGTGTGGCCTGTCGTTTGCTAATAACTTACATGTTGCAGGATGCTGACTGGTGCAACTTATACTATGTGTGAATGTGATTATGCTGTAAAAATGTCTTGCCCTACTTTGATACTTCCCGCTGTACAACGTATACTTCAACTAAAAATGTAGGCCTAGCAGGACAAGCGAACAGGACAACATGACGAGTGTTTCAGTGATGTGGTTTTTGAAGGTTTAGTTATGCATATATACCAGCTAGCCCACCTCGCCATTCTGCTGCACGAAGTATGCGTCCGTGGCGTAACGCTGTCCGGGTTTGTGCATGTTTTCTTTTGCCACATTTTGTGGACATGGCTTCATACGTGTATATATTGTCACTTCAATCCAGCAAGCGGTTAGGATAGACAGAGAAAAATATTTTGCAAGTTCAGATGGGACCTGTAGCTGGCTAAAATGTCCTCAGAGTCCCCATTCACGAAATATAGTTCTTATATTTAGTGCTACCTCACATTAGCTGTCATAGTTAGTGTTAAGGTTGCTTTAGTAGTGCCAATGCTGACATTAAAGCATATCCACTCCGCTCTCTTCCTGTCTCTTAATGTTACACCCATCTTCTAGCCTTCTATTGCCTGCTAAGTCGTCCTTAATTTAGGTTAGACCCTTTTAGTTATCCTGGAAGTTTCTGCCTCGTAGGCGAGTACCTGTAGGATGCAGCTGTCATACACTGTCTTTTTCAGGGACAATGTAAGCGGCCATTCTGTATTATGCCAGTCTTAAAAATCTGTATTAACAACACAGATTTTCCTGTACTCATGCCTGGATTGATGAACTGGCTTGCAAGGGAGGTGCTACTGTAACAGTCTGCACAAGGCGCCTGCTCAAGCTACTGTTGACGGTCTACTTGGCGCAGGACTTCTGGTTTGGGAAACAGGGAACACGCTGTTTTCCACCTGCGAGTGGCATCCTGCATTGTGTATAACTGGATATCTTCGAGTTGTTACAGACATCAAATTCTTCCACCAGAGAATGTATAGAGCCCTGATTTTTATTGTCAGTCACATTCTGCGCAAATATCAGCTTTGTCGACAACCTGCGGCTTCTTAGTTTTTATTGCTAGAAGCGGTATTAAATTTCTTTCAGCCTTTGCACCATGAAAATTTTACTCACTTTCCAACCAATCCGGTCTGCAACTATTTTGGCAGTTTCTGGAACCACAAGGAAGAACGCAAGCTGTTCAAGAATCCCTACCATAACTGATGATGGAGGCATGCACCATTGAACCATTATTGAATCATTTCCGTGCTTCCATGCGTTTTTATTTTGTGTGAATGTTCTTTGAGCGTATCACTTGGTGTGAATCACGTAGTCAAGTAAATCTCTCTTCTTGTAACTAATATGCAATCATTTCCGTGTTCCGCGTTTTTTCGTTTTTTCCCAAATCATATCACTTTGTGTGAAATATTGAAATAGTGTAACCTTTTGTTTTCCTAACCATAATGCAATAAGTTGTTTCTATAGATGTTTGTTGTTTTATTGTTGTCTTGCCATTTCACTATGTGTGAATCATTTCATCACGTAAATTTCTACTGCTCTTGTAACCGCTGTAGTCATGTCTTTATACACACCTTTTCTATAGATCATAACCATTTCCCTAGATGTTGGTTTATTTGGAGTAGCTTAAATTTGTATGGCACCACTCAACACCACTTCTGTGTTTCCTAGGTGCTTTTGTTTTATTGTCGATCAATCATTTCTTTGTTTTCACACTTTTCTTGCGTTGTTTTCCACCAAAATATTTTAATGTGGGATATTTCAATTTGGATAACTATCTTGTTCTTGTACCCTGGGTTTACATGTTTGCTTTTCTTCCTATTTTTTGTCAACTTTTCTGCTATGTGTGACATAATTATAGTCATGAATATCTGTACTATTCTTGTAATTGTACAATGTGTACCCTGTGGGGGAGGGCAGATAGGAATGAAAATTAAAGTGGTTGTGTTGCGAAAGCATATTACATAATTTGGAAGTCAATATAAACTGTTTTACCTGAACTCTTTTGCGTTTTATGTGTACTTTGAAAGCGTTCTTACTACCCAGCTGCAGGTACTTACAGATAGGATGGCAGACTGTCATTTTAATTAGTTTAATTTTTCAATTGTTTGTGTGATAGTTTATGTGCAGAAGGCCTGTACAGCCGTGCTGTATGGTACAATTCGATGACGCTTTGTGGTTGCCTTAGTGTACAGGGCGCTTGTGCTGATAAGGACTGGTTTGCTGTTACTGCCTATTGTTTTCGATGCGACATTTCTTGTTTAGAGTTGTGCTTCGTGTGCTTCTGCGAGAGTGTGGTCAGCTTGGCACTTAACATATGAGACTTCATGCAGTATGCAGCACTTCAAAAGTGGAAACACAATAATCTAGAAACCAGGTGACAAGTAACAGCAAACAGTGCTGAATAGCTAGTAAGACATGTAGTTGAGGTATAAATGCCCATAACACGTAGGCAACCTTGGAAAGGGGGCTGATCAAACTTCCAAATAATGTATAAAGAATGTAAATTTCAGGAATACAGGTTCATCTCAACAATATCATACTAACGTACACAAGTCATGAATATAAAAACTAATGCTTGTGCCAAAGACAGAAAACCAATGTAGAAAAGACATCTATATACGTCTTGCATGCGTACCACGACAATATCCATAAGACGTACCACTAAAGTAACGTCCCGTAAACACCGTATAAAAGTACTATGAAACATCTATTGTACGTTATCCTTTGTGTGATTTAGACAGGTTTTTTGTAGTTGTAGCAACGTTGAATATATGTAACTTTGATCCAAACGGTACGTCTCCTAGACATGTGCAATGTCGATTGCTGACGTCTCCGGGATATCTCCACGACGTAACGTGGTTTGCTCAGTTATGTATGGAAGCTCGGGGACCGCAGTGTCGCCAACACCATCACCAAGATTACTCAAGGTGCCCCGTGCGGGGGCATATTTCGACGTAAAATATACCTTTACTATTAAGAGACGCGGATACATGTTTCTGTTCGTGCGATCATTATGTTCGGTGGCAACGACCCACGTTTCCTCGTAATCTAAAACATATTTCGGCAGACGAAACCAGCCGTCCTACACCAGAATAACTAAACAATTATTCATGCGTGTATACTCTCACGCACTGCGTATTCTTCTGGTATTTCTTGGGCCCTGCAGTAAAACTGTAATGAATACCTCATTGAAAAACTTGTAGTAAATTATTAGCACAGGTTAAGCCTGCGTTTTCTAATTTTTATCGACCTATAGCTGAAAGTGCGTTGTTGTGAATATATGGTAATTGTTCCTAAAGCTGAAACCAGAAGCATAGAATTGAAGTGTACAATACAAATTATACATATTGTAATTACTAAAATATAATTATTAATAAAACATATACAGTAATTGCGGAATTTGTATATTTATTGCTACAAATTTCGCTAGCTATATGACGTGGATTCACTTGAAGCCACAATGCAAAACACACAATTGAAATATAATAAAGTAAATAGCGCCCATCTCAACCTACATGAGTGAATAATTTCTGTAGTCACTAATTAACATGGTGCTAACGAAAAATGCTTGTCCATTTGCGCCAGAAGTCAATGGGAGACGCCTTTCTCTAGCTGCGAACATAAATAGGCTAAAAACAACCCCACTACCACCACCACCACCAACAACAACAACAATAATAATATTAATCAATCAATCAATCAATCAATCAATCATGTTTATTTACGTGCCCAGGAACAGCCAGAGGCCTGAGTGCTGGCGCACGGATAGTTATATGAAAACAAAATACAAGAAACATATTGCAAGAAACAAACAAGCTAAGGTAACTTCAATGTGTCTGTTGTGCGAGTCAGTTGTGTATCGTCCCAAGTCTGGCTTTATTACGTTTAGTTTGTTATCTGTCTGTCTCATTCCACTGTGCTTGCCATTTCCTGCGAAGGTGTTGTCATATTTGTGGCATGAGGTCACTGTGTGGTAGTATTGTTATATCTACTGTGTTCCTGAGTGCGGCAACTGCGGCCTTCTGATCCGCAACCTCAATGCCAGCAATCCCAGCATGGCCTGAAACCCAGCACAGCGCTAGAACAAGTTTTTGGGCATATATAGACATGATAGTGTTGAAAACCATATTGACAATACTGTTTTTGCATGGCTTGTATGATGCCAATGCGTGCACAGCGCTCAAGGAATCTGTATATATCATGGACTTTGAGATTTTGTGTTCAACAATGTGTTGTGCAAGGAGTAAGATGCCATATGCTTCAGTTGAGTAAATCGTGGTGTATGTGTTCATGGTTCTGCATGCATCAAAGTTTGGTCCAGGAGCAGCGCAATACACTATGGTTACAGTTTTTGATGCGTCACTAAAAAACTCCGCACATTGATACTTATACTGCAGGGACAAGAAGTGCTGCAAAATTGCAGTTTGTGGTACCCTGGTTTTATCAATATTCATGAAAGACAAGTCACAACACACAGGTTGAAGCTGCCAGGGTTGAAGAAACATCAGTAAAAGAAGACGTGTAAATGTCTAAAAAAGAGATGTGGAAATCCGAAGCTTCCTGTCTAACTCGAAGTGAGAATGGCAAACGAACGGACGGGCGATTTACAAACAATGGTGATGCGGATGCATCATTAAAAACAGGTTTAAAAGGATGGTTATTCATCGATGACATTCTCAAAGCGTGGAGCAAGTCCATGTACGTTCGTTTGTCCTCAAGGCACCATTTGTTACATTCAACGTATAGACTCTTTGCCGGGCTAGAGCGGAACGCACCCGACGGAAGGCGGAGGCCCATGTGGAGTACTGGGTCAAGAATCTTTAGTGTCGTTTTTGATGCCGACCCATACACGATGCTGCCGTAGTCTAACCGAGACCCGACTAAGGCGGTAAAGATCTGGAGAAGCAGTTCTTTGTCTGCACCACAGGATTGGTGGGAGAGGACCTTGAGAATATTTAGTGTTCTGAGGCATTTATGTTTAAGTGCTTTGACGTGAGGTATGAACGTGAGCTTGTAATCAATATGACACCTAAAAACTTGTTCTCCCTTTTAACAGGAATAGCTGCATGGTTAAGAGTAATCTCAGGGTCCGCATTAGGCCAGTGCTTGCGGGAGAACACAAGTACTTTTTCCTGGGTTTAGTGTAAAACCGTTAAGGTCCGCCCATCCAGCAAGTTTCTTAACACCGAGCTGTACTTGACATTCGCAAATTGACAGGTTACATGATTTAAAAGATATTTGAACATCATCTACATAGATGGAACAGGAAATGGTCGGTGGCAATGCCTTTCTGAGGGAGTTCATCTTAACTATAAACAATGTGCAGCTTAGAACTCCACCTTGCGGCACACCATTTTCCTGCACATGTATCCCGGACAGGGATGACCCAACCTTAACACGAAATATCCTCGTGGACATGTAACTAGAAATGGTATTTAACATGTTACCCGACACACCATAGGACTTGAGGTCGCTAAGGATGCCGTATCGCCATGCTGTGTCGTAAGCCTTTTCAAGATCAAAGAATACCGTAAGGCAGAACTGCTTGTGAACAAATGCATCTTTTATGAAGGATTCCAACGCGACAAGTTGATCGTTGGTAGATCGCCCCACCCTAAAGCCTGCCTGGCATCTCTCGAGAAGACCGTTGTACTCAAGGAAGTACACGAGCCTGCAATTTATCATCTTCTCGAGCAGCTTGCACAGGCAGCTTGTCAGAGCGATGGGAAGATAACTGGCGGGAGAGGAAGAGTCCTTCCCTTCATTCAGGAACGCCACTACTATGGCCTCCCTCCAAGAGTGTGGAATCTGCCCCGAAAGGCATATTTTATTGTATAGGTGTAGGATTGTTTTAAGAGTGTCTGGGTGAGTGTGTTGTATCATGGTGTATGCAATCTTATCTGCCCCTGGAGCTGAAGGTTTACATGTGCACAGGGCAACCCCCAACTCGTATAGTGTGAATTCAGAATTGTAACCAGATTTTGACCTGTTATTGCCATGTAGGGACATTTTTTCATAAGCGGATTTATGTTTCAGGAAAGTGTTTGTGTAGTGTGCAGAGCTGGAAACAAGTTGGAAGTGTTGTGCAAGTGTGTTAGGCTGGTCTTCTAGTGTGTCCCCTGTTGTACTGACCAGGGGCAGGCTATGTGTATGTTGTCCTTTCAAGTTACGTATTCTTGTCCATACCTTATGAGTGTCTGTGTATGAGTTATTGGATGCAAGGAAACCGCGCCAACTCTCCCTTTTCGCCTCACGACGCACACGCTTTCCAAAGGCCTTTGTCCGTTTAAAGGAGATGAGATTATCCGATGTCGGGTACCGGCGAAGGACACCCCACGCCTTGTTCGGGGCCTCTCGCGCCCGCCTACAGTCCTCATTCCACAACGGCCTCCTTTGGTTGCGAGGAGCACTGGAGGCGTGGGGATTAGACTTTTCGGCGGCATCGAGGATGTGCGCCCTGATGAGTTGGGCAGCTTCCTCCACGTGTAGGTGCTCTATGGATGTGTGGTGTAGTTGAAGTGCTTGTGTCAATGTGCTCCAGTTTGCTTTTTATTCATTAAACCTTTTATGGGAAGATGGACTGCTTGGGCCTGTACCTATGTACGTAATGAAGTAGGGAAGTGGTCACTACCATATGGGTCTGTGCCCACACCCCACTCAAGACATGGAAAGAGAACTGCAGAACCAATAGCCAAGTCAAGATGTGAGTACGTATAGTGTCCTAAGTTATGGTATGTAGGCTGTTTTTTGTTGAAAAGGCGTGCTCCAGAGGATGTAAGAAACTTCGCTATCAGGCGACCTCGGGCATCCGTTCTGGAGGAGCCCCAAAGAGAGTTATGCGCATTCAGGTCGCCTGTGAGGATGTATGGCTCGGGTAGCTGGTCAACCAGTGCCTCGAAATCGGAGCTCAGAAGTGCAAAATCAGGAGAGATGTAAATTGAGCATACTGTTATCAACCTAATAAATATTATCGTACGCATTGCTACAGCCTCAAGGACAGTGTTTAAAGAGAGAGGGTGGCATGCTAATGATTTCTGGGTGACAATGGCCACACCTCCCAAAGAGTGTGTGCAGCCAACCCTGTCCTTTCTGAATACCATGTACCTATTTAAGAAATTGGTTTGTTTGGAATTGAGGTGGGTTTCCTGGAGACACATGATACTTGGCTGATTGGCATGCAGGATCTCATACACATCGTCAAGATTTTTAAGGAGGCCTCTGCAGTTCCATTGGATGATGTTTTCTGTTCCCATCATTTACATTTAAGAATAACTGGAGTGTGTGTGCGTGTGTGTTCATGTGTCGTCTTTCGGGGCTGTTATTCTGAGATTTTTGGGCCTTTCTTTCGGCTTGGACATCAGAGGCCGCTCCTTGCGCTGCGTTGCAGGCAGACACGGCGCGACATCCATCTCCTCGTCGGATGTCAGAGGGGTGCCCGATGGGCCGGGCCCCCTCGACTTTGCCCCCCTTCGGGAGCCCTTTGTTTTAACCACCAGCACCGAGGGCGTCCGGGGTGCCAGAGGTGGCACGGGCGGTGCGGTGGCGGTGGGAGCCGATGTAGGGCCCACGTTGTCGATCACCTCGGCACCTTCCAACGCACAGGAGGACTGGGAGGCTGGGGCGGGGGCGGCACTGGTCCCGACAGAAGTGGTTTGCACCCCAACCGCTGCTGCCTCAGCAAGCGGCGTGGTGCCGGGTTGGGCTGCGTGAGGCAACCCAGCGGGGGGAGAGAGGGGGACCAGGTCAGACTCGCTGAACTGGGTCCCTGTGGACACCAGACGCCGCTCCGCCCCCTGGCGAGCTGCGTCGGCGTACCTCCCCAGGGGGACAGAGGCAAACCTCTTTCGCGCCTCAGGGAAGGTAAGGTTCTCAGTGATTTTCACCTTGATGATCTCCTTCTCCTGTTTGAATTTCTCGCATGTTCTAGAGTAGGCCCTGTGGGGTCCCTGGCAGTTAGCACAGATGAGGGTTTGCGATAGGCAGTTGTCAGATGGATGATCGTGTTGTGCGCACTTGGCGCACGTTAGTCGACCACGGCAGGCGGCGGTGCCATGCCCAAACCGCTGGCATTTAAAACACAGGCGCGGGTTGGGGATGTATGACCTGACGGGGCAATGAATGAAACCTGCATTTACTGATTCAGGAACTGTGGAATGGTCGAAAGTCAATATTACATGTTTTGTTAGGATTTCCTTGTTATCTCGACGAATCACGATACGCCACACTGCTGTTACACCTTGGTCCTTAAGGCCTTCTAACAGATCGGTTTTAGTTTCATTCATCAGATCTGACTCAGAGATCACACCCTGGGAGCTATTAAGGCTGCAGTGGGGTGTGACCCTGATGTCGAGTTTTAGTCAAGAGATTTGTAGCTTGTTGCTTGTCATTCACATCTACAAGAACTTCTCCTGTTCTAAGTTTTTGGCTTTGCAGGATTGACCAACAATGCCCTCAAGAAATTTGGACATGAGGAAGACAGACTTTGTGGCAAGGGAGTTCGACACATCAACAGATTTAATTACCAAAACCCTAGCATAGTTGTCCAGCTTTGGGAAACTCGTCGTTTGCAATGGAGGAAAGGATACTTCGGTGCGGCCGCTTTAAGGGGGCCGATCTTTTGATTTATAAAATTTGAAAACCATATATCATAGTATAACAGCAGGGAGACGGGGGTACTTTCTCCGTTGACCTTACCCTGGTAGTCAAAGAGGTCCCGGAGCTCCCTTCCTGGTAGACAGGCAGGGAGCCCATCGGCCGGAGCTTGACCATGGCTCCGACGGCCACCGTTTACGGCTTCTACCCTTCCCCTTTAAACACCTTGCCACGGTTGGACACGGCTTATGTATGGGAGCTCGGGGTCCGCGGTGTCGCTGCTCACCGTCACCAGGAATACTCAAGGTGCCCCGTGTGGGGGAAGCCACAATTCAAAACACACAATTGAAATATAATAAATTCAATATCGCCCGTATCAACTTACATGAGTGAATAATTTCTGTGGTCACTAATTACCATGGTGCTAACAAAAAATGCTTGTCCATTTGTGCCAAAAGTCAATGGGACACGCCTTTCTCCAGCTGCGAACATAAATACCCTAAAAACAACACCACCACCACCACCACCACCAACAACAACAATAATAATAATCAATCTCATCAATCAGCCTTTATTTTCGGTGCCCAGGAACAAGCCTAAGGTCTTGGTGCTGGCACACCATATATAAAACATTAATAAAAGAAACGTAGAACAGCACGGCACAACAAACAAAATCCTCGATATGACAGAAAAAATAAAGTAAAAATACTTACAGAAATTGAGAAAAAAAAGCAAAAAAAACAGTGTTGCAAGCTATCGCCCTCGGCCAGCAAAACGTTCAAGACACTTGAGAAAAGGAAATATAGAACAAAATACACAGTGCATATGATAGAGACAGAGTGTACATATAAAACGAGAGTTTAGATTTCTGAAAAGTTACACTGCAGTAACGTATTAGCGTAAAACGAGCGATGCCTTTGCAATGTCCCATCTTGTCGAGACACACAACAAACATAGCAACACGTTTGACAGAAAAATAGCGAAAAAACAATGGCAGGAGTATAGACATAAATGATCAGACCAACAAATCGCAGAGACAATAAAAATGACGAATGAATCAAGCAATTATTTGTTTATTAGTGTACTCAGGAACGATGTGCTGGTGCGGAAAGAAAAGTGCATATTTCAGAAAAATATAGAAAATAGCATTGCTTAGTCTGAACGAGAATGAGACACTTTGAGATACACACACGCCGACACACGCACATGACCCGCGCACATATGCAAACAAAGCAAGTGTAAGACAACAAAACATGATTACAACTCTGTAATCTGAAACATCTTAACCAGAAAAAAGATATTAGCTAAAAATCACGCCACAATGAATTTAACAACGTATGGGTACGAGCTAGTTGGTACTCCATCTAAACACTGTATAGCGCAGTAGGCAAGACACAAGAATAAGGGGACACGGACGAGCGCTAACTTACAACTGAATTTTATTAACAACACGAAAACATATAAATAGGAAAGATTATCACGCTGATGTGATCACGAAAGGTTGCGAAGCCACCTCGTCATGCAGGCATAATCAGCAGCGTCCATCCAAGAAAGCCAGCTCCTTCGAGATCACAGATATAGACGTCGTGCTTACGCAGTCACCAATCTTCTGCATTTCCGCTGCTTCAATAGTCTACCGCGTGCGCTGATCAGAGTCTCGAAATAGCACAGTGCATGCATCGAACAAGGGTTCACACTGACCGCACTCGTGGCGATGAATTGCCAGATTGCCCTCCTTTCCTTTCTGCACTTTGTTGTGGTGCTCCCGCAGGTGTTTCGCTATGTCGACGATTTTTTGGTGGCACTGAAGAGTAACGTGGGAGCCTTTCATCAGGATGTGGCAAGCACTCTGTAGATTTTTATAGAATGGCTCAGGCCACTTGAGGTTACTCACGAGATGCCTCAACAGGACCTCCTGAAGTTTTGGATTTATGCCTGAAATTCTCACCATCCCATGTGTGTTGGCGTTACGAACCCCGAAGCAAAAAACCGATATTACCGTTTGCGTCTGCGCATAAGAAGCTCGTAAAGAGAGGCATTGCCAGTACATGTCTGACAAATGCGCTTAAGAAATCATGCCATCACCTCTCCAACAGCAGTTTTTACGCGCAAGTATGTCACCTCCCCTCAGCAGGTTACCCTGAGAATCTGATTGTGGCAGTGGCTGACTCCATATGTAGGAAAAAAAACGAGCGCAGACTGATCTGAGACAGGACGGTGATTAGGTGGCTGAAAAGGACCAACAGGTAGCGGTCATCCCGTACATGCACGGCTTATCACACAACCTGAAAAGGATTGGTGCTAAGGCCGGCGTGAAAGTTGTCATGTCCGCCCCTGACAAGCTGTCCAGTCTCTGCAGCAGAACGTGCCCCGTGAGGAAGGGGAAAGACTAAATGCACCGTCAACCACAAAAACCAGTACGTGCATTGCGAGGAAGGTGTTCTCTACAAGTTACCCCTCTCCTGTAAAAGAGCGTACATTGGTCAAACGGGTCGATGCCTTAACACGTGCCTGCGGGAGGACCACAACTAAGTGCAGAAAGGAAAGGAGGGCAATCTCGCAATTCATTGCCACGAGTACGGCGAGTTTGAACCCTTGTTCGATGCATGTACTGTGCTATTTCGAGACTCTGATCAGCGCACACGGGAGATTATTGAAGCAGCGGAAATGCAGAAGATTGGTGACTGCGTAAGAACGACGTCCATATCTTTGACCTCGAAGGAGCTGGCTTTCTTGGATGGACGCTGCTGATTATGCCTGCATGACGAGGTGGCTTCGCAACCTTTCGTGATCACATGAGCGTGATAATCTTTCATGTTTATGTTTTCGTGTTTTTAATAAAATTCAGTTGTAAGTTAGCGCTGGTCCATGTCCCCTTCGTCCTGTGTCTTGCCTACGGCGCTATACGGTGTTCCGATGGCCACAATGAAGGCACAAAACTTACATACACAAGTGAATCATCAAAACACCCCGCACGGGGCACCTTGAGTAATCTTGGTGACAGTGTTGGCGACACCACGAACCCCGAGCCCCCAAACATAAGCTGGATCCAACCGTGGCGATGTGTTGTATGGTGAAGGGTAGAAACCACAAACGGTGGACGTCGGAGCCCAGGTCAAGCTCCGGCGGATGGGCTCCCTGTCTGTCTACAAGGCAGGGAGCTCCGGGACCTCTTTGACTACCAGAAACAGGTCAAAGAAGAAAGTACTCCCGTCTCCCTGCTTTCCAATGTATCATATGGCATTTTCAAAACCCCCCTCACCCGCCGCGGTGGCTCAGTGGCTAAGGCGTTGCGCTGCTGAGCACGAGGTCGCGGGTTCGATTCCCGGCCGCGGCGGCCGCTTTTCTGATGGAGGCGAAAAGCAAAAACGCCCGTGTGTACGAGATTTCGGCGCACGATAAAGATCCCCAGGTGGTCAAAATTAATCCGGAGCCCTCCACTGCGACGCGCCTCATCGCCTGCGTTGCGTCGGCACGTTAAACGCCACAATCAATCAATCAAAACCCCCCCTCAAACGTGATCGGCCCCCGAAAAGGGGCCGCACCAAAGTTTCGTTCCCACCTCTTTCAACAACTGTCTTGTCAACAACCGTGAATAACTATGCTCGTTTTCTTGTGATTGAGTCAGCTGACTCAGCAAGACCTGTCGCTTCCATGTCCGTATTCTCGATCTCTAAATTTCTGCAAAGCACCATAGGTGGCAAATATCAAGCTAAAAAGCTCAGGACCGGAGAAATCCTTGTAGAACTCAATACTGAACAACAAGCCCGCACTCTTCTTGCACAAACCCGTATCCATGATCTGGACATCAGGGTCACGCCACACAGGAGCCTGAACAGCTCCCAGGGTGTGACCAGATCTCCTGACGGAAACAGATGCCGACCTTCTCGAAGGTTTAAAGGATCAGGGCGTCACAGCTGTGTGGCGCATCACGATGCGCAGGGACGACAAGATAATCCCCACCAAACACATCATCCTGACCTTTGACCGCTCGGCACTTCCACAATATATAAATGCAGGCTTCATCCGATGCTCCATTCGTCCTTACATTCCGAACCCGCGCCGCTGCTTCAAGTGCCAGCGGTTCAGGCACGGTACAAATTCTTGCCGTGGCTGAACGACTTGTGCAAAATGCGCCGCGTACTTTCACCCCAGCGACAACTGCCCATCAGACACCCTCACGTGTGTGAACTGCGGGGGGCCGCACGCAGCGTACTCCCGCAAATGTGAAAAATTTCAGAGAAAAAGATCATCAACATCAAGATAACTGAAGCCTGCATTTATATATTGTGGAAGTGCCGAGCGGTCAAAGGTCAGGATGATGTGTTTGGTGGGATTATCTTGTCATCCCTGCGCATCGTGATGCGCCGCACAGTTGTGACGCCTTGATCCTTTAAACCTTTGAGAAGGTGGGCATCTGTTTCCGTCAGGAGATCTGTCTCAGAAATCACACCCTGGGGCTTGTTTAGGCTTCTGTGTGGCGTGACCCTGATCTCCAGATCATGGATGCGGGTTTGTGCAAGAAGAGTGCGGGCTTGTTGTTGGGCATTGAGTTCTGGAAGGATTTCTCCGGTCCTGAGCTTTGTAGCTTGATATTTGCCGCCTATGGTGCTTTGCAGAAATTTAGAGATCAAGAATACGGACATGGAAGCGACAGGTCTTGCTTAGTCAGCTGACTGAATCACAAGAAAACGAGCATAGTTATTTACGGTTGTTGACAAGACAGTTGTTGAAACAGGTGGGAACGAAACTTCGGTGCGGCCCCTTTTGGGGGCCGATAACATTTGAGGGGGGGTTTGGAAAATGCCATATGATACATTGGAAAGCAGGGAGACGGTGGTACTTTCTTCTTTGACCTTACCCTGGTAGTCAAAGAGGTCCCGGAGCTCCCTACCTGGTAGACAGACAGGGAGCGCATCCGCCGGAGATTGACCTGGGCTCCGACGGCCACCGTTTGTGGTTTCTACCCTTCACCATACAACTCATCGCCACGGTTAGGTCCAGCTTATGTTTGGGGGCTCGAGGTCCGCGGTTTCGCCAACACCGTCACCAAGATTGCTCAAGGTGCCCCGTGCGGTGTAAATGTGAGCTTAGAGTAAAACAAAACTCCCAAGTCTCTGATTTGACATACCCGATTCAGATCTTCTTCACTTATACGATAGGTGAAATTGATATCATCTGTACGACACCAGTTTTGTTTTTACACTGTTAGTATCAACTTATTTGGGTTGCACCAGTCCGAAAACGCAGCGATATCACATTGCAGTTGTGCACAGTCTGAGATGTTGCCAATCACTTTGAATATTTTAATATCGTCTGCGCATAGCAAGAACAATGAGTACTGAATTGCTGTCGAAACATCGTTGACAAAGAGTGAAAAGAAAAGAGATCCAAGGACAGAGCCTTGAGGCACCCCGCTGGTGGCTGAGTACGTTCCGGAGTGTAGCCCGCTACAGTGAACGTAGCAGTGACGACTGGTAAGGTAGTCACGCAGCAGATCTAGCAACGGATCAGGAATGTCAAGGTGGGAAAGTTTTTTATACAACAATGAATGGGAAACCACATCGAACGCCTTGCTAAGGTCAGAGTATACCACATCAAGTTGGCCTCGGTCTTCCACTGCCTTTGACGCATGTTCCATAAAAGAAACTAAGTTTGTAGTGGTCGAGCAGTCACATATAAAACCATGTTGACTTGGAATAATTTCATATCTTACTCTGGATGTACTGAGGGAATGAAATATACATTCAAAAATTTTAGAAGCACTGCACAGGAGGAAAATTGGTCTATAATTTTTTGCATCTGGTCTTGACCCGGGTTTGTGTACAGGTACAACTTTAGCAATTTTCCGACAGTTAGGAAACGTGCCAGAACTAATACAGTTGTTAAGCACACATACAAGCACTGGAGCAAGGATAGGACTGAAAGCCTTGAGTAGAGCCATGGGAAGGCCATCTGGGCCACAGGCTAGAATAATATTATAATAATAATAATGTAATAAAACAACCACAGATGGTACGACAAGAAACTCAACGAAGGCAATCGAAAGGTAATTAAACGAGTGCTAATAAGCTCGCACTATTGAATTAGAGTTTCATGCGTTGCTACAAATATATTTGCTGCATACCGTGCCATCACTTGAACCAAAATGCTAAACACACGATCCAAACCCAATCAATAAAAACCGCACGTGTAAGCAAACGTGTGTAGCTAATGAAGTTATTGGATTAATTGCCAGATGCTCTGCTGCGCATGTGATGTACAATTGAAGTTGCAAAGAAGACAATCGGAACGTAATAAATAAATATTGCACTTGTATTCTCAATTAAATCATAAAGTAATGCTGCAACCGCATCCTTTTATGCCTTGCGAGCGTAGAAAACAAAGCGAGCAGCATGCACATCGTATCTTTCGTCCACCGGGGTCCAAAACAATTTTGTGCCGGCCTGGTGTGAAGAATTTTCACACCACTCAGCACCGCACGATTTCTGATGACGGCTCGAGTCCATTCATGCATCTGTTTGGACGAAAGAAACTAAGCGGTGGTAAAAGTGACCTTTGGAACTCTGTAGAGCGTAGCATACCGGTGCGCGTGACAAGCCACGCCCGTTTTCAGCTTTGTGACGGGGGAAGGCTCAGTTAACCGTTTTCCACTCCTGGTGGTGCTCCTCTTTTGGGAATCTCTAATTGCAGCTTTTAGGCTCACTTGTATATTAAAAACTCCAGAGTTCAAAAGTAACCTGGTAATAAATATAAAATGCAACAACAACATTCGTTTATTCTCGTATGTAGTACAGACCCCAAAAGTTAGGATCGCTGCAGTCACGGGACAGGAAAACGGCGAAGTTTCATCCCCCTGGCAAGATTCCCGCCAACAGACCCATTGAGCACATTGGCGTGTTCATGTAGATGGTGGTTACTGAAATGACCCGTCTGGCCTATGCAGTACTTTTTAAAATTCAGTGGGATGCTGCACACAACTTGAGAATTGTATTGAACATCAGGACGAGCATGCTATTTTCGCAGAACTTGGCTGGACTGTTCGTGTAATAAAATCGTCTGCACAGGCGTGTAGATTCGGCACGGTGATAACAACGCGCACTCCGGCTCTACCAACGACTATTTTGGTATTGTGTGAAACCTTATGCACAATAGGGATTTCAGCCATGCTATTTCTGGCCACACCGGCCGGTTCCCGACAGGCTTTGTTGGGAGAAGTGATATCGCGAAGAAGTGAAGCTGTTAACTTTTTAAAATTTGGCTTGGGAAGCCCGCCTCAACCAGACTAGATACCTAAAGCTCGCCTCCCCTTAATGCTGGCCTGACCGCTTAATGGCAGCAACCAGGCAAGATTTCGCTATGCCTCTCTTCTCAAATTTGGAGTGGGATAAGGAGTAGGGAAAAGGCGCTTTTGATAGTGGGGTCATATGCACAACACATGTGTGAATTAGTAAATGTTAGTTGTAGATCTAAACTCCCGTACTGTGCAAAATCAGAATTTTAGGTAAGATGTTTGAAAAATGCAGTATACTGAGTTGTTATTGGGAGCAAAAGGCACGCGATATTTATGTAGCGTTTTGCATTGTTCAGAACAGTGAAGTATGTAGTAGTGCACAGAGCATTTCGCTCTTCGAAAAAAAGATTCACTATCTAAGAACTTGACACGTGCCTATTGTCACCATTGCTTTGCGTTTTTTAGGAATCAGTTTGGTGCTGCTTTCCCTTGTTCCTTCACCTCCACCCCTTGTTCTATCTTTGTTGTTGGTTTTGATGTTCGCCCAGCATGTATAAAACTCGCGCCCCGATGCAATAAATCATTTTAGTGTGAGTAAGTGTTTGTGTTTGTCTCGTCTCCGCCTCGTCTCGTTCACTGGGCTGCCCTCTACTCTTAAGGTTATGTACCAACCGGCTCAAGATTTAACTCTTGTGATCTACAACCGACCATGTAGAATGGTGAGTATAAAGCTAAAGTCTAGGGCGATGGTGCCTGTGTGTGGGATCCACATATTCTAATTTGGAATCTTTGAAATGATGTAGGGCTGTTTGTAGTTACACTTCAATTTGAAGTTACTTGATGGTATTAATGGAGTCGATCGAAAAAACTGATCAGATTGAAGAATATATCGTTCTGCGTCTGATGGTGTGGAACCATCACATGGTACAATTTTATATGGTATTGTGGCCACTGCATTCTAACGTCCATGAATTGCCGAATGTTATCAGTTTCCCAAAATTGCGCTGTACCGGAAACTTCGAAACCCATTTGTAGTGAGGGAGTGAAAAAATAGTGCCATAGCATGCGATAATAAGTTCGTAGCCAAGTAGTAAACTTCAAGAAATATGGACTTACATGTCATCATGTGGCTACTGCCCGGCCGCACAAGCGCACGCATGAAGCTACAATACGAAAGACCACCTTTACGAATAAAGGACGCAATATTTTGATATGTCGTTTAATGTTTCAGAAATTAGTATACCCATCGGCAATTTAACTATCGAATATTATAAATGTAACGCCACTGCTATTTCTGCTGTCGCCCAACTTGCGGCATATCATTTTGGGATGCGCCTTCGAATGAGAATTCTCAAGTCGCCTAACATAATCTAAAAGCAATGAATGGCTAGAATAATTTCGAATATTGTTCTTAAACTGCTGTTCCAGCTGACTAAATTAATGTAAGGGATTCACATTTTTGGTTAACAACCGCTTTAAATACACCAATCACTAGCATTTCTTGGTTCTTCAAATTCTCCTCACAAAAATGCGGATGTTTTTTGCCGCCTGCTTTCCATAGGGCATTTCCACTTGCGTGGGAAAAGAAGAGGAACAAAGTAGAGCTCGACAGACCAACATTTTGGTGTATGGAGTAAAGCATTCACGTAATTCAATTATTTGCATCACACTGACACGAATTTTCTGCATGATTCCTATCTTAGATTTTGTTCCTTTGTATCATGTTCAGTATTGTGTTTTCAAATACACCATATTAGCAGTTCCTTTGGGCCTTGTTTGAACTTAGTTGCGAAAAAATCTATCAGCAATCGAATATTGGCGCAACTTGCACTAGTAGTGCAAGGCTCAAGAAACAGTGGTGCTGGCAATGCCTCTGTCTTCGTCAGAGGTCCTGCTGTTGCGAAAGTAGGCATTTCCAAACTTGCCACTGAAAGTTCTCCATGACTGGCTGGCAGGGATTGTTCCATCCGCAGGCTTTCACATATCTCCCAAAGTGGACCGCTATAGCGCGTGGCAGAACCCGCGGAAACGTCCAAAGCCAACGACCGTGCTACAAACCCAACGAGAATTCTGTCTGCCGTGAATTCGAAAATCTGAAAAGAAACTTTTCAATCAACTGCAGGCAATAAAAAAAAAGACAGTAACCACCCAGGCGAGCTTAAACTTCAAGAAACAGATAATAAAAGCAAGGTTGGAGCACTATACGACGAAGGATACAGTGGTGCTATTGTGCGCTTGCATGAACCGATTGCATTAGGTCTGGGGAAATGCCAACAAAGAGTGTGGTAGGCAATGACACGAGGTACTTCCAGCACAATGCAAATAAAGAAATGAGTTTAAGAAGAGTAACACAACGCGATAATGAAGAATTAGGGATGCATTTCTTGCATGCTCCTCAGAACAAGCGTTCTATAGATGAGAACATTAAGGCGTAATTTCTGTCGAAATTAGATGAACACGTATGGAATTCATTAGAGGCACCAATTACTGCACGGGAAACAGGAAAAAGCCAGGAAGGAGTTATGTTCATGCAAGGCATCGGGGCCAGATTGTTTAAATGCGGAGTTTTATAAGGCCCTCAAAATTCGATACTTCCGATTTCTTTTAACACGCTGTTGATGAACGGTATGAACCACTAGTGCTGCCATTGTCTTTCATGCAGTCATACAATATTTTAATTGTTAGGTAGGGAGAAGCGTTGACGCTACTTTTTGTTAAACCCTCGAGGCGGGTCAGCGTAAATAACGTCTATTATAAGATTTAAGTGAAGGTAGTGCCAAAAAGGTTGAAGTCAGTAATATAGCAATTATTTGGACTACTCCATACGTGTGTTACAAACGGACGCACAATATTCACCAATACACGCGTACGTAAGTGCATCTAAGCGGGGTGTGATGCCCTTCAAGGTCGATTGGCAGTTTTGCGACTTGACTTAGAGAAGGTATTAAAAAGGGTGTCGTATGAACTAACGGCGATATTAGACCTCATTTACAACCATCATGCATGGACGTCTCGAAACTGCGTATGCACACTCTAGAACAGGCATTGTTGTAAACAAGGAGTTAAGTGAAAGTACTGACCTATGGTCCTATGTTAGGCATGGCTGTCTGGTGACGCCACTAATTTCTTGCATTATACCTAAGCCACTTTGCTTAAGTATAATAAGTGTATTTACACTTTAGTCCAGCGATGTAATTTCCTGACATAACTGTTGTCAATAATTTCATTCATGAGGTTTCCTAGGCCGCCGGTGAGGGAGATCGGTCGAAGATGCTCAAGCGTGAGTGGGTTTCCTGGTTTGAGGATCAATGTGATTTTTGAGTTCCCTAAATTGAGGTAAAGTGCTTTGAGCCCAATGGTGATTTCAGTTCAGTATGGTGAGACCGGACTCATCATTGTGATTCCTTAGCACGGTATTGGTAATCTGGTCTACACCCGGCGCAGAGTTTGGTCCAACTTTAAGGATAGCTTCCCTAACTTCTCCCTCGGAAATCTCTTTATCTAGTTCGGGGTTTTCTGGGCCACCGTAGTTTGGAAGTGTATTGTGGGGCTGTGTTTAGGCAAATACGTGCCTACGATTTCGTTAAGGGTGTTTCATGAGAACCTGGTAATTTTGAATGGTGTGAGTAAGCCGAGTATCCAGCTACTTTTTGGAGTGTTTGAGATTTATTAGATACTTCTGTAAATGCTGATTGCGCTTCATGTTCAGGCTACCCTGCATGCGTTTGCCCATTTCGTCCCATTGACCTTGTGCAAGGTATGTTGCATGTTCTTTTTATTGCACTTCCAATGCGGTGTGTTTGCACTAATTTTTACAATTGTGTTTATTGCCTCTACACCACCTACTTATGGTCTTCTGTACCACCTATAAATGTAGCAAATGTGAGTCTGTATCGTTAGTGGGGTTCTTGGACTCTAATGTTCTTGTGGGTAATTTTGTGTCTTCTATGAGTTGTGCGGTCCAGATTTATAGATCGATAATATCTGAATTATTTTGCTGAAGAGTTGTTTACTGCATTCTTCCAATTCTATAAGCCGTATTTGTTAACGTAGCCTATTAACTGGGAGCTTGAGTTCAAGACCGGTTTAAAACATAAAGTGGTCAATGCCGAGAATAACTTCTGTTACTCTCCGCTGTGTCTATTTGTGTGTGTAGTGAATGTACGGTCGGGTGTAGAATTTCGTTTTATGGTGTTTCCTATACTGGAGGATGTGGGCGCTGTTCGTTTGGTTCTTCGATGGTAAGGTGATGTATTTGTGCTTGATCCCAAATGAGCTTTTCTTTTCTCGTATTCCGGAGGTATTCCCAAGCCGTGTGTGGCGCATTACCATCTCCAACTATGACTAGGATATGAAGACCTGGTTCTATGCGAACAAGCGAGGAAAGTAAGCTAAATCTATGCTCTTTGCCTTTAAGTGTACCGTAGATGTTAGGTTGGAAAAGTTTGGGTTTCTTTCTTTGATGGGTAAGATAGGGATGAAATCGTGAAGGCTATCGATGGTGTCGAATGGAGTCCTGTTGGCAGGAATGCTACGCTGTAAACCATCGTATTTCTGCTAGGTTCTGCTTCGCATGCAATCTATCCCGGATGTTTTATTTATTTCCAACTTTTTGTAGAGCTATAATACCGGGGGCTGCGGGATCTGCAATTTTCAATATGTTTTCATAGGATAACTTTCTTCTGTAAGAAGCCCCTGCTGTTCCGCTACCAAAGTCTGGTGATTTCATGCATTCTTGGTACGTTGTTGAGGCGAATCAGGGGATATCAACATTTGTGATGTTTACCACTAGTGTGTTTGTTGTTTCTATGGTGATATTTATGCGTTTGAAATGGTTCTGCGTTTTGTTCTTTTCTGCTATAATTGCATCTATGGTGGGCTGCATGGTGTTTAGAATTCCTAGGACGATCCCGTGTAACCGCAGATATTCAGTTTTTTGTTCTACTGTAAATCTTGTATATTTTTTTTAGGTTGCTTACTTTCGAACAACCTGTAAGGGGGTGGGGGTCCTTGTTTTTTCACAATAAGCGTGCATGATGCTTTGCGTTTTGTGGGATTATGGGGTGCTGCTTTGTCAGACTCAAGTGTGGCCATTTCTTTTTGAGTTTTGAGGGACACATGTACGTTGTTAGGACCAGCGTTTTCCGCTTTAAGAGAGGTGATTCGAAGCTTAATAGTTCGCAATTCTGTAATGATATCTTCCAAATTGATTAGAGAGCGTTATGTTAGACTGATGACATGCAAAATAATGTGAGCAGACGGCGTCAAGCGAAGACTCCCGCTGTTGGTGGGTTGTTTGTTCCCGAGGGCATCGCTTGATGTGGTCCGCATGGCTTCTTGTTAGTTCTTCCGCCCTGTTGCTTGTGTGGTTTCAGTCTATCGTTGAGCAATGACGGAAATTTACCCTTGGCGAGCATTGTGCAGGCTGGATTGGCATAGTTCTCTCGAGGTCAACACCGATGGTTGCACTGCCTGGAGCCAGAGAAATGCCTCCCTCCACATACAGTACACCCCGGCGTCAATTGATGCTTCTCCGGTACGTCAATGGCACCACAGCAGTGGCAGTTTGTGACTGTTTGCGGCCCAGTGCAATAGTCCTGCCTGTGGCCGGTATTGTAGCGTCAGGTGCAGGCCTCCGTCTTTCCACGAAAAGGTATGCACCCATATACTGTGGAGTGGTACCAGACCTAGCATAAATATGCGGTCCATCGAATAGTTTCTGCACCATAATGGATATGCTCTGTCTGCGGAAGTCTCCAATTTTTAGTTCTGGGTTTGATTTTGAAGATGCTTTATTACACATGCTCGTGTCTGATTCGGGGATGTTGAAGATGATTCGTGTTGACGTGTTCGATAACCTATTTCCAGACTACTGAATTGGGGAGTTAAAATGACCGATAAGAAAGTTTAGTTTGTTCAGTTTCTTCCCCCACAGTGGTAATAAATTCTTTACTCCCAACAAGCGAGATAGCCCTTCGCAGACAATTCCCTTTCTTATGCGGTGTACTTTACAACTAGACTCGCCGGGAAGCAGACCCAGCAAGTGCACATGAAGCTTGAGAGTGCCTTGCAAGGCTTTCGAGTGAATACGCAGCCAACCAATAAATCACTCGTTTGCACAAAGGCCGCATATCGTTGCGCGTGCATTCGGCGTATAAACGTCATATTGTGTGCAGCTGCTGGGATAGTAAAATTGGACTGCCAAACCCGATCAGAATAAATTGCGATCACTGGCTATTAGTATACTGGGAGCTTGGTATTCTTTCAGGGTAGTCTGTTGAAAGTCAATGTTTTCATTAGAATATTGGGAGGGGTTGCCTCTCTTTATTGGTTTTAACGGCTGTTTTTTTTCTTCTGCTTTTGCAGGAAACCTTCATTTCATCGAGCCAGCGCAAGCCTGGTCCGTGTCTGCTTCGTAGAATCACCCATTGTTTAGTACTTGAATAAATGCAGGTTCCAAAAAATGAGTAATTCATAAAAGCCAAACAAATTTCATGTGTTTCACTTGAATTCAGTCGCGAAAATATCTATGCCTAAAACTTCAGGGTGAATTCCTAGGCATGTAATCAGTATATACAATAACACTCAAAGGTCAATTTGTTCTTCCTCAGATTTCAAGATGTCTGCCGGGTTCATAGGCGTCCAAAAAAATCTCTAGTGCCAACTGCAGAAATTTGGGAAGTCCTCCCTCTCATCAAGTACAGAAGAAACGACATTAGTTCCAAGCATCTTCAATCAAATTATATCCTTTTTCTTGGCCACATGGAGTTCCAGCAATGAATATTCAAACGGAGAATGTGCGCAATACGCGAATCTCTATTAGCATCACTTTCTTAACCTCTTCCACGCGATAATATCTTGCTTTGTGCGGAGGAGTAAGGTAGCCAATCAAACCATTGTCCCATTCATGAGCGGAACACAGCAAGCGAACTGGGTGAAAGCGGCTCCGCGGTTTTCATGATAGGCTCTATGTGCGTTGCCGCTCTCTGCAGCGTTTAAAAAAATCAGATTCTTTATAACACCAAAGGCCTGTGAATCTAGAGCATTCCCAGGCGGCACAGAAAGTGTGCCCCAAGACCGGCCCGTCTATGGCCGCTTTCTGGCATGTCCGGCCAGCATCCAGGTTCTGGCAGCCACTGATCATGCGTTGAACGGCCAACATTCGGCAACCAGCGCTTCGGCATTTTTCCGTCCGCCCGTGTCCGGACGCACAACGGCAGCTAACCGGCTGCCAGATATTCAGTTCTCTTACGGCTGCCGATGTTGAGAAAGAGAACGGCCGAAGTACGGCCTTAGGGCATCCGTTTTTTCTTCGGGAAGCGGTAATCGGCCGAAGCACGGCAAGCGACCGGCCACAGAATATGCGTATTCTTGCGGCAGTTGGTGTTCGAAAGGAGACCGGCCGGAGCGCGGCTGCCGTGCATTCGTTGTTTCAACGGTGAACCGCGCGTCCGGCGGACGTACGGCCCCAGAATATACGTTTTGCATTCGGTTAGCTGTCTTCAGCCGAATTACGGCCAGCGAATGGCCACAGAATATTTGGCAACCGGTGTTCAAGAGGAGACCGGCCTACGTAAGGTATCTGGTTATACGTCCTTTTTTCGGCAAACGGCATCCAGCCGAACAACGGCTCTCGCCTGGGCGCCGAGAATTCATGCACAGACGTGTTTGGAAGGAGACCGACCGGTTTTTTTCTGGGGGGACAAAGAGCCGTTAGGGAGCCGAACGACGGGGACGCGTTTTTCATCCGCTCCGTGTTTCTACGTTTTAAATGAACGAACATCGTTTGTCAAACAGTAATGAGTGTTCTCGGTGAACGGGCAAGGTACAAGGACTCACTGGACATTAGCAGGGAACCTTTTAGGCCATCGAAATGTCATTTATTGCCACAAGAAGACTGTGCCACACCGACGGGTGAGCTAAGCCTCGCCAGTCATCGCCGCTACCACGCTTCTGCCTCCGGCTTCGTCGACGCATCATCTTGAGGCTATTCGCCCGCTCAAGAAATGGAGAATTGGAGACATCGATCCACCAGAGATGTCCGATCCGAGATGGAGATGGTTCACCAAAATAACTGGCCTTCAAAGGCGTCGAGCAAGCGGCAACCACGCAGGAGCTAAACCGCCACCATGTCAAGGACTCCCCACCAAAGAAAGGCAAGTGCGAGCAAAAGCGCAAGTTATTCTGCTTACAATTAAACTGCGACAAGCAATGTTGCACTATGTTGTTGGTGATAAACGTAGAAGAGACTCACTCGTGCATTGGTAGGATCAACTTCATGCCCTGCACTATGTTACTTCAGGGGATTTTACGACTGCCTATTTAAAAAAAAATATTTTAAGTTTGCGATAACAACAGAGCCTTGTCACTGACGAAGCCTAGCTGTTAATTTAGTTCCGATGTTTGAAGGTGAGCTTAGCTACTCTTGGGACATGACTCATTTGGGTAAACATAATCGCCAGCATCCTAGCAAACACGGATTTTGTCAGGATTTTCTTGCTCAACGCAGATTGTTGAGTTCACGCACGATTTGGCTCTTGCAATAGATAAGCTTAAAGTGGTTGACTGTATATTCTTGGACTGCAGAAAAGCAAATGATGGTGTTGCATATCACCTTCTGCGTAGTACATTTCATCCTATGAACTGAATGAATTGGTTTTTGCATTGTTATTACTATTTGCCCTATAGCTTTGTTCAAAAGTACTGTGTAGTTAACCGGACTATAGCGAATGAACGTGATTCCGTATACCTGCAGCTTTATTCGCATTTAATAACATCCTGGTGTGCTGATTCAGAAAAGTTTTTGGATTTAAACAGTGTGTTAACGGCACCTTTACAAGAAAACCTTCATTCCAATTGGATACGTATACCGTAAATTATGCTGCTGTGACAACGGCCGAGGAATATAAATACCTAGGAGTTTATTTAGGGAGTGGTTAGAGGTTAAATAGGCAGGTTCACACCATAAAAGTTACGGCTGCATATGTTTTTGGCTTTCTGAGACGAAATTTCAGTGAACCTCCATCTAACTGAAAAGAACAACCGTATTTCACTCATGTGCGCTCAATCTTGGAGTACGCATGTGTTTTCGTGGATCCCTACACCAAAGAGCTCGTTGATACGCTCGAAAACATACAGAATATGTCAGTGCAATTCGTATTAGGTAATTGGCACGCTCAACTTAGCATGAGAGAAAGTAAAAGTAAACTGAAATGGCAGGACGTGAAAGATCACAGACGAAACCACAGGTTTAACTTTTTTCGTAATATCTATTATTCGAAAACTGTTGTAGAAGGGGAGAAGTATGTCCAAGCGCCATTCTACATATCTCAAAGTGGGACCGTTAGCTTAAAGCAAATTATTAACTTTTCTTTAAAGGTGACGCCTTGCGCGATTCCTTTTATTTTACATCAATGCTGCAGTGTAATTATCTTCGACGTATGATTGCATTGACTGTTTATATTGACGATTTTCAGCGCGCTTTGTAGAATTATTTTGTTATTTTGTCTCATATTTAATGCTTAGTGTTATGTATCTCCCTTCTGTAATGCATGCAAAGGAAAGCAGGTATGAAATAAATAAATAAATAAATAAATAAATAAATAAATAAATAAATAAATAAATAAATAAATAAATAAATAAATAAATAAATAAATAAATAAATAAATAAATAAAACAATGAATAAATAAATGAATAAAAATAAATAAATAAATAAACAAACAAATAAAAAACAATAAATAAAAAAATAAATAAATAAATAAATAAATAAATAAATAAATAAATAAATAAACTTCCAGAGGCGCAAGTTTGCCTCCGACGGGTTGAGAACCCTACGCATTTAACCTTGACCAATACAATATTTATTGCCCTATTCGTTGCAGTATGCAAGGTTTCCTGTATACATGCTACCATTGCTATGTTATTGGTTTGAAACAAATTATGTAACTCTAATTTTACGCCTTTCCTTGCGTGAACACAAAGGGATACAACTGCAGCCACCTGAAGCAGGGCGTCATTCGCGACGCGTCTAGAATTTTTTGAACGTAGTATGACATTAGAAGAAAATTAAGTTCTTTTGGACTATTGAGTGGTGTGGACGTACACTCATGAAAACAACATTAAAATAGATTGAAAATGAAAGTACCTGTTCGCTCCTTCTTAGGATCAGCCCTGCGCAAGATCATCAGAAAAGTTGATCGAGTAGAAAATGTCTTTGCAAGAAAAATGGGCAAAAAACTGGACATACTTTTTTGTGAAGGAGTTATATTAAATGCTCCTGAGTGTTTTGTTGAGAACCAAAACGCTTCGTAAAGGCATTCACGCCGGTTTTATATACATCAAAATTGGTCAAGCAACTGTTATAAAAATAGTTTATGTAGTCATAGCATGAAAGTGTTCCGGAATATTGCCCTAAAAGAAATTGGCTAAAAGCGGCGCAATTTATATCTCTGAAATTCAACCCACTAAAGTATGCGCCCTCCGCCCCCCCCCCTCCTCTTTCCCCGTTTATTACAGGAAAGCCGCCACACAGAGGATATCAGGATCTGGACAATACATCTATTCAAGCTCTACAAAGAACTGAATATTTTCTTTGTTCGGCAGTAAAAGAGGCACAGCAATTAAAGGACCGACAATTTGTGAGCACTGTTTAATAAATGAATTTTGCTGTCAACTGAGGCTGGTAATTAAGCAAAGCTGCGCTGGAAGCTTGACGGCTGGTGCTTGCGCGCGAACTCACTTTGATGTGGCTGCATTGCACCCAAAATGCTGGGTTTGTGCTGCTTCTGCACTGCGCGAATGAGTCATCTGCTTGCGCGACATGCAGTGACCGGCCTCAGTACAGCTAACGTACTGTGGCTGAACTCCAATGCCCGTAGCACGGCCGTATTTCCGGTAGCTGTAGTCCGGCTGGAGTCCGACGACCGCATCTCGGCTGTCCTCCGGCGGACGTACTTCGGCCGTACACGGGTGGCTTTGGAATGGCCGGAGCCCTACGGCTGGAATCTGGCCGTATGACTGTAAGCCGGTCGACTGGCCGACGGACACTGGCCGTTGGACAGCCATCGGAGTACGGCCGTATACGGCCAAAAGGCCCACATTTGGACATGGGCCGAACATGGCTGCCGGAAAACGGCCGGACAGAAAATCACCGGCCAAAGTACACCGGCCTGTTTTAGGCCGAACAGTCCTGTGCTGCCTGGGTTGCCACCGGTGTTCAGCATTCATGTTTTTTGAAGGGACAGTAAACAGATTTTTGTGGCGAATTTTCTTTCTAGCCCAAATTAAAGGAAATCAACTAATACACCTTGAAATGACAAATTCTTCGTGATTGATTCCTAGAACGTCAGAAAACTCACTCTGTTGATCCACAAACCTTAAGCATGCTGCCGAAACGAATCCTGGCAACCATCGCAAAAATACATGTAACAGCATAGGTTTAACTCTATTCCACAATAGAACAATTACAAAACTTTCACACAGCTACAACAATAATAAAAAGAAATCTTTCCTTTCCCACTTAGCAGTTTTTGAGTCCCGATTTGAAAGCGACAGAGTGGTTTGCAAGCAAACGCTAGTGTCACGTTTAGACACTCAGTAGTGCCTGCTTTTAGATTTTGGAAATTTAGTGCTAGATTAAAATATTACCGCCAATTTATTGGCATCGTTTTTCTGGTGGAGCCGAAAAGGCAAAAAGCTGGTATGTCGAGATTTGGGCGCGAGTTAAAGATCCCCCGGGGTCCGAAAAATCCGAAACGCCCGCTGGGGTCCGAGATTCGGTGAGCTAAGCACCAGAAAATAAATCAAATCATTAAAAGGTTCCCTGCCGTTACCCGATTATATAAACCACTGGCTTTCATTAGAGATGAGGACGCGCACTCCACAAAGAGTGGTCTGCTGCCCCTTCAAGGCTGTTAAAATGAAAAAGTCTCCGGGCAGAACACAACTAGAATATTAGAAAAAAATTGTGTTTCCAATATCGGATGCAGTGCCAAATTTATTTACTTTTTTATTAAAGCCAAACTTCCGGTGTTCCATATTTATTTTCAACAGGGGCTGCTACTGCTTCTGGAAACCATATTACGAAATGGTGCTACGATAGCCAACCAATAGTAAACCCAGCCAAAACCACTTTATTAGTTTTAGGTCTGCTTGTCATTGTCTTCTCAGCAACCGTTAAACCTTCACCTTCAATTAATTTCGCATGTTGTACTGTTAGTTTTCTTGCTAAAAATCTTGACTCTCTCCTGAAGGTTCAACTCCGCACTTATAACCTCAGAAGGAAACTGGCCTTCGTAATTCCGGACTTAAATGGTGGTCAAGTTTTTCGTAGAAATTTATTTTTGTTGATCTATTGAGGCTCCTTTTCTTCTCATACCTTGTACGGTATTGCTCCTTGGGGAAACACGTATGACTCTCATCTATCCTCCATTCGAATATACGAAATCAATCGATCCGTATTGTCAAAATACCTCGCCTAAATACGGTGCAAGCAGTGTCCTATGGGACAAAAAATCCCACCTATTCGTAAGTTTTTTCGTTTGCATAGCCGTTTTTTGTTTCCATTGGGACTGCAAGATACTGCTTCATTCTATTGATCCGCTTTTTTTACAATTCAACATTTTGACCAGGTTTGAAACCAACCTGATATTTTCTACCTGCATCGGGCACAAATTATGAAAAAGTAATGTTTGACTTTGGTGCTTTTTCTTTATTGTATAACCTGCCTCCTTTCATTTAACTGATGTCGACGTTGCCATCATTTGTTAGGTCGCTTAAATGATTTCTGTTATTTTATTTCTATTTCTGTTTTCTGTTATTTTATCCATATAATTCAACTTTGATTGGCGATACCTTCCGTTAATAGAATATAATATTTTCCCCTTGTCTCGTTTTTTGTCCTTGGTTTCGTTACGTTTTGTTGCCTGTTGTGTCACTAATATGTTCTACTCACCCCACGATATTGTGTATTTGATTGCCATTCCCTCGTTTTACGTGTTGCTTGTTTGCGGGATCTAAATCTTTGTTTCCTAGTATTCATCGAGAGTCCCGTTACAGTTTTTAACTTGGATTGATTTTTCTGATTGCAGGGTTTAACCCGCCGACGCAACGCGGGCGATGAGGTGCGCTGTAGTGGAGGGCTGCAGATTAATTTTGACCGCTGGGTATCTTTAACGTGCGTCAATCTAGTACACACGGGCGTTTTTGCTTTTCAGCTTCATCAGAAAAGCGGTCGCCGCGGCCGGGAGTTGAACCCGCGACATCGCGCTCAGCAGCTCAACAATTTGGCCTCTGAACCACCGCGGCGGGGTTTTTAACTTGGACGCCCTTGTATTTATAATATTACTGGTGTACTACTTTTTGGAATCACTAATAAACTGAAAGTAAAACAGAAACTGAAACCTATCTGGCAATACGCTTCCCTTGGTTTAATCTTACACCAGATTATGCTGGCCTAAGTAAAACCAGCCAGGACATTAGAAAACGACGGTAGTGGATACGCCCCAGTGAGTGCTTGTATCAGTTTTTCTGCGCTTGTTGTTGGCGCCGTTTGAACAGCGTGCTAGCCAGCGGGAGGGCCTTCGATGTGCCAGCCGCGAATGTAAATGGATGTTTCAAGGGAAACGCACCGTAACAACGTTTACGGGCGACTTGTCTGACTACGAGCAAACTTCACATCTGCAGTAAAGACATGTACAAGCGACCGTGTAGAAGTGAGAGTATTAAGCTTACGTTTAGGGCGATGGTGCCTGTGTGGTGGATCCACATATTCTCATCTGGAATCTTGAAATGAAGTACGGATGTTTGTAGTTATACTTGAATCTGAAGATACTGAATGGCACTAATGGAGACGATAGAAAAAATGATCAGATTGAAGAATATACGTTTCTACGTCTGCTGTGGTGGCACCATCACACGGTTCATTTTCAGATTGTATTGTGGCCACCGCCTTCCCGCGCGATAAATTGCCGAATGCTCACAGTTCTTCCCATTATTGGGCTATAATCAAAATTTAGAAACCCATCTGTAATCAGGGAGGAGAAAATATTGCGATAGCGTGCGACAATAAGTTCGTAGCCAAGTAGAAAACTTCAAAAAATATGGACACACATGTCATGATGTGGCTCCTTAAACGCACGCATGAAGCTACAATACAAAAGCAACAACGCCTACAAATAAAGAATGCAATATCTTGACAATTGGTCTTTTAATGTTTAAAAAAGTAGAATACCCAGCTGCCCTTTAACTTTAGAATATTTCATATAGAATTTCACTGCTCGTTCTTCCACCGACCGACATGGCCGCATAATCTCTTGCGATGCGCCTTAGAATGAGCATTCTGAAGTCGTCGAATACAATCTAGAAGCAAGAAATGGCTAGAATATTCTGAAGTATTTTTTCCTAAAGGCTGCTCCAGCTGGCTAAATTAAGGCAAGGGCATCATGATGATGATGGTTAGGTTTTTTGGTCGAAGGCCGACTAAGGGCAAAGAGCGCCAAGGAAGAGTTGTTTCATGAGGACGAAGTGACAGTAAATGTAAAACATTTAACTATAATATAAGTGAAATGACATACTGGGCAAAGAAGATGATTGGTGTAAAGGGCCAGGGTTTTAACATGCATGGTATGTAATGAGGTGTAAAAATTTGACATCGCTAAGAAACACAAGAGTACGCTTGTGGGTGATTATAGGGTCTCGCGTGCGGTTCCCGGGTGCTGTCCCGGGCAGTTAGCACAAGTAAGTGTAGTGTAATAAGTAAATGTAGTATAGTGTCAGTTGGGTGGTCCTGTGCAGCGCACTTTGCACAGGTCGTTCTTCCACGGCAAGAATTATTACCGTACACGATTCGCTGGCACTTGAAGCAGCGGTGCGCGTTTGGTATGAAGGGTCGGACATCACATCGGATGAAGCCTGCATGGATGTGTTCAGGAAGTTTGGATCGGTTGATTGTCACGACTGTGTGCTTCGTTGGGAGTATCTTATTGCCTCTTACGGTAGTAATGCGCCTTACCGCCGTAACACCCCGCTCCCTCAGGCCTTCAAGCAGGTCGGCAGCAGTTTCGGTCAGCAAGTCTGGCTCAGATATCACACCCTGGAAGCTGTTCAGGCTCCGATTGGGTGTGACCCTGATGTCCAGATCGAGGATTCGGGTTTGGGCAAGGAGTTTGTCGGCCTGTTTTTCTGTGTTGACCCCAACAAGGATTTCTCCCGTTTTGAGTTTTTTAGCCTTTTTTGTGCCTTCTTTGAACTTAGTTGCAAAAAAATGTAGGGTATGTATCGTGCCACGCGCGTGGTACGAGACGCGCCCCCTTCGCGGTGACTGCTGCCGCGCAGAAGTGACGTCAAGCTAAGCTAATCACGTGACTTCCTGTGACGTCACAAAATATACGTGATATTTTCATCATTTGATGACGCTTTTTTTGTGCTAACGACGACGGCAGCGCGGTATTCACGTCTTGTGTCCAGATGTTCTCCGCCCGTGGTTCGAATGACAAGCCTCACGCATCGTTACGTCCTTATCTCCCTGTACAGCGGCTGCTTCATGGCGCTTTTTCTCGTTGGGAGGATTGCTTGTAATTGTTTAGATTGGATATTTTTCGTGAACTTGCTGTTGCACGCCTTGGTAAGCCTAACGCATTCTTTTCTGCACACTACTTCGCCCCGCTTTTTACATGCTCCTAGAAGTGTGATGTTGTCATTTAATATTTTGTAGGCTTCATGTTGTCTTGCAGTTCACGTGCCATCTGCATTACGCACCTGCATTCGTTGTCTGCTTGTGCCTCGCTACTTCCCATGCCAAGCCATTTGTTCCGATCCTGGTGGCTCAATGATGAAACGTGGGGTTCAGTATTTTACATCGCGTAGTGCCGTCGCTAACGAGGTAGCTGTCTTTGATGACATGACAATGCGAGCGACGCAGTGTCAGCGTGTGCACGAATCGAGTGTCGTCAGGTAGCGCATGGCATCATCGAACGCAATCCGTCCTCGCATGTAGCTTCTGCGATGTTTCCCGCGGCTACTGTCGCCGAGAAGGGCATCCTGACTACACCGCGGAAACGATCTGTGCACGTGACGCTGCAAAATCCGTGCAGGGAGTGCAGCTTCACTTCCGTTGGTGGAGCCCAACTGCCCGTCCATGGACATCTGCTGAAGATACCACTGCAACCATTCGCTGACTGGCTGGCCTCTTGTGCAAGGTGGTTCAAGCTTCAACTGTGCAAGCATGGGAGAAGTGCAGCCGATAAGATCGCCGTGTTGGCCAAGTTTGGAACTCTGCGAAATAGTGCTTTGAGGCAGTGTGCATAAGGTAAACAAGTGACAGTTCAGTTATTGTTCATCTATGTTCAAATTTGTTGCTTCCAGTACCGTTGAGCTTTTAACTTGGAAATTCCTAATGAAATGATGGGCAAGACTTAAAATGAGCTGCAAATTTTAGGCAATCTGTAAGCAGCCTTTATTGAATGCACATGAAACAGATTTGTAACGTTTTGTCTACCTTGAAATTATCCACAGAGGGTACGGGGAACTGGCAGCTAGCAAGTTTGATGAAAAAGTTCTTATCTGCTCAAATGGGTGTAAGGAAGTGGCAAAGGATGGATAGGATAGCTCCTCACTCTTGCAAGTTGATTGTCTGCTAGCATTACAGGATTTTTTTCACAATTACTGCTTAGCTTTTATTTCCAGTTTCAATTACGGCTATCACCCACTAAAACAGAGCTACTGAGCGTTGGCGGAAAAATGGCACAAATTCAGATCAGAACATTTTCATCCAGATCGCGGATACGCAGCTGGATTCTCATGACGGCACCATTCGCTTCCTCGGCCTGCCCATTAGCAGTTGCAATAGCCGCCGTAAATGAATCTTTAATCTGACAGCCACTTGGCGGAACGCCTTGCATGCCATCCTTCGCCTATCCAAGACGTTTGGTTGCGTCCGTCGGCACGCTTGTACAATGCTTGGCCGTGCAATAGCACACGGGCGCCTCACCCACGACTTTCCGGTATATGATCTTCGCCCAGCTCACGTAAAGGATCGCCATATATTAAATCGGCATCTTCTCCATACAATTAGTGGTCTTGCTCAATTCACGCCCGTAGACACTCTTCGCAAAATTGTACCCCTTCCCTCCCTCGATACCCTGATCAAAGAGACCAAGGTTCGTCTTAAGGAACTTCTTCAGCAGTCTCCCCAAGGCAAAGCTATCGGCTCATGGGACTATCATCATCACCAGCCTATCTACGCCCACTATGTGACTATATGAACAGTAAATTCGACCCTACTTGTTACCCATTGTCCCTTGCGCCCTGGGAGCGCCCTGCGATTGGCATCCCTAGGCGTCGCCCTCTACCTCGGGGGCAGGTGAGAGCACGCGAGTTATATATTCGCACTATCCAGAACGACAAGCTGGAGAACGAAGTGGACATCTTCACAGACGCCGCCATGCGCGGCTATGAGGCTGCGATTGCATATATTCGCACGCCCCCTTGCTAAATGAATCCCGGAAGATCTCCAATACATATGGCCTAGCTGAAGAAGCTGAACTTATGGGTGTCCTGGGGGCTGTCCATTCCATCCGTGACCATTGTGACTCACTCTCATCCGGAAAATTTCGCATCATTACGGATTCTCACGTAGCCCTTAAAGAATTGAACCGAACATTTTCCCCTAATTATACGGCCACGAATATCCTACATGCCATCCGAGACCTTCAACTGGAAGGCACCGCCATCCGCATCGTCTGGCCTCCGGGATACACGCCTGGGGCACATGGCAATCACGCGGCCCGCACCACCGTCTGGGAGAGACTTGACACACCTCCAGTGGTTTCCAGTGCCCCATTGCAACACCTACCACGACCAGACTTGCAAGTTCACCTGCGGAAATTCAAGGCAGAGAGTCGCAAGAGGCTTCAAGATAACACCCCAGTGGGTGTACGGGGCCCGCTAAAGACGCCTCACACGCTCGGGGGAGGTGGTAGCTAATACCTGCCCAGCAACAAGCTCTCCCCCTCGTCGCCTGCTCACACCTCCGGCTCCCGCGAACAATTACCGGCCATGGTCAACCAAGCCTATTTAAGGAACCACTGCACCGGACCAGGACGGGGCACGACACCGCTACGAAGTCAGTCATGTCACTGCATCTCTTGGCGCAGGTCGTCCTGCTCGGGTGCTTTACGTCTTCCCCGATGCCCCGCGACGCCTCCCTGGCTGCAGGCTGCAACTCCACAACATTCCATAACCCGCCCGTCGACCAGAAAGCGCGTCCTGCCCAGCAACAAGCTCTCCCCCTCGTCGCCTGCTCACCCCTCCGGCTCCCGCGAACAATTACCGGCCATGGCCAACCAAGCCTATTTAAGGAGCCACTACACCGGACCAGGACGGGGCACGACACCGCTACGAAATCAGTCATGTCACTGCATCTCTTGGCGCAGGTCAGTGACCCCCAGCATGTTGCTTATTGCGTGCGTTCCAAAGATCCCTTTTTGATCGCGGTGTCGTGCCCCTCCGACACACTTGAGTCCGGCCGCAAATCCTTGCTGCTCTCTGTCTCTGCAAATGTCCTCAATGTTTATTTCTTGCTAATTCTCTCAGGAGACGTTGAATTGAACCCGGGTCCCCAAAATGTTACGCTTGAATCTCTCGCGGATGCCGTCTCCCTCATAGGGATCTGGCAACCACCCACCTTGGGATCTGGCACCGGCATGGCTGCCAGTCACTCACGGCTCGTCTTTCTTCAGGTTGGTTATTCTTATCGCCTTGTTAACGGAAAGCCGTTTAAAAAATAGGTGCCATATCCCAACTCGCTGTCGACTACGATTGTTCAAAATGTTCTTCTGCTGGGTGCAAAATTTTTGTCATGCGTGCATGTTGCTCGAATGTTGCTGCTTCTCTCTGGCGATGTAGAACAAAACCCGGGCCCTCTAACACCCCAACAAGAAAAAAAAATGTTTGATGTCATCATGACACTACCGTCAATGCAACAGCAACAGACTAAAATTCTTTCCGAAATTCGTTCCATTCGAGCCGACCAACAAGCCCTCGAACAAAAGCTATCGCAATTGGCAGAAAAGGTCAAGCTCGTGGAAGATATTGTGTCCCCTTTACAGGATGACGTAACGCAACTACTCGCTCAAAATGAAAATCTTGCGGATACCTGCGCCAAATTACGGGACTCGTATGAGGACCTAGATAGCAGATCTAGAAGAAACAATTTGATAGTTTTTTGCCTTGCAGATACTGTAAATGAAACGTGGGCTCAGTCAGAGGCTCGAGTGGTTGCCTTTTGCTCCGAAAAACTGAATGTGGCAATCACCGCTGCTGTCATTGAAAGAGCTCAGAGGCTAGGACGCTACACAGCGGAAAAGGCAAGGCCCATAATTTTGAGGTTTTTGTCATTTAAAGACAAAGAACGTGTGCTTGCTGTTGCCGCAAAGCTGAAAGGAACCGAGTTTGCGTTAAGTGAGGACTATTCCAGCAAAGTTCGACTAGAAAGGAAGAAGCTGATTCAGTTCGCCATTACCGTGAAGCAAAATACAAGTTGCGATTTAATAAAATGAAAATAGGAAACGAAACCTTTGTATATAATGCTGAAACTGACACCGTGATCAGCGATACTCGATAGCCACTAACGAATGCAGCTTATCATAAAAAGAAACCATCCGGCAAACACGATGTCGTCTGTATTGTAGTAAACTGCAGAAGCCTCAAAAATAAAACTATGGAGTCCACTTCGTTGACAGAATCTACAAATCCGCACGTAGTCATTGGTACAGAATCATGGCTCGACAACACAATTAGCGACAGCGAAATGTTTCCCTCTGGCTATACCGTATATAGGAAAGACCGTAATTGCCATGGTGGTGGTGTATTTGTTCTCATTCATGATAGCATAGCTAGCAATTCTATAAGCGTCGAAGCCGACTCGTGCGAAACTGTCTGGTGTAAAATGTTGCTACAAAACGGTTCTTCCGTTGCCATTGGCTCATTTTATAGGCCGCCCGTATAAGAACTGCCCATCTTCTCTTTCAGTTGAGTAACGTTTTAATAAGTTTGCAAACAACGCACGTATTCTCAGAGGCGATTTTAACTTCCCGGATGTAGAATGGAAGTCCTTTAAACCCGTGTTAAACACAATGTCTTTCCTGTATACTGCCTTTAGGGAGATGATGAATGCCCACTCATTATTTCAAGTTGTGGAAACGCCAACATGAATCGGTGGTGACAGCGCAAATATTCTTGATTTATTTTTGTGCACTGAACCGGATCTTGTATCCTCTGTTGTCACAGTCCCTGGTATCAGCGATCATGACGTTGTTATCACTACAATTTCTTGTAGTGCTAAAAACCGCCGTGCTGAGGCACCCCGCAAAGTGTTCTCTTGTGAAAAAGGTGACTACCCATCACTGTCGCGTGAACTAGGTGCATTTTTTCCTGAGTTCCAATCGCATAGTTCATCGTTAGACATTAATGCGCAGTGGAATTTCTTCAAAACAGAGATATTGTCCTTGACCCAAACTTTCATTCCTTCGCGTATAATTTTGGCCAGCCGACGCAATGATAAGCCATGGCACAGTAGGGAACTCCGATCAACGATAAATAGAAAGAATCGGTTGTATCGAAAGTATTGCCGCATGCCTGATTCTGCGTTGCTTTCAAGAATGAAGGCGATGGGCAAAATGGTGACAAAAGCTACGCGCAGAGCACAAGAAATGTACATTTGTCATCTAGGCGAGAAACCTATAACCAACCCTAAGGAACTGTGGAAATACGTGAAAAATAACAGTAATTCTAGACCCACTATTCCTGACACCATGGACGAGATAAATTACGATTCTAACACGGAAGCCAAAGCTGAGAGTTTCAATACATACTTTCAGTCTGTGTTCTCGCAGCCACTTACCACACGTAGTGTATGCCAGAATGTTGGCGAGCTCCCGCAAATGAACGACATAGAAATTTCCGAACGCGGTGTCGTGCTCTTGTCGGAAAAAATAAATGTTCCCTCTGCTCCTGGTCCTGATTGTATATCCAACTTCGTCTTGAAAAACTGCGTAGTGTCTATTGCCCCTTTTTTAACACTCATGTACAAAACGTCGCTTGAACAATCCGTTTTACCAGCTGATTGGAAAAATGCCAACGTAACTCCAGTATATAAAAGCGGAGATAAAACAAAAAAGTGTAACTACAGGCCTATTTCTTTGACAAGCGTGTGCTGCAAGATACTCGAACATATCATTTACACAAACTTAATGAATCATCTACAAAGTAATAACTTCTTTTCCCCATTGCAACACGGTTTCAGGGTGGGTTTTTCGTGCGATACACAATTGGTCGAGTTTACGCACGACATTGCAGCTTCTATTAACTCAGGCCTTCAGGTTGACTGTATATTTCTGGATTTCCAGAAGGCATTTGATTCCGTGTCACATGTGTTGTTGTTCCAAAAGCTTTGTTGTCTAGGTATACCTAATGCCCTTCTCATGTCGATCGAAGATAACCTTTCTGAAAGACAGCAGTGCGTCGTTCTTGACGGTGTGTGCTCATCAAGCGTCGGTGTATTGTCAGGAGTGCCGCAATGGTCAGTTTTGGGGCCCCTGCTTCTTCTTATTTCTATAAATGATATCTCTGACAATCTCTCTAGCCGTGTTCGATTGTACGCTGACGATTGCTGCATTTACAATAACATTACCTCTGAAGCGGACACCGTTCAATTGCAGAATGACTTGAACTCTATAGTTTCTTGGTGTGATTCATGGAGAATGACATTAAATGTGTCGAAGTTTAAATTGGTGAGATTTACGAACAAAAAACAGCCTCAGATTTCAAATTACGTCATGGCCGGGGCTACTTTGCCGGTTGCATCAGAATATAAATATCTAGGGATCATTTTTTCTGCCAACCTGTCTTGGAACGGTCATATTAATTACCTAACATTAAAGGCTAGTCGCGTGCTAAATGTTTTGAGGCGCAATTTTAGATAGGGTTCAACTAAGTTGAAATAAACACTATACATATCCAATGTGCGTCCCATATTGGAATATGCTTGCAGTGCCTGGGACCCCTCAACAAAATCAAATATAGAAGCCCTAGAGCGTGTTGAGGTACGAGCAGCACGCTTTGTGGCAAGCAATTACAACTTCACCGTAAGATCAGCTGACATTCGTTCAGGATTACAATGGCCTCTGTTAGCTGACCGGCGAAAATACCTACGACTGTCCCTGTCCATCACGGCACCTGCCTAGCACTTCAGTACCGTTTATCAGCGCTGTCTCCCCCCCAAATAGTAACGAACTATCCCAGCGTCGCACCTTAAGCCAGAAGTCGCGCTTGTTTGTCAATGACAAGTGATCTGCCAAACTTCGGTGGCTATGCAAAAAGTGAGTAGCTCTACTTTCTCTGCACAGTCTGTAGTGTGAAGCACCCTTTCCAAACAAAATGCCAGGGTTTTTCTGGAAGATGCCAGCATTAGAACAAAAAAGGACTACAAACATACTGAGTTTGCGCAAATACACAACACACACAAAAAGAAACACGGATAGGCGCTACTTGTAGCACCTTTCCGTGTCTTCTTTCTTGTGTGTTGTGTATCTGCGCACTCAGTATGATTGTAGACCTCAACCAACACGCCCAGCAACACGGTCTCTTGAACAAAAAAGAAATAGGCGAGTGATACTTTCTTGCACTACACTAGAGTCCTGCAGGAACGCCAAACCAGCAAGTTATCTTTTTGCTCGACTACAGAGCGCTGCAGAGGACCCAAGAAAAAGATTACTATTTGCTGACACTAAGCTACGCTGGGAAGCCAAAACGTGTGGTGTCGGCCACTTCAGATATGCTGCAAGACGGGCATGTGAATGTATTGCAGTAAAGCATTTATGTTCACTCCAAGATTTATGAAACAGGCTGGCGGGGTAACAAAATCATTGAGTGAAGTTACAACAAAATGTGTTATAAGAAATGATAGAATACTGTTTGCTATAAATAGCAATTAAAGGTATAAAATGATTTAGACACTAGTTCAGTGGCCTGTAGGAAAATATTTGGCTAAACCTAAACAGCAACGTTTTAGACAGCTGCAGTTGTGACATAGCAACGCATGGTTGGGGCCTGAATTCAGTAGGCATGCTCCAGCTGAGAATGTGTAATTGCAGAGCACAACAATAATAAAGGCCTAGGGAAAATGTGAGCTTTGTTGAGTTACCACCAAGGTATTTGGTAGAGAGAATAGTTAGAAAATAAAGAATCAATATGGGAAGCTTTATTTTCCCTGATTTAAGTCTCTGAGCACTGAGCTTCATGTTCCGCACGTAACACCATTGCAGAATGTTACGCCTGCATTCACTCGGCACAGCAGATTTTATGGTATAACCCAGTTTACTTCGAACATAGGTAAATAAGAGAATATTACATAAGCAGTTCATTTATACGTGAAATAGAAACAGCTGGGTTTTTAAAACGAAGCTCGTAATCGGGCTGACTGAAAGGGACGAATGAGGATTTTATGTTGTTACTAATAACAAATTTCAACCACCTTGTCAGAATCAAACCCCTTCCATGGAGGGACGGTGTGCAATTTTTTGGAGAACAATTTGTAAATGCCCTGTACATGTATGCCAAAAGGTATTTTAACGCCCCAGCCGTGGACTGTGAGTCGCCAGCGCTTTTCTGCATGATCAAGGGCTGTTGTACAGGATCCACCTGGTCTTCTCACTTTGGTCACGATGTTTATTAGTCACTGCATTCATGTGCTTGCTCAGGGAGCTAGCAAGCGAGGACGACAGTCGGCACCAACTATCAGCCATGTTCCCTCAGGCTTGGACAATTGATGGAGAGGCTAAACAATGTTTTCGAGATCCCTAACTGAGAGCTTCCACTTTTTTTGCAAAAGAACATCTAGGCAACCCTTCGAGAACTGTCCGAAATAACAAAAATTACTTTTGTGCACTCTAAATAGTTATTCCACGCATAGTGAATGTTTTGCATAAAAATCTATCAATAAAAATCTACCATTTGAACCTGCTTAATACTTAGCACAGACTTACCCCATTGGCGGTTTTATGGCACTGCGTGGATGGGCTACTGGTTTCCACCTATGGAGCCTGTGGGCTGGGCTAGTCTCCAGTCCTCCTCTCCAATGTTTTTGGAGAGTAGCACTACCCTGCAGTGTACGAGCAATGGATTCCTTGGGTTGGCCATGGAAAATTCTAGTGAATCGTTACAAGCCTCCAAAGCAAGTGAGCATTTGTTTATTGACCACTGTTTTGTGGCCACGAAAAGTTTCGTTACTTAAAAAGAATAATAAATGACATCAATTTTTGCAAACTCCAAACAAACAATTGGTATTACAGAAAATGTGTAAAGCAGTCGGAGCTCCATAGCCACCTTCCAGCTATTACTCTATACCATCACAGAATCTTGTGTGTGCAAGTAATTTCCACCAACCTAATCCACTGCAAAGAAACATAACTGGGCGCTTGCAGTGGGCCTTTAGTTTCATTTGATCATATCACTTGAGTGTTTACGTACAGTTAACATACTTATGACTGCACTTATAGCGCATGTCTATGTGACGTCACTCCTGCCCATATTACGTCAATGTAGTTTGAAATTGGGATCTTTTTTACTATTTCTTTTCATTAAACTCGTCCCATGACACACTCGACGTTTGCCTATCAATTACATTTTCAGCGTGCTCTCTGCTTATACCAGTGTACACAAGCAATCCGTAGATGATTTCACGTTCCAGGCGCATCTCAAAATTCTCTTTGAAGTTGATTATTGAGCCTGCGGAGAACCCATGGATTTTCATACGCTGGAGTGCATGTTTGTGTCTTAGACATGGTGGTTGGCCAAGTGTGCACCCTTTCTATTAGCGTCTGTACAGTCTCCACTCTGACCCTATCGTCTGGGTGTCCTGAATTAACTTCCTTTTCATGAAGGGACTCAGTAAAGTCGGGCTAACATAGCGTATACCACAGGATATACAGTGAGACGTGAAAATTATACCGGTGCAGTAGGTATGAGATGAAGCGCCTAGCTAGTGTACCTTTTGAAGGACCCAGGTCCTAAATTGTAGTAGAATCATGTATTCTACCAGGACATCCTTTTAAGCGCTGACTATCGTGCAAAATGAAGCTTGTGGTGCATGCTCGCAAGACCTTTCTGCTCAGAACTCGTATCCTTGGTGTAAAACAAATTTTAAGCTACAATTTCGTCTACTCGAAAATGAGAACTTCACGATTTTCGGTAGTTTTCGCTGCTAATATTTCTGAAGAGATCTACTGTAGTGGTACTTACGCGGTACATGTGTGGGGACACCAAAGATTACCTTTCCCAGTCTTGGCGCAATTGTTCGTAATCGTAATGTGCACATGTGCCTAGTAAAAATCAGTTGCCGCCACTACCCTTCGTCCTCAGTACTGTACATTCCGATTATCTTTTGGCGCTGCTAAGTTGTCTTCATTGTGAGAACACGCACCGGGATTTCAGGTCACCCATTTAAGCATTCTGAACTTGCCGTGGTGCAAACTGTTGATAGCAGATGCCGCCGCGCCGACATGCATCGGAAGGTTCACAGAATTACGCTCGGACGGTGTATTTTCTTGCGTGAAATGTAGCTTGTTGGAACGGTTCCAGTCGGCTGTGCGACGTCGTCTCCCGTACGCTGAAACTGTAAGCAGGTACCATCGGCGCACGCAAAGCATAAACAAGCGGTTGCCGGTCAACAATACAGGACAGCGGCTATTTTGCTGCCGTCTGGAAAGGCTGGCTGGGTCCCCACGCAATACTTAATCACAAGCAACGTTCTCACGTTTTCAGAGTACTTATAACAGAATGAACACCGGTTTATCGACGTTGTCGGCCCGAGAAATCCGGAGTTTCGTTCCGCTTTCGGGTACGCAACCCTATGTTCGCGATACGGATGCAGCAGCAGCAGCGCCAGTTGCTTCCGCAAGAACAAAAATTGTTTGTTTAGAAAAGTTCTAGCATTTGAATCGCGTAAATTTGTACCAGAAATAAAAAAATGTGTATTTCGTACTACACTATACAAACTATTGACAATTCCTATTGTTATGACGTCATTATGACAACACGCGTGGCAGGAACCACCGCGAGGGGGCCGTGTCTTGTACCATGCGCGTTGTAGGAGGCGTTGCCAGAAATGTATAAGCAATCGAAAATTGGCGCAGCTTGTACTAGTAGTGCAAAGCTGAAGAAACAGCGGTGCTGGCTACCCCGCTCTCTACGTCGGAGACCCGGCTGTTGCACCTCACATTTATTTTCGAACTTGCCGCTGAAAGTTCTCAATAACTGGCACGCACGGATCATTCTCTCCGCAGGCTTTCACATCTCCCCGAAAGTAGAACGCCTTAGCGCGTGGTAGAACCCGTAAACATGTTCAAAGCCAACGCCTGTGCTGCGAACCCAACGAGAATGCTGTCTGCACTGAATGCAAAAATTTGAAAAGAAACTTCGCACTCAATTGCTAGCAATAGCAATAGAGTAAACGCCCAGGCGAGCTTATACTTGAAATAACAGATATCAAAAGCAATGCTGAAGCACTATACGACGAATGATACAGAGGTGCTACCGTGCGCCTGCGCGCGCCGATTACATATGGTCCGGGGAAATTCCAACAACGCGTGCGCTACGCAATGACAAGAGGTAGTGCCAGCACAATGAAATTAAAGAAATCAGTTTCAGGGGAGTAACTGATTGACCTATTCTAGGGTTTAACGCGCCGACGCAACGCAGGCGATGAAGCCCGCCGTTGTGGAGGGCTCCGGAATAATTTTGAACAGCTGGGATTTTTTAACGTGCGCCTAAATCCCGTACATACGGGCGTTTTTGCTTTTCGCCTCCACCAGAAAAGCGGCCCCCGCGGCTGGGAATCGAATCCGCGGCCTCGAGCTGAGCAGCGCAACGCCTTAGCTACTGAGCCACCGTGGCCGGTCAGTTTAAGGGGAGTAACACAACGCGGCAATGAAACAATTAAGGATGCATTTCTCTCATGGTCCTGGAACAAGCGTTCTATGGATGAGAGTTTTAAGGAAGAATTTCTGTCGACATTAGATGAACAGGTATGAGCTTCATAAAAGGCACATATTACGGCACCGGAAATAGAAAAAGCCAGAAACGAGTTATGTTCCGGCAAGACTTCCGGGCCTGATGGATTAAATGCGGAATTTTATAAGCCATTTAAAATTCGAAACTGCCGATTCCTAATAACAGGCCGTTGATGAAGAGTAGGAATCACTGGTGCTGCCATTGTCTTTCATGCAGTAACACATTATTTGAATTCTTCAGTATGGAGTAACGGTGAAGCTTCTATTTGTTAAACCCTATAGGTGGATCAGCCTAAGTAACGTCTATTATAAGATTTAAGTAAAGGTGGTGGCAGGAAGTCGCAGTCAGTAATCCAGCAATTAGTTGGACTACCCCAGACGTGTGGTACAAGGACACACAATAATCACCAATACACGCGTATGTAGGGCAATCTTGGTGGGTTGTGATGGCTTTGAAGGTCGGGTGGCAGTTTTGCGCTTGACTTAGACAAGGTATTAAGTAAGGTGTCGTATGAAGTTATAACGATGACATTTGAACACACAAGTCTTCCGACCATCGTACACGACGTCTCCAAACGGCGCATGCACACTGCTTTAGAGGCATTGTTGTAAACAAGGAGTTAAGTGAAAGTATTGACCAAATGTCCTATGTTAGGAAAGGCTGTCTGATTCACAACTGCTTTTTGCATTATACCTAAAGCTGCTTTGTTTAAGTATAATTAAGTGCATTTACACTTCATTCCAGCGATGTTGTGGTGGTGGAACATCCAGACAATATACCTATGTTTTGTGATGACCCATATATAGTGCGCTTGGTGGGGATAGTCATGAACTCTCTCTCCGAAATGGCTGGCGCTGTTATTAATTGGAATAATACCTTGGGATTTTGCTCAAAAAATGGAACAACACACCAGCCATTTTTCAAAACAGGAAATGGTCTGAATCACCGAGCAGGTAACGCAATGCGGCATTTGAGCACTATTGTGAAAATTTGTAGCCTTTGGGATGAAGAAAGAGAAAAGGTGAGGGAGAAAGTGCACAGTGCAACGGACGAGATCTGGCAATGTTTTCCCGAGTAACTCTGTTTAATACTTTTCTCCGGGAAGGTGTGGTATGACCTGCAGATATTGAGTGTGTCCCGCGTCAGTATGCATAAGCTGTACAGGGTATTCGCGTCATTTATTTGGTCGTCTAGATAGGAGCGGACTAGCCAAACGAACTTATTTCGCTCGGTGACGAGCGAAGGTCTAGGGCTGTGCCATTTATTTTTAAGACGACTTGTGTCTATGTTTCCTATGTGTGTGATCAAAAAGATCCATCTTTGCGCACGGTGGTACAAGTCGGAATAGAAGGTAGCCTGCCCGAGTTTCCTGTATATGTCTTGTTTCGTGCTGTACGAGGTTATTTTCGTGAAGCTGCTTTTTTGTTTGCATTTTTAAAGCACGTTTGAATATGTGTGCTCCATGGAAACAATTCTAGAAAGATCCACATGACAATTTTCCCAATATCCAGCTTTGGAGTACCGAAACTACTGGCCGAGCATGTTAACCGCTTGGGTGACCAGTGTGTACCAATCAATTTACTTTAAATGTTAAGGCTTGTACGTTCTGTAAAGGCTGACTAAAATGGCTATAGAACCAGCAATGAAATGTTCTTCTTTATGCACCAGAGCAGCACTCTACAGTTTGCAAGCTGGATGGAGGAGAAGGGCGTATTTGTGCCTTGGACCACAAACTGTGGGCTATGTCAGGTCGCTGAACCCAGTTATTATGTATTCAAGATTAATGAAACCTTATCTTTCATTGGGATACACCACAATGAACACTCAAAAAGAAATTACCCGTCCCGCCCAACGAAATCCGCTTCCTTCTCTCGCAAAATTACGGGGCGCACCATATGACTTGATCATAGCTCTAGCCCTCCATAGTATAGGAAAACAAGAATTTCCGTGAATTGTTTTGATAGGACTGCAGGACCTGCGCGCTAGAATACGGGATTGGTATCGCACTCAGGCGCAACCACATGAGTGACTTCAAGTACTCAATGAGCTAGTTTTTCTTGAAAAAGTAATGTGAACGTGTCGGTGGCAAACTCACTGACACATTTTTTTATTGTTTACATTAATTACGTGTCTTGTGTCTAAGCAGGCAATAAAAATTTTATTCAGAAAGATGCCAGTTTCATAACGCGAGAGACCCAGGTTCGATTCCAACTACGGGAAGCTATATTTTCCATACAAATGGCTGAAGAGGTTACCTATAGGCTGCTAGCCCCACATCCGTCCGGCCATTGGGGTCCAGGTTGCCGGTGTTATCGCTTCGCAGAGGCCCCGGCTTCAGGGAGGCCCTGGGATCGATTCCGCAGACCTGCCTGAATACATTTTTCTATTGAGGCTTCCAGATTGTCTTTTCTTGCGACCGACAAAACTCGACCTCAACAGATCTAGCGTTAAAAACCACGCGGACCCTTTGGACATTCTGAGCATGTGAAGGCGAAAGCATAGTTAATAAGACTCGGGAAAACTTCCTATGAGGGCTTTCACTGTTTCCTTCGTGCTTAGAAGCACTGCAAAAGCTAAAGTTATCGTCAGCACGGAGCGGCACTGCGTGATTTACAATTTAGAACTGATACGACTTCCGTTTCTGCTTTGCTGTTATGGCTTTATTTTTAAAGTGGCTATCGATTGCGTTCATTGCTGCAACTGAGTCAAAGTCGGCCAATAGCCGCTACACGCCCAAAATGGCGTACGTACAGATGTCGGAGAACGTCACATCATAAGATTCTCAAAGCAACGAATTTGAAACCTAATAATGGTAGGTTATAATGTGCTGCATTGCTCCTGAACCTGATGGCACGTGAGTAGAACATTCGCACACCAGCCGGGCAAAACCCTGAATCCAGGGTTGCTGTGGATGGGGATGAGGAAACTCTTTATTGAGCCGGCGACGTCAGCCAGTCCAGCCACCTCACTTTTTGTGCCGGATGTGGGTGAAAGTGACAAAAAATTGGCTCTCACGCTTAAATAAATACAGAAAAAAACGCACGCGACACGCACACAGAAAATCAGAATAAGAAAATTACATCGAGAATTTGCAAGGTTCTGCCCAGTCAAGTGTAAGGAGAATTGGCGTGTGTCGCTCTACTTACTGCCGTATATCGCGGCATCAGACCATGGAACTAAACAGAAGAAGAAGGACGCATTAAGGGCGTAGCAGAACAGGCGGCAGTTCAAGGAATTTACACCAACATACAAATGAAGAAAACGAAGAAAGCGGCGCAAATGTGATGTTGCAGAAAAGAATTTAATGAGTATCACCACACTTTCGTGTCCACAACACTTAAGCTTAGTTAAGTGGACCTGGGGAATTTTTTCTAATACGGGTGCGTAACGTAATATTTTCGGTGCTATATTAATTCATCTTTGCTGGGCTAATAAGTTTTTGTATAACCGACACGGGGGGAACATACTTTGTATCGTTCTTTTGTTATACTTTGATGACTGTTGTGCAAGATTGCTGCTTCCTCCTACATAGTTCTGTTGTACTTATGCAGTACTCTCTGTGCAAATCATCTATGCCCATCTACCTAAGTCAGGGAAAGAGGTCCACACGATTGTAAATATATAGACCAAAACAAACACCGTTGGGCCAAAAGTACTTCGCCAATATGCTCAGTGTCAGAGGTAACTAGAGCTATTCGGGAGGTGTTCGCATGTGGTATCTAAGTGTAAAAGACAGGGATCCAGTACTCACATGCCATAAGTTTTTTAGAGCTCATGAGTAATGCATTCAGAAGTGGCAAATATAGACCAGAATATATTTTTAGGTGTAAATATTTCACCATACGGTTGGCCCAATAATAACGTATTCAGTAGGTAGAATCCTCTTGAGTTTCGGTTGGAATCCACATTAGGTGAAACCAGATTACGTTCTATAAAGTATCTACCTCTGAATGTTCAAAAAATACATGATGGCAAGATTGATAGTTCTAGGTACAAGCATGTTTTATGTATGGCGTCCTTAACCATTACTAGTATAAGTTGTTTACAATAGTCAGGTGGAACTAAAGACGGCGTCTTCGTCGGTAGAAATACAACAAAACAGGCCATCATCAGCCAAAAAATGGCTGTAGTATTTTAGAGTGGAGGGATACTCCTTAATTTAAATTCACAACAGATGAATCTCTTAGATCGAGCAGAAGGTAGAAATGGGACATCAAATGACATGGGTTTTTATTCGTTGAATGAAGTTCCCAAACTTAAAATTAACTTTCACAGCAACGTCATCACGGCGCAGTTTGAAAGGCTTCGCTAGTGTGATCACTGTTCCAGCCATAGCCTGAACACCAGTGGCATTGCTGTATTAAACACTCCATAGCTACCAAAGCGCGTTGTTTTAAAAATGTGGAACGTTTGCAGACGTTCAATTTTTTTATTTCTTAGATGCCATTTTTTTTCTAAAATGATTATACAAATGTTCTATTATTGCCGTGAGTTCGAACAGAACTATAAGCGGCTGTAACTTAGTGCAACGTCTCTTCTTGAAGGCTACAACGGCTTGCTGTTCATATGCTGAGTAATTACGGAATGTTTTTTATGCTAAGTGGACGCATTCTTTGCAATCACGGTCATTTATGAAATTGTTCATAGCATAGGCATTGTTGATTACCAATACACAATTCGTGAATACCCTTAAAGAAGAGTCTTTTCAAAGTTGTGTATATGAACATATGTCGTCAAGGGTCTTGAAAACACAGAAGCGTCTACGTGCGCCATAGCTTGAATACTAGTAGCATTGCACCATTAAACATTCCACGTCTATCAAAGCATCATTGTTTTGAAAATGTGTAACATTTGCAAGCGTTCAATAATTTAATTCTGAGATACCATTTTTATGTTAAATGATTATACAAATCTTTTATTATTACCCTGAATATGAACAGAACTATTTCACTACGAATCACTGTGAACAGAGTTGCTGTAGATTGTAGAATAGGGCGCATAAAATGCGACCTGCATACATTTTCATCAGGTGTTCCAACAGATCCGCACAAAGGCGCCAGCCCACTTGCCTTATGGACAACGTTAGCAAGTATTGGCCAACGTTAGGAAAGGTGAGCAGTGAGTTACTCCCGTTTCAGTTGCTACACGCTCGAGGCAGCCAATTGCGTTAGGTCGCTTGGCTAGTGCAGTTTCTATCCGGGTGCTGTAGCCAATTGCGGTCGACTGCATGTGGCTAGGAGAGTTGCTATACATTCTTGGCAGCCAATGGTATACTACTACGCAGGTAATGCAGTTTCTAACGGCGCGCGGCAGCCAGTCATTTTCTGTTTAGCAACAGGAGAACCTTTCGCATTGGTGGAAAACTGCTCGCATAAAGAAACACACGCTCGCTGCCTACCAAGCTTGACTATGCATAAAAGGGCCCCCCGAAAGACCCAAGAGTCATTCTTGTACCGTACACGGTGGTGCTTCATTTGGACCACTCCCAGCATCGCACACGAGACTTTTGTTCTCCCAGCACTACCATTTTCATTAAGGTAAGCCAGAGAATTGCGAAAAACATGAATAGATTAGATTCAGTCTCGGGTCGCATCATCATGTCGATGGAGAAGGGCATTTCTCTTCAAAAAGCATATTCTTGATGGAAAAGGGATAAAAAACTACTCGCTTTTATTAACCCGAAATCTCCGCCTGATTATTCAATTAGACATTGAAAATATATCAACAAACTTGCAAATCGCCATCAGCTTCAGCCTTGACGATAGACCCAACTACTCCTGAAGCACTTCTCACTGTACAGCGAGGGGTCACTTCCTACAGACCATGCAAGCAATTAGAATTTATTTTTCTTTATGCCAGCTACTCCGAAAAAATGGTTAGGCCAAACAACAAGCAGCAACACTAAACTTCTGGCTAACATATCTATAGCGGAATATTTACTGCGAGACTACTCAACTCCGGGGCTACGCCATCACCTCATTTTATGTAATCATGGCAATGCGCAAAAAATAAGGCAAGACATGTTGACCAGATTTTGCTAAAGTGGTGGCCTCGGACAGCCGTAATAGCCTCGCAAAGTTTATTCCAACGCAACCCGTTCCGTTGAACAGGTCCTCAAAGGAGTTCTTTCGGTGGACGAGTCATTGCCTAAACGCGCTAGATTCGCAGCGTCATTTGCCAACATTAATATTGTTAGGCTCTAAACTTTGTTATTAAGGATTGAAGCAAGTCACATGAGAGCCATTACAACTATTTTATGCATAGGATGTCGCCAACAATATAAGTTGAATTACGGGCATCAAATGCCTGGAAATTCAAAGAAGCTTCAGATACTGTAAAGTGGTGTGGAGCACAGAGCAAACAAAATCGGTATGCTATAGTAAGGCGAGTCATATTAACAGTGCTGTTTCAGACCATTGCTCTAAAGAAGTACCTCGTCACGCTTTTTTGTGTCATGACATAAAGTAACAGAAAACCGGGCTAGTTGGTGCAGCGCTTGTCCTGTGTTATCCTCCCCTTTGTCCCAAAATCTGTGCGCTGCGGAGATAAATGACATAATGGCCATCCACAAGCTTATGTAGCCAACTGGGCGGTGCGTCATTCCACTTCCCAGTCGCCCTAAGATGTCGAGAATCTGGCCCCCACAGTTCAATTCCACATAAAAAAAATTCAGAAAATGTGATTCCGACTGGGGAAAACTTAGGGAAAAATCAAAACTCCCCTACACTACCATCAGCCATTTAGGCATTCATTATTCTTGTAGCTTCCTTACATCGCATATTCTTGAAGGCCGAAAGCACCATTCCGCAGAGCTCGAGCGGTGCTCGTAATCTTCGGAGCCCTTGGTGGAATGAAAAATGCAGACGTGCGCGAAAGGCCCAAAATAAGGCGTGGGGTGTCTTACGCAGATATCCAACGGCTGGAAACTTGGTATCCTTCAAGCGATCAAAGGCACTGGGTAGGCGCACTCGCTGGCAGGCCAAACAAGATAGCGGGTGGTCTTTTTTAACTTCAATAAATTCGTATACAGATGCGGGGAAAGTATGGAACAGAATTCGAAAGTTTAAAGGACAGAAAACGCACAATGTACCTTTGGTGTGTGCTACTGGTGGCACGCTTTTAGACCAAGCAAATGCACTTGGACAACATTTTGAATACATATCGAGCTCTGCCCATTACAGAAATACATTCATGGAATACAAGAAATCTGTGGAACGCAAGCCGATTCGGCATAACAGAGAATCAGAAGAGCGGTACAACTCTGAACTCACTATGCAGGAGGGGATGTTTGTTCTTGGCACGTGTAAGGCTTCTTTACCTGGGCCAGACAGCATCGCGTACGCCATAATCCAGAATCTTCACCCAGACACACTCGAAACACTCCTTCTCCTTTACAACAAGATATGACTAGCGGGACGCTTCCCTATCTCTTGGAGAGAGACAATTGTAGTGGCTATACTGAAGGACGAGAAAGATGCCTCGCTCCCAACAAGCTACAGGCCAGTTGCCCTCACCAGTTGTTTAAGTAAGGTTTTTGAGAAAATGATAAATAGAAGACTGACATATTTCCTTGAGTATAATGGCATCCCGGATGACTGCCAGGCAGGATTTCATTCATGTAGATGCACAACAGACCAGCTGATAGCGTTTGAGTCGCATGTCAAAGATGCCTTCATTCGTAAACAATATTGTCTCCATGTATTTTCTGACCTTGAGAAGGCATACGACACTACTTGGCGCTACGGCATTTTTCGTGACCTCAAATCTATTGGTATATCAGCAAACGTGCTTAACACAACAGAAGGATACTTGTCAGAATGGACATTTCGTGTAAGGGTTGGTACGGCAATCTCCAGAGTGTCTGTACAAAAAAATGGGGTTCTTCATGGTGGAGTATTGAGCTGTACTTTATTTATTATCAAAATGAACACGGTCAGAAATTGGTTGCCACCTTCAATATCATGCTCCATTTACGTTGACGATGTACAGATTAGTCACAAATCGTGCAACCTCTCAATGTATGAAAGCAGGTTCACCAAGGTATAAACTCTCTATATGGACAAAAGAGAATGGATTTAAATTAAACCCAGAGAAAAGTACCTGTATCCTGTTTTAAAAAAAACGTCGTGGGCTCTGTCTTGAACCTGACATCACTTTAAACGGACTACCGTTAACTGTCACAAAAAAAACAAGTTTCTGGGCCTTGTCCTTGATGAAAGACTGACATTTATATCACATATAAAAAAAACAAATTAAAATGCTTAAAAACATTAAACATACCGAAAGGCCTGTCTCATCAGTCCTATCGTGCAGATAAGGAGTGCCTCTTGCATCTTTTCACCAGCTTGGTTAGGTCCCGCCGGGACTATTTAAGCGTGGTACATGGCTCAGCCAGCAAAACTGCTTTAAAAATGTTAGACCCAGTTCTACACCTCGCGCTCCCTCTTGCGTCTGGCGATTTCCGTACAAGCCCCGCTGAGAGTTTGTATGTTGAGTGTGACCGCTGGTGTTTTTAGTACCAGCGCATGTTTACGGCTCTAACGTATGCTCTTAAGATGTCTTCAAATATAAGGAATCCGTGTAACACTATTATCCAAGACACATCCACTATAAGCGTGTTTTCAAACCGTCCTTTACATTCTCCGCCTTTCGCTTTGCGAGTGAGAAGACAAGCTGAAGAACTAGGAATATCCTTCAATGAACTCTACGAAAGCAGTGTAACAGACCTTACTGCACCCTGGGATGTGTCATCATATGCCTGCGACTTTTCCTTTAGAGAAATCGTTAAGAGGAATGCACCAAGAGAGCTCATTGTACAACATTTTCAACACATACAACACTAGTACCACCAATACAATGCTTTCTATACGGATGGCTCGAAAAGTGCTACTGCTGTTTCATGTGCTGCACATGGCCCTAACCTTTCCAGTGGAAAAGGATGAATGTAAATTCTGGAATTTGCACGGCAAAAGCACATGGAACTCTTCTAACACTACAGCACATTACACGAACAAAAACGCAGCAATATATTTTTTTTATAATTATATATATATATATTATATATTATATTTTATATATTATATTTTATATAATATATAACAGAAGCAAGCATTAAGGGCAAGCAGGCCACTTGTGGATGCTGACAGTGCTCAAACGCCTTTTTCTCCTAGTTCTCCTAGGCCTTGTTCTCCGAGATCTTGATTGTTGTCTGATTGCGAGAGAACTTGCGTATATGCTATTTCGCCCGCTCTGAGGAGCTGATATTTTGCTGACCTGAGACAGACGACCAAAATTTGAGAGGAGCAGTTTCGCTAGAAACGCAGCCCCTTGCAGATTCAGCCAGGCTGGCACAGTGCTAAGGTCTGGCGCCAGTAAGCCTAAAGAGTGGGGTGCCATGCACGTTTCAGCGACGGTAAATAATCTGGATAGGAGCGTTTCTGTGGCACGTTGTGGTGGCGCTTTATGTACAAAGTTCCGGGTTGTTTTTTCTCTTGTTCGTGTACAGTTGTAATGACAGGTATTTCTTCCACATAACTGTAGTAGGACGCTTATACAGGCTTTTTAGTACACTACACGTGCTCATTTAGAAATATTCACCGCGGTATGAAGTGTTAATTCCAATTGAAATGAATAACTGACGACCCCGTCTCACAGTTTGATAATAAATATTTCCAAACTGTTGCAGTCTGCCGGAATGATAGAAGGGGTGAAGGTATCTTCCTATACGCCAGGAACAGTTGGTTTTGTGACCACATTGATATGGGCTTTATGCGAGACTTAGATGTTGGCTGTACTGATAACAAAGGCTAACGAAGAATATCTTATCTGTGGTGCGTACAGCTATACCCAAAAAATAACCCTTTTTTTAACCGAGCTGTTTATATTTTGAGAAAAGTATACCGCTTCAAAAGAAATTAGGCTGTCGGCGATGGCTCTGCGAGAGTACAATCTAAAGGGTTGAGCAATAAAGTTACAGCAAAAATTTGCAGAAATATCGAGGATTTTCCACTAGTGCACAGAATTTTTATGCCGCTTGGCTTGAGGTTGAGTTCTTAAACAACCAAATTTTTCGTTTTTCTAAATTTGGTCCTAATTATCTTTATTTAGTCTAATATAACGACTACCGGTAGAACCTCCGCGAAATCTGCATTATTGTGGAAATTCAGGGCGTTATACGGTTCGCCATTTTCCGTAATTTTTTAGTATTATTCTTATTTTTTGTTTCTCAAAATTCTGTTAGACCAAATATCTCCATTTACGCTATAATCACTGCTGCAGGCAGAACTTCCGCGAAATCTGCATTATTGTGGGAATGTAGGGCGTTACCCAGTTCACCATTTCTCGTAGTTTTGTATATTTTTGATTTCTCTTTGTTTTTCTAAATTTTGTCCCAGCAATTATCTTCATTTAGCCTAATAAAACCATGGCCGGTGGAAGTTCCGTGTAACCTGCATTATTTGGGAAATGCCGGGCGTTACACTGTTGGCCATCTTCCGCATTCCTTATATTTGTCTTATTTTTAGTTTTTCAGAAGTTGCTTGCACTAATCACCTCCATTTACGCTATCATGATTACTGGTGCAACGTCTGTGAAATCTGCATTTATTTGAAAATTGCGCTATACGGTTCGCCATTTTCCGTAATTTTCAACGTAAAGCTTCCTACCTCTGCCTGCCAATGGTTCTTTCGTGGAGTGCGGGACAACAAAATCCAAACGCGGCTGGGCATCACTCACGGGTCACAGTGTAGATGTTGCGGTGATAGGGCGCTATTACCCAGCGTTCCCCGCAAGCAGGTGACTGCTCGCACCGGCGGGCCGGTCGGTTGGACGGATTTGTCGTCTGCTTTAGCGACAGTTGTTTTGGGCCTGTTTTGGCGCTGCTTCACATCCTTTGTGCGCTTTCTTCGCACGGTTTGATTGACTTTTTCGACAGCACCTACTGGGTAACTCAGACCCGACGGAGTTATGTGAGCGTACGTTAAAGATACGTTAAGGACTGGGTTGCAAGGCCGGAAAGCAAAATGTACAGACGACATAGCGGCATATGGGCACTAGAGAAACGCTACCTTTTGCGTATGGATTGCCACTAATGGGGCTCCGTTTTCTAAATTGGTGAATTCGGTTGTGTTTTAAGAGGTATTACAAAATGTGAAAAGAGCACTGGATCTAAAAATGGCGATTATAAAAGTTCCCTCAGCAGTCTCGCAATTCTCAACCTTACTAATTTAAATAGGAATCACTAAGCTCGCATACCAAATTTTTTCGGTGTCTGTGCTTGTGTCGCGCGGTGGTGTAGCCCCGAGCTTGCACATCAGAATGGCTAGGTTCCGCTGTCTCAAACTTCGAAAGATGCTCCTCTCAGTTTTCTTTCCGCCGACGGACGGCCCGGCTACAGGGGCGGCGTCCACAACTCTAGCCCGGCCGTGGCCGACGCTGCTGCTGCGTTCGGGACGCCGTCCCCGCGAATTCCAGGTAACGGCGGGCCGAATCTCTGGTTTGACTCTTTGTAGACCAACGAGTGTGAATTCAAGTGACGTCGCTCGGGCAGTGGTTGTGGGTGTCGTTTAAGCTTTGCTTTCCAATCACCTTCACAGCGTGGATTGGAGCCAACTTTTGATATTTTTCTTATTTTCAGTTTTCCAATATTATATCTGACTATTTGCGCTATTTTGATGATTATGGGTAGAACTTCCGCGATGTATTTATTTTTGTGGAAATTCAGAGTTTTCATGGTAATGCTGGGAGGGTACTCGGAAGAGAATGCTACGCATTAAAATTTTACTCGCCCCCGCACGGGCACCTTGACTATTCAAGGTGACGGTTATGGCGACACTGCGGACCTGCAGCCCGTGTGGGTTGGACCCACCCATGCCCTAGGCTGTGCGTGGCTTTGCCGTGTTTGGCGAAAGGGAAATCTTTGTGGTTGAGCGAAAGTCGGGGTTGTTTTGACCTTCTAAGCCTCCTGGCAGCGGCAACACGCCACTTTGGCCCCCGCTTCTCGTCGATGGTGCCCCCAGTCTGACCCGTCGTGAGGGAATCAGCCAGTTGCCTTTTCCGCTCCTCTTCTTCACTCTTTCCCTTTCCTATTTGCTTTCTAACTCTGCCCTGTCGTCTTTTGTCTTCCACATTTCTCCATTCTTCTCGAGGCGGTGAGGGTTAACTGTGTGTGAAGTCATCACCCTAGATTTCGACCATAGGGTTAGTGTGGCGAGGTACACTTAACGTGTGCTTTAAAGTCACGTTCCCATGTTGGGCTCGGTAGTGGGGAACTGGCCTTGCCACTGAATTTGTTCCATGTTATATGGCTATCTTCTCAATTCCCGCAAAACACCCTTATAGACCTCCTAAAAAGGGTCGCACCGAAGCACTCCGCACCCAGCCACCTCAGGCAGCTTCAGCAAATACCTAGTTGTAGACTCGACCGACGAAAAGCCTATTACCGACCTGTCAGTCTTCTTCATTGCCAAGTCTATTGAAAACATTAATGGGAAAGACTACAAGTCCAAAAAGATGTCCTCTGCAAACCTCCTAGTTTAAGGTATGCAAAAAAACCAAAGCGAGAACCTCACGAAGCAACAAAAAGTTGCAAAACTTGACCGTCACCGTTACGCCATACCGCACGGCAGTCACTGTCCAAGGTGCTATCTCTGACAAAGAACTCCTCAATGAGACAGATGATGATCTCCTTGAGGGACTGCCTTACCTAGGTGTTAGCGTATGTAGAATTATTATGAGAAAGATGGAGCAGAGATAAAGACCCAACACATCATCCTAACATTTGCTAGCTCTACCCTGCCCGAGACAGTGAAGGCAGGTTTTATTAGCTGTCGTCTACGCACCTACATTCCAAACTCGAGGCGATGCTTTAAATGTCCACACTACGGTCATGGAACTCAAGCTCGCCGTTGCAAGTTCACCCGCGCGAAATGTAGCGAAAATGATCACTCTTCTGATGACTGCAAACTAACAATCATGAAATGTCCGAAGAAAAAAAAAGTGATCATTAAGATCAAAGTAACCGAAAATATCAGTTTCTACGAACCACGGCAAAAACACAAGACTTTTTACGCTGCATCTTATGCAGACACCGCCCGCCGGGGGTTGGGGTGACGTTTGGTTAGTACTGCGACAAAATGTAGCTTGGCTGATGTTTCGCTGTCATTAAGTCCCCCCGAGGAGCTACGGGCTCCTGCCTCTACAGCAGAGGCCCTGGTGGTTCCTCCTCTTTTTGGGCTGCCATGCACAGCCGAGCACCCCAGCGCAACTTCTGCTGAGCCCGTGGAGAACGTGGTGACAGGCGCTGTTGGGACTGGTGCGGCCTCTTCCAGTCCAGCTTCATTGGCCCGCACGACACCCGGGGGAATTGAGAGTATGAACACAGGGGGCCCTACACGTGCTCCTTCCCTTCCCACACCGCAGGTTCCAACCAAGGAGCCTGCGGCCACCTCAGGAACCAATCCACGAGGTGGATGTCGAAAGGACACCGTTGTGGTGTCGGCTGAAATCTCAGACCAGGGCATGGGCCCTTCGGCATCTCAACCTGCCCAGCAGGTGTGAAATGAGCGCCGCAGCTGTGTTGGCCAAGGGAAAAAACAGCCTCCTCGTATCGCAGGCCCTAAACAAGATTAACAGACATGAACCACAATAGGCAACTTCACAACTACATTTTTATTATCTCTAATTCATAATTGCCGTTGAAAACTTTGTTCAATGGAACTATGGGGGTCTAATAAAAAGTGAGAACATGTATATGAACTCCTTTATAGACATCAATACAGTATTGTTTGCCTCAAAGAGAGACACCTGAATCCCAAACACAGTAACTTTATGAAACAATACACTGTCTTCCGGAAAGATAGACATGCCTCTGCTGATTAATCTGGCGGAGTTGCCATTGTGAGGCGAAAATCAATTCCATCCCAGTCCATTGGGCTACTCACCAGCCTTGAGGCAGCTGCTGTCCGCGTGATCATTTTAGGTCGCCTGATTACGGTATGTACCTTATACATTTCCCCAGATCATCAATCGTCTACCTCAGAATTTGAGAGGCTGGTGGATTAGCTTCCTGAACCATTTTTCTTACTTGGAGACTTAAATGCACACAACTCTGGGGTTCTGGTAGAACTGACGCTCATGGCATTTCCTAGTGTCATCTGGGGCTTGTTTGTTTAACAATAAACAGCCTACATAATTTCACATCACGCACAACACGCGCTCACACATGGACTTGGCAATCGAACCTGCTGTTCTTTTTCCACTCGTTGAGTGACAAGTAGAGAAAAACCCGCTTCAAAGTGAACATTTTCCAGTATTCCTGAGAAGCCTAGACAGAGACCCCTACACTCCCATCTGAACTAAAAGGTTTAAAGAAACCGCGGCAGACTGGGAGAAATTTAAGCAGAAATCTCAACTCACACACACTTCCATAGAACACTTGGGTATTGATGAAGCTTGTAGCTTTGTTACAGCACATATCCTTGACGCTGCAGAGAACTTAATTTCTGAGACTTCTAGTAACACAAGCAACCTAAGGCGGCCCTGGGGGAATGAAGAGTGTGGACGAGCACGCCAGCCACAGAACAAGGTGGGGAGCATTCTTCGCAGGTACCCAACTCTGGACAACCTCGTAGCGTTCAAGCGCACCAAAGCCAAGAGAAGGCGCATTCGCCGTCAGGCGAAAAAAATAGCAGGAGGTTCTTTTTTTTTCACAGGCACACGAAACGTTTGGAACAGGAAAAGAAAACTAAATGGACAAAGCACACATGGCCTACCCCTTGTTAGCACCACTGGTGGCACCCTAGAGGACCAGACAAACGTGTTGGCACAACACTTCGAACACGTCTCAAGCTCTTCACATTACGCAAGCACATTTATACACTACAAAAAGTCAGCTGAGCGGAAGTCCATACGCGCCCACGAGCAATCAAATGACTATAACTCTCCATTCTCCCTTCACGAGCTCATGAATACGTTTGCTTGTTGCAAGTCTTCGGCGCCAGGTGCAGATAACATTACGTACAGCATGATTAAACACCTTCATTAAGACACAATCAATACTGCCCTGTTTTTATTTAACAGAATACATCGTGCTGGACACTTTCCTAAGGTATGAAATCAGGCTATCATTGTGCCACTGCTGAAACAGAGAAAGGATGCGTCCTGTGTTTGAAGTTATTGTCAAATTGCCTTAACCAGCTGCTTGTGCAAGCTGTTCGAAAAAATGATCAACAGAAGGTTACTATTCTTCCTGGAATACAATGGTATTCTTGACAGCTGCCAAGCAGGTTTTCGGTTAGGCAGATTAACAACAGACCAACTTGTCGCCTTTGAACCCTATGTGAAAAAAGCCTTTGTTAACAAACAGTTTTGTATTTTCATATTTTTTGGTCTAGAAAAAGCATACACTGCCTGGCGCTACGGCATCATGCTGGGCATGAAATCTTTTAGTATTCGTGGGATTATGCTTAACACGCTTGAAAGCTATGTCTCTTAAGGGACATTCAGAGTGAAAGTTGGGGGTGCAGTATCCGCATTGTATATGCAAGAAAACGGTATTCCACAGGGTGGAGTATTTAGTGCACACTTTTTAGATGCGATGCTGAGAGGAGCATCTCTTTTAGGCGGCCCTGTCCTTCCTGCGTCGTCGTTGTCCGCGTCCACACAGCTGCGTCTTTACTCCGCCCACCCCCTCTCCTCTCGCCGTGATAGCGCGCCTGCTCCCCCAACATCTGTGGCGCTCGCAGTGCGGCGCACTCTCTCACTCCGCCGGTGGACGGCGCTGCGCGCGGCGCAAGCGCACTGTGCGCATGTGCAGTGCCCTCTCTCTCCGCGGTCTCCTCTCCTTCGGGCGCCTGCGCATATAAGGGGAGTGCCGCGCTCCGGCCGGTCTCTCAGTCGACGGTCGTACGCGCTACGATTGCTCTCTCCCTCTCTCTCTCTGCTCGATTGCTCACGCAATTCGAGTGATCGACCCAATGGAAACGCACAATGGAACCCCCTTCAGCGTCGCATCACACCAGGGTTCCCGCGAGGGGAGGTGGGCGTAATTTTTTATATCTAAGATGAACACGCTTGGAAAAGCTCTGCCCCATATCATTTTTTAATACATTTATGTGGATTATGTTCATATTAGTTTCCGGTGCTGTAACCTGTCTATCTGCGAAGGGCAGTTACTGTTTGCAGAAACAGGCTTGTAAAATGGGCCAACAAAAATGGCTTTAATCTAAATCCTCAAAAGGGCACATGTGTCTTAATTTCCAAGAGGCGTGGTATTCACCCTGAGCCAACCATTTAGCTCAGTGGAGTAGCTGTGCCTGTGAAGAAGGAAGTTTTTAGGCATTGTCCATTCCACATATAAAGCTACTCAAGATAAAATGTATAAACGTAATGAATATCCTAAAAGACCTATCCCACCACTCCTACGGCGCAGATAAGATTTGCCTGCTGCGTCTCTACAACAGTTTAGTGAAGTCGTGGTTGGACTATGGGAGCGTAGTATACGGGTCAGCTTCGAAAACCGCTTTAAAAATGCCTGACCCTGTTCTGCACCTGGGGCTTCACCTTTCGTCAGGAGCATTCCGACCGAGTACTGCACAAAGCCTATATGTGGAATGTGACCAGTGGTGCCTGGAAGGCTAGCTCTTATACATAGACCTACTGTATGCCGTGAAGACAACATCCGTAAAAAATCACGCTACTTCGTTTATTGTCAATGACACCTCTGCCATGCATTCGTTTCTCAGTCGGCCGTCTATATGTATGCTTTTTTGTTGAGAGTGAAAGCGCAAGCGGAGGGGCTTAAGATTTCTTTTAGCGATACTTACAAAACTTCGATCACAGGCCTTGTTGCGCCTTGGGAAATGTCCCCGGTTTATCGTGATTTATCTTTGAGATGCATAACCAAGAGCACTGGACCGAGAGAACTCATCCTGCAGCACTTCGTACACCTTGTGAGATTCTATATTTCACATAGTAGTGATTTCCCACCCCGTAGCCATCCACGCTCAGCAAACATGCCTTGCGAGCGCAGGCTGCGGACGGGTCCGTTGTTTGCGAAGGCAGACAAAAGCAGGAGGCGGCGAGGGCAAAACATCAATGCCAGCATTTATTGCAATGTGCAAATCAAATATACTGCATACAGACTAATCGTAGGCCATAACGGTAACACTGGGAGGGAGACATTAAACAACGCTAGAGATCGAGATGGTTCGACTCACCGATGGCATACCAGAGCAGCGGAGCGCAGCGCTTGCGAGCGCGATTGCAGTCTCCCAGCTAGCCGGGCGCGTTCCTTTGTGGCGCGTTCCCCAGGTCAGGACCAGCGCGGCGAAACGTCCGCGCGCTAGCGCGTCCCCAAGACAAGAGAGCGTCCTCACGTCATCCGACAACCCACCACACCTCGCCTTTTGGTGGCGCTAGTATCGAGGAATAACTGGTTCTCGGGTAAGGCAAAGGGAAAAGGGTCAACGCCTCCACCAGGGCGACAACGAACCGTCCGGTCGCTGGCGCCCTCCCGTATGGTTACCGTCGCGTGAGCGAGGCGCGTGTGCACGCCGGCCGCGATGGGAAACTAGCCAGAAAGGGGTTCGCGTGAAAGTCGAGATCGCCACATCCTACGACACAAATATCCTTACATAACGTTTTACACACATGCCTCCAAGTCCGCCCATCCTCTGTCATGCGCTGCACATGGCCCAAACTTTGCTATCACGAATACGATTAACAAAAATACCAGTATTCTTACTGCTAAGGCACACGGCATTTTAACCACTGTGGAACACATTACAGAAACCAGAATACACAGTTCCATTATTTTTACAGACTCCCTGAGTGTAGTTCTAGCTCTTCATTCAGGAAAACCAACGAGAAACTTCATCTTAAACCGCCTCATAGAATCCAAAATGTCTGCTTACGCTCTAAAAGTTACTGTAGTAGAGTGCTGAGTACCTGGTCACAGCGTAATTTCGGGCAATGAAATTGCTGACCAGAATGCCGCTGTGGCAGCTCCCCGCAGTGTTGTAGATATCCCACATGTTCCCTATCTAGACATGAAGCCACTAGTTCGGAGTTTGCTTCGGAGGCGCTGGCAGGAACAGTGGGACACGCAAATCTAAAACAAACTGCACATTATAAAACCGCACACAGGGAAATACAACACAGAGAAACGGAAACGGTTCACAGAAATATCAATATGCAGATTAAGAATAGGTCACGCACATGCTACACACTCATATTTTTAAACACAACCCCACCACCAGCTTATGAGAAAAGCGAACGAAGACGTGCAGTCCTCTACGCATTGATTGAATGCTTGGCGTACCATGACGCAAGTAAACGACACTTCCCCGAACAATGCACCTACACGAAACCATTACACCCATCATTGTTTTCATCTGATCAACCCCCGAGCAGGAGTGAACGCCTTTTGGGTTACCTCACTGACATTGGATTTTTAGCACTCATCTCATACCATGTGTGACATCAGGGCCACACAATGCAAATAGTGAGGGTGGTCCTGAGCGTTTTCATAAAGTGCCAGGGACGTCAGTGCCATCCCTGTTCTGTTATGACGACCCCAGCACGCACCTAAACATCGTCATTGTTACCTCTCATCTTTTTCATCTTCGCTTTTTAGAGTAAGGGCCCTTTGCACACATATATACACTATTTTTATCAAGTTCATCCCAATCATCACCATGGCATTTTATCAACAAATGTGACAAAGCAAACATTGTCTTGGCGCTCTTTGGCCTCAGACGCCCTGGCGCCAATAAAACATTAATAGTAGTAGTAAAATTGGACTGCCAAAAAAGTACTACCCACTAAACCAGTTTTCTGTATGCCGTAAAAATGGGCGAAAACCCTGAGACTTAGTAAACAGAATTTTTGGCTAGCCACCAAATTTATTCAGCACTTTGTTTCATCGGTAAAAACCCTAACGCGTAACAGCTTAATGAACAATGAACAATTCTACAAAATCTGCTATTTTCACGTTCAGGCCAACTCTCAATAAGGATGAGTGATAGACAGTTTGCCAGTCGATGTCTATTACGAAGTCCCCAGAAACTGATAAAATTAGGATCATAAACTTGATATATAATTGCGCGAGTGTAAAACACTTCTTCTGTACACTGTCAACCAAATATTTTCGACAACATCAGTTCAAAAGTAGCGCTATCGAGCCTCTACACGAAAAAGGGCCAAGAGGCAGCTATACTAACTATAGGCCAATCGCCATACGAAACTTTTTGGTTGTATTTTGGGAATAACTACCGAAATAAACATGTCTTCATTTTGTAAAAATACAATTTAATCAGTAATGCCCAGCATAGAATTCGTAGAAGACTGAGCACCAGACACTTCCTTGAAGAAAATAAAGAGTATGTTTGTAAAGAAATAGAGAAAAATACCATCGTGCTCACGCTGTTTCTCGACTTACAAGAGACGTTTGATAGCATTAAACACTTGCTGCTTCTTCAAAAATTAGAAAATTTCGGGTTCAGAGCTCTATACTTTACATTTCTTTTAAACTATTTCACCGACCGTGTGCAATATGTGAAGTTGGACGAACGCATCAGCAAACTCTTGAATACGTAAATTGAGCGTTGCCTCAAGGCTTAGTTCTGAGGCCTCTGTTACTTAACCTCGATGTTACTGACATAACCCGTGCAATTGCTCTGACGTGCTGAGAGGTTAATAAAGAAGTATGCATCCTGAAAAAGGACATTCTTCTGTTGAATTATTATGGACGCAACAAAATTTTTATAAAGAAATCCAAAGCAACCTTTCTTTCTATTTTCACAGACCGCACAAAAGTATACCGGCTTCGCATCCCGGATACTCATATAGCAGTAAGTGCCAATTCTTATGTTGCCCTCCTCTTAAACTTGCAAGTAGCAGAAAACATCTCTGTTTACACTTTGATAATACCACATGTTGCTGTTCCTATATTGAAAACGTCGCGAAACGATTAGGGTTGCTTTGTGTTTAACTGTATACTTTGAGGTCAATCTCCCATATCTCGGTTAGAAGGATGGTTAACAAAACTTGAGAAGAATCTATATTAAGATACGGGCGAACTATTTCCCGTCTAGCATCTGCGCACAAATTGAACAGAATGCGGTTATTCGTACAATTTCTTATAATCTGCCCTACAAAAAGTCCAACATGTGGAAGGCAATTCCGTCCGTATGAATAATTTTTGCTTGTTTCCCATTCAGGATGAATTTATGCTCGATGCACTCATTAAAAATTACTTCTCTCTAAATTTCAAAACACCAAAATAAAAATACACCCTCTAAGACGTGTTCATAAATATACTGTTCCGAGAACATACATGAATTACGGCAAAAGAACTCGTGTATACTACGAGCTATTTCTCTTCAATAACATTTCAACAGAGGATATGCTCACGTCATTCCGGGCTTTAATAAATACCTAAGAAAATACTCACTATTTTTCCGAAACGATGACTGCATTGTGTGTAGGGGTTTCTCCTGTCAGTATTATTGATTTGTTCTTACCTGTATAGGATCAGTATTGTTCGGTATTTCCTGTGGTGTTCTCTGAAAAAAAATCGTCTTCCTTTTTCGAGTGACCTCGTATGCATATATTCTGGGTTGTATTCCTTGGCTGTCGGTTCATCAGGTTCTTAGCTGAGCTGCTTTTAGCCGAGACTGCCAAGCCTCACACACAAGCCTTAGGGCTTATGCTGGGTGGATTATTCACATGTATGCTTTTAGTTGGAAGAATAAACTTACCTCATCTGATGTTATCTTACCAAGTGCAGTTCTTGCCAAAATAGCTCAGCCAGAATTAAGCAGGTGTTTGTACACGTCGATCAGTCATTGGTTTTAATGCGGGTGTCAAGTAAACGAATGGTGAGGTTGTCTTTACCACCTCAGATACATGGACGCAGGAAAGCCGTTGATATGTTGAACGAAACATACATTTATTTCCCACAACTTTAAAACAAACTACTCAAGAAAATTGCACAAAAAACGCTAACCATTCAACCCCTTACTAAATATCACAAAATATAATCGAAGGCAAAGCCCAAACGTCTCTAGAAATGAAGTTCTACACAACCAGTTCAAATCAGCACATTTAATCACGTCCTAAGTGGTCTCTCTACCACCACAATTCCTCCGAGTTGTGTCCAATGACTGCGTCCCTATTGGACTGGCCTACCTTGGTCGTCGGCGCTGACGTGTCGCAGCCTTCCGTGGCCGCGACTCGGTGGTAGCCATCCTCGTCTCGCTTTCGTGCCAGCGTCTGATACGCGCGGTCACTCCTTGGATGGCGTGGGCTCCGCGCGTCCTGACTTATTTCCTTGGTGGCTACCCCTGGTAGCCGCTCCCGCTGGAGGTCCTTCATACCGGTGCTCGATGCGCTCGGTCGGTCCTTGGGCGGCGCGCTTCCTCGTGGCTACCCCCTGGTAGCCGCTGCCGCTGGAGGTCCCAGGTAGGTATCGATAGGAACCTAGCCTTTTGGGGCCGTCGGCGCGATGGTCGACGGAGCCTAGACTTTGGCCGCAAGTGCCCGACTTATGCGGCTGGGACCACGAGGACACAGCTTCGTGGTGCATCTAGGATGACGGTGCCGATGTGAAGTCGGCCCGCTCACGCCCAGGCTTGGATGGCATGGTCGATGGCCTGGCCGCGTCCCCCTGGCTCGTTCCTTGAAGCGCACATGCTCCTACCGCGTCCTGGTTTCTTGTCTCTCGGTTTCTTTCCCCTCGGTTCTGTCCTCCCTCTTGTCTTTGTGCGCCCCGCTTTCATCCCCTCTGGGCCCTCTCGTGGGGCACTCTCATTGGCTCCTTGCGTTTTCCATGTGGTGTTCTATAATTGGTTAACCAGCACGCTGCCATATTTGTTACATGATGCCTCGGGATTTAGGCGCTGGCGTTCGCTCATTGTTGCGCTCCTGGCACGCACTCCAAATTTCTATTCTTTTGTTATTTTTTTTCCTTTTTGGGGGGTTTTGATGCATCCCCTCTCGGGGGGTCCCCTGACACATGACAATTGCCCCCCGCTCTAAGAGTTTTTTCTCAAAAAACTGCTTTGTCTTGGCCGCCGCTGTCCTCTTGTTCCACACCACCTGCTCACTTCTCCTGAGTCCACTGTTCACCACCACTGCTCCCTTCTTTCGTCGCACATTTTTCTTCACACTTCACCTCACAACTTTTTTCACCCTTTTCTGTAGTTCACTCGTGTACAGAACACACACACTTGTTTCACACCACGTTCCCGTCCTATCGCCAATACATCATTTTGTTGACCACGGAGGTACTCGTAGTCTCCTCTAGCACATGACTGCAATCAAACACTTCCCAGATATCTAATCCGTAACTCCTTCTCGATCAGCAAAAAATAACCTTTTTCCTTCTCCTTCTCCTGAATGCTCATTTTTATAACTACTCCTTTTAAATCTACAGTTGATACCCTTAGAATAACCTGGCATTTTCACTCGGCTACATCATTTATTAGTAGACGCCATGCACTTACACCAACTTACTCAAACAATCTGCTTTAACATCAATATAATAAAAAACTTCACCAAATTCCCCTTTGGACACCACTATTTTCGAAACTGAACTTCATAATTAACTCATACACTTCTTTAATATTGCCTTTGTACCACACTACAATATTTATGGTGCACTACAATACAAAACGTATTCGTCACCATTATGGGTCCTATTTCTGTCCAAGCCAACTCCGTGTATTCCTCCAGGTTAGTTTCCCTTCGCCTTCATCTTCACCTTCTTCCGTGTCAACAACTCAGCACCCTGGGTTACAGTATCAGCTCGGCTGAGACATCCTCCTGTGCTTACATAGCCTGCGTGTCGGTGGATCGGGGCTTGGCTCAATGGTTTTGCTAAACACCAAATTTCACCCGCCACTCTGCCCTTGAGCGCGTTTCTTTTTGCCCACTAGTAGCACGCAAGCTGCTCAGCGAGTAATATATTTGTCGTAAGCTACCCTTCTCGTGGTTACTCTGGGCCTCCCTATTAGCCTGTCTCATCTTGGCCCATCGTCTGCCCATATTTCTAGCTTTGGCTGTTATGTAGGCGCCTTTAATGCTTAGCTAGTCTTTTTCTACAGGGCTACGCTCACGCACTCCAGCCCTTCCACGCCTCATGCAGTCTTCCTCCCTTTTCTCCGAAAGCTCACTATGGGGTACTTGCTCTTCCTCGCTGATGTGCATCCGAGATTGCTTACTGATGGCTCGAGCGAACTTTTCCTCTGCGCCCACGTTCTCCTTTGCGGCAGCCCTGTTCAATTACTTCTCTAGCTAGGACTGGTCGACTGCAAAGCATTTGGTCTCAGGGCGCTTTCCCGGTTGGTCTGAAATACGCGTAGTTGGCTGTGCCCTAGTGTCCGCGTTGACAATCTCGGATGCTGCACTGCTCGCTTCACTGTCTAAACACATTGCACTGGCCCTATCGAAGATGAGGCTACACTTACTACTCATGCGCATTTCTGAATGATTACCAATAAGGCCTTCTGTCCTGATGCCTTCACCAGCGCTTGGTACAGCAGACATCCCTGTCTCAATTGTTAACCTTTCGGAAACTATAAAATCAACTACGTCAGTAGAGCTACTAGGGAGCAGCAAGATGTCTTCGCCTGGCGTGTTCTCAGTGCGCTCCTCTCCATGCGTCTGGCCTGCGGTTGAGCCACGCCCAGCCAGTTCACTGCCGCGCCCTTCGAACGCGCCTGTCTCCTGAGTGAGCTGTCCAAACAAACAATTGTTTTCTTTGCCTTTCTCTTTTTTTGTTGCCTCAAGGTTGTGTGTGACCTGTGTTCTTTCTATCTCGCGTGACTCATCGCGGCCGGCGATCCTCGGACTTCGATCTCACGTGCGGCGCGTTCACCGTTATTTTTGCTTTCCGTTTCATCGGGGCACCGCTTTATTTCTGCATGCTCTCGTTCCAACTGTACTATTTCTATGCAATTTCATTCTTCTTATCCTTAACCTTTCTTTTCTCCTCCTCACTCCTTCTTTCCACCGCCTGAAATCTCTCCTTTTCTTTACGAGATTCTTCATTCAACAATTGAAACAAACGGCGCGTTGTTCAACCCTCGCGTTTGAAGCAACGTCAACCACTTTACTAAATTCACTCTCGCGGCTGGCAAGACACGTGACTGCGCCTGATAGAAGTATCCTTGGTGAGGGGAAATCTATCCTGGAAGGCTCGCCAATTGTTTTTATTGTCACGTGAACGGATGGTGAGGTTGTCTTTACCAGCTCAGTGAGAGGGACGCAGGAAAGCCGTTGACGTGGTTAACAAAATATACATTTAATGCACGCTTCGAAAACCCTAAAGCAAACTAAAGCAAGAAAATTGCACAAAAACGCTAACCATTCAACCCCTTACTAAAAATACCAAAGTACAATTGAAGGCAAAGCCCAAACGTCTCTACAATAAAGTTCTACAGAACTAGTTCAAATCAGCTCATTTCATCACGTCCGAAGTGCTAGTTTTGTCCTATGACGGCGTCTCTATTGGACTGGCCTACCCCGGTCGTCGGCGCTGACGTGTCGCACCCTTGCGTGGCCACGACTCCGTGGTAGCCGTTCTCGTCTCGCTTGGGTGCCGGCGTTCGATGCGCGCGGTCACTCCTTGGACGGCGTGGGCTCCGCGCGTCCTGACTTGTTTTCTTGGTGGCTACCCCTGGTAGCCGCTTCGGCTGGAAGTCCTTGATGCCGGCGCTCGATGCGCTCGGTCGTTCCTTGGGCGGCGTGCTTCGTCGGTTGCCACCACCTGGTAGCCGCTGCGGCTGGAGGTCCCAGGTAGGTCTCAGACCGAACGTAGCATTTCAGGGCCATCAAAGTGAAGCTGGACGGAGCGTTGACGTTGTCCACAGGTGCCCGACCGATTCCGCTGGTGCCACGAAGACACAGGTTCGTGGTAAACCTAGGGTAACGGTGCCGATGCGAAGTCGGCCCGCTCCCACCCAGGCTCGGATGGGATGTTCGATGGCCTGGCCGCGTCCCCCTGCTCATTCCTTGGAGCGCAGGTGCTCCTACCGCCTCCTGGTTTCTTGTCTCTCGGTTTCTTTCCTTTCGGCTCTAAAGCGGGAGGGGGAGTTCATTTCATAAAAAGCAGTGCTCTTTGTGCGCCCGGTTTTATCCCCTCTGGGCTCTCTCGTGGCGCATTCTCATTAACTCCTTGTCTTTTCCATCTCCATATCTGGTCTCGGTTGACCAGTGCGCTGCCGTATTTGACCATGCTGCCTCGGAGTTTAGGCACTGGCGTTCCCTCATTGGTGTGATCCTGGCGCGCACTAAAAATTTCCATTCCTTGTTCTTTTTTTTCTTTTGTGGGGTTTTGATACATTCCCTAGGGTGGTGCCCTGACACATACAGTGGGTCTTGCAAAGTTTCAATCCTTGACGTAGTTAACCTTCTAGATATACGTTTCCCGCGTTTTTATGCCAGTTAAGGGCCGTTATTATGTTGCTCGGATTTTTGTTCGTCTGACGTTCTAATATTGCACGCCAATTCCTTCTACTTGGCACAGAGTAATCGATCGGAGTTCATCTTTTGAAATTACCTACGGAAGCTTAGGATGTTTGACTGAGTTGCAGGTGTGTCAGCGTGTTTTTTTTATCACACTCCAGAAGAATATTTGGCACTAACATTTAAATTTGTAATTTCGCGCTTACAGCAATTTTTTGCGCGTTATATGTTGACTTGCTACTTTTTGGGCCAGCCCAAAATTACCTTGGATTTACGTACTCATGTGATTGTTCTACTTTTCAAGAAACATCTAACAAACATCTGACATCTCACCAAAATCCAACATTCAGGCCGGCAATTCTTTTTCATGCTTAGCTTCTAATACAGTAAAGCCCGCTTACATCGAACACGGTTATATCGAATTATTGCCTATATCGAACCCTTGTATAATTCTGGTAAAAATTACATGCATGTATAACTTTTTATATCGAACGTGATTTTGCTCACAATGGATATATCGAACTCTCCCACGCGGGATTTTTCGCTCTCCTTAGGCATGCGGCAGGCTTTTTCGCAATACATCGACGCGCAGCGGTGGCGCGGGTGTCGCATGCGACTCCCGCGCGAGCTCGGGCGCGACCAAATTGTCCGTGGCAGAGTGGACCAGCTCCACGCGGCTGTCCCTACCGGCACGCCTCGAGCGGATTATTTTTAAAACTGTCCGCACGCCTCGCGCGGATAATTTTTAAAACTGTCCGCACGCCTCGCGCGGATAACTTTCAAAACTGTCCGCACGCCTCGCGCGGATAACTTTTAAAATTGTCCGCACGCCTCGAGCCCGAATGCAGCGCCGTGTGCCAAGTTTCTTTTTCTTTGAGTTATTATGGACGCCCCAGTTTCTTCCGCTCTCAACTTGGGTGCTATCCGCGTGTTACGTTGTTGTGGCCGGTTACTTAACCCAAGTGCAGCGTTGGTCTGCTAACGCTCAGCTTCACGTTGCGTGCTGTCCTTAGCCAGCTCACGGGTGAAGCCGGTGTGCCAACCACGACGACACCGATCAATAGAGAAAGAGGTACTAATTTTTTATTTCTCTATGACCGATCCGTCTCCTGAAGAATCCAGGACGAAGTTTGCCATCGTTCGTTCTTCACTTCCTCTCCTACAAGTCGCGTTGCCATCAGCGATAACATGCAACAATGTGCCAGAGATCACCACACGAACAAATGCCATGCTGTGATATGGCGAATACAGTGAGGTGAAGATGATTGTGTGCATCGGGGCGTAGAGTTCGACGTACTGCCACATTCGGCTTGTGATTGCGGCGGCGGCGTAGTACATGGTAAATGCGCGAATGAGGTGTGTACGTGGCCCAGTGCAGGGTGTGTTCTCTGTGGTATCGCCCTTCATGTCGGCGCATTCGGCGGCTAAGTGCGATGCTTGCACGGGCAGCGACATGGATCAGCGGGAAGCTTAAAGGGGCCATGCACAAGCGCAGGCTTGGTTCATTCGAAAGGTTGCCTCGTTAGATACATACTGACACCATTCTTAACGTAAACGTCACTCAAATAAGTTCTATAATTATAAAAAAGGGAACGGCCGTGTGACCCACAAGCTCATTTCACGCAGCAGAACCCAGCACTGGGATTGGCTGAGGCCGGCAAAAGCAAGCACAAATTAGGCAGAGCTTATAAGTTTGCGGAACAAGCTATTTGCGCTTAAATTTGAGGCACATTCTTTTTATAGCAATAAGAATGGTGGGATAAACGGTGGAAGTTATAAAAGCACATGTAAACGTATAAGCACCGATGCGTACTGCTATTGGTACTGCACGCACTGTGCTTGTTTTAGCTGCACTGCACTGCGGCTCTTCGGGGTTATCTCAGACAACATTGGCCGATTGGTGTAAGCAACAGCGTATTACGGGCCATATTTGTCGAGCGAGCACCATGTGTCACGGAGCGATTATTTTCTCACTTAACAAAAACAAGCCAGATACAATTATGGTCAAAAACAAAGCAAAGGCAGAAAACGGCCCGCTACGGTATGCTGGCACTATCTAGGTTGACTAACGGTAAGCAAGTCTCCGCTTCGCACCAAGTTTAGCTTGAAGACCCACTCTTATGTTGTCGTTGCAGACGTCGTTAAAACTCACAGTTTGATGTGAGAATCAAAATTTTAACTTAAATTGATTATTTTGCAGCGAACAAAGCATTGCTTGCTTCAGTACAAGCACTGGGGGCACTATAAAACATGAAATCTTTCGAATAAAATAAACTTGTATCATGTCTGCATAGAAGTGCACCTCCTGCAGCTGCGACTGCCCTACCTGGACTAATTACACCCAGTAACGGCACAAGATGACGGTTTTAACAGATAAGCCATCTGCACTGTCGCAGTGATTTGGTGTCCGTCTATTTCCTTGTGCAGGAACACACCCAGCTCAGCATTATCATGGACTTTGTAAATGAGAGCAAAAAAGAGCGATGTTCCTCCAGTTGCGAGTGGCCTTGGTGCTATATTCATTTTCACGGCGAGCCTCCTCACGCCTTCCCTTGTGGTGTTTTACAGCCATTGCTACTATTTCTCAGGCCCACTTTGTGTTGCACACAGAAGCAGCCATTCCACTGAGAGGTGGGTGAATCACCTTTGCAAGCCTCACCCATCCAGGCGTGAAGTCACCTGTACTCATTCTCTAAGACGTACGCTGTGCTGTCAATGCTGTAAGCACTGTACAACACAGGATAATGTCTATGCTAGTTCAATCAACACAGTGAAGCACTTGAGGTAACTGGATGATGCTTTTGAGTCTGCCAGCATATACGGTCGCAGTTCAAGATCTCTGTACAGTAGTTGCAAGAGCACAGCCTGAATGTTTGTAACCACTTTGCTGACCACACTTTCCCTTCGCCTTATGTGAATCCTTGCCAAGTAACTGTCATCAGGTCCTGTTGCCTTCTGTAGCTCAAAAATCTCTGCCCTCTAAATGTCCTGCTACATCTGCTCCCTGCCTTGTACTGTTTCCAGCAGGAGGAAGATTCTCCCACACAAAGCAGTGTAGACCGGCCGACCTATGGCTGGGGAGGGTGCTGATCCTTCACTGTGTGTGCAGTGTGTGCAGTGTGTGTAGTGAAGGTAGTCTATTGATTGTTGGCCTGTGTGAGGGACTGCTGATAGCACTGTATATACTCCACCGTTCCCGCTATCATTACTGTTCACTGCCCTTTACTTTACCGCCATTTCTACCCTTTTGCTCACTTTCTTCTCAATCCCTTTTAGGTCTCCCTCTTTTACACTAAAAGTCAACCTGTGAAGGAATAAAAAAATGGTTAGGAGTAGAAAAAACTTAGAAGCCAAATAGTGCTTCACAGAAGTCGTTATGCGACAACGGCAGGGGTTTTCAATTATCAGTCCTGGACTTTCTGCGTAGTCCCCAAGAGGCAATCTGACATTTCTTGCTCGCATGTATTCCTGTGGTGTGGAGAATCTTGCGACTACCCGTGGACAACAGGTCCCCCTGCACATTGACTTCGGGACCTCCTCCTGTATATACCCATTGTATGTTGTTTCTTTGTGTTAAATAAACCACCATCGAATCGAATCGAAAATGTCTCTGTAAAGACCCAGTATATGGCTCAGGAATTAAGTCAACTTAATTCATATAGATGAGACTGAATATTTGTCACTTGAAAAATCTTGCATATTCTTCACATTTGGCCCCATGTTAGCTCCTTCTGCACTGGCAGGCTTACTGAAACTATGTATGGACTCACTGCCTTTGGCAGGTTCCAGTGTACCATTTTTGATCAAGTAGCTTGCTGAAAGATACCGAACACTTTCCAATATCAACTTCAGGTTAGTTATAGTGCAGGGGGCAGTTTGTCATGCACGCAAAAGCCAGAATGTTTTCATGGCTAAAGCTATGGCTACGTGATAAATCCAGCATTTGTAACATCAGTTGTTAGGCCAGCGGCCGTCCTTATGTTTCTTCTCCTTTCTTCGTTTCGTTTGCACCGATTCCATCCAAAAAAACACTGTCTAAATGTATGCACAGCTTCATCTAACAACTAGGCCATAAACTGCAGTTCAGGCTAACAGCAGCCACCCGGAGTTGACATCTGTGGATGAGAAGGTGAGGAGCATGATCCACAAAAAAAAAATTTTAAAACGACATGAGGCTGTTAAAAAACCTTATTGTGCTCAACTTCTTGCAGAAAAACGTTAGTAGCGCATGAAAGCGGATTTCAGAGATTAGTATAGCTTCAGCATTTCCATCAGTAAAGTTTTACTAAAGCTGCTCTCATTTCACAAGCTGACATTGCAAGCATGGTGAGTTGAGCAATAGCACTGCCTCGACATTGAAATTGTATAATGTAAGGTGTTTCAACTGTGGTGATTCCTGCACTCAATAAAATGCAACAATCATGCGCTTAACAATCGCATATCACTCCACATTACTACCCGCCTTTTGCATAACACTAAAAGCTACTGCATTCTAATTCTACTTGACATGAATGAAAACAACCTCTGGGCACCTTTCTCTGGCACTGATGTCACCTTATTCCCTTCTCATTACAAAATTATGAATAAGGTAATGGTCCTTTTATAACAGCCTGAAACGAAACTTTGTGTTTAATTTTTCCTTTGTGCTGAGTGAAGAGTGGGTGCTACTAAGCCACCTATGTCGAAAACAGCCCTGGGGCGGTATTCTCGAGTTTTGTCCCTTTTGGATCCCTTTCAAAAGTGTCCCTTTTGGCGAGCCCTGATCGGCTAAAAGCCAACAACTGGAAGTGACGTAACGCAAGCGCGGCAAATTTACTGCCAACCTTCTTCCATGCTGCCAACGTCCACCTCTTAACCGGAAGGTAAGTCACGATGAAAGGGACGTTTTCAAAAGGGACAGTTACGAGAATACCGCCCCTATTCTCATCTTTCTAGCCCCTGGCGATTTAAGGTCACAGGGTAAGCCCTATACTACCCATGCATTTTTGGCCATTTCGAGGTACACTTTTATCGGCATCTACTAAAGGCATCTACATAATGCGTACATGATTTTCTTTCAAATTTGGGGCTGTTTTAACTGTACCAGAATTACTAAAATCACACTAAAATTACAATGTTTACGAATTTCTTTCCGCCAGTATCTAAATTTTGGCTTACTTTACATATTAAAAATTTTGTAACAAGAAAACCAGTGGGTGCATATTTTCAATTCTGGCACAGTAGATGTCACAACATGTAGATGACCGGAAAAAAGAATCGGCCGGTTCTCCTGGAAGATATAGGAAATAATGGTACCTACGTGAAAAACAGTTTTGAGATAATTGAGTTAAAAAATAAGAAATAAGGCGAAAAACCACTTTTTTGCCACAAACACCACTCAAGTCATTTATTTAGTAAGCACCAGCTTCATAATCACCGTCGAAATCATGTTTTCGCTTTTCAGCCAGTCGTCTGTCCTGCCTTGCCTATTTAGTCGGCTGTTGTGCAGCTCTGTTCACAAAGTATCTTTACGAACAGAGTCAACCTCTTTTAGCCACTTGTTGGTGCTGTTGCGCACAGGGTTCATTCCGAATTATTTCGAATGCTGGCTCTTGCAATGCTACCATCACTGAATGAAAGACCAGCACCCAATGTTGCAATCCTGAGAGGGTGAAGCCCAACAAAGACATTTTTTACTGCGTGGCTCTGAAGCACAAATGTGGTAAAAACATGATGCACAGCATCTTTGGATTGCCTTGGATGAAACATCAGCTATGAAATGGCTTCCAAGCAACTTCTTAATACAGCTCATTCCAAACTAAGTGTGTTGATCTGGAGCTGGGAGGTTCTTGATGGAGAAAATGACAATAAACACGGAGCACATTCTAAAATCGGACATGGTCACTTTCTACTTGCTCACGGAAAAACTGTTTTTTAGCCAGAAATACAACCTTGGAAAATGTGCTTAAGAAGGTGTACTTCCCTAATAGCAAAGACAAAAAAAAGTCACTTTTTTAAGAAATTTGGCTTACCCTTTGCCCTTAAAGGACTACTGACATTAAATTTCCAATTTGAGCAACTATACAAATAGCTTATTGTGTGTATGTAATCTTTCAGAAGTTGGAACTTTACCGTTTCATAAAACAATTTCAATCTTTGCGTGTATTCAAAATGCGAAAGACACTTTAAGATATGCGTCATCTGATGTACGCCATGGTCACCAAGAGAGAGATAGAGGGGGCTCTGTAATGTGAACTGGTGAGGTCAGCCCTGCTAGTGACAAGGCTTGCTACGCCACATGGGCTTGCAATGCCAGACTACAATGAGTGGTGAATGCTGGACATTCGGGGTACAGCAGGGAGAAGACAAACAAGAAACGTTAAAAAGGAGAGACAAGGAAGAAACAAGGAGTCCAGTGCGTAAAAAGTACATTTGAAAAGAAAATAATTAACGTAAACTCTGAATCAAAATACAAATTAAATACAAAGTAAACAGTACAAAAAAGGGAAGAACACCAACCCAAGAAAAAGAAATTGATAAACACCACAGCATGAGAGAGTACATATCTTGAGACACTTGCACTTCCTATGGTCTAAAGAGATATGTCCAGTTCAGTCTCGTAGGAAGAAACGAACATTGTTAATAACTACTCTTTTAATATGTGTGCCGTTTCATGCACGCATAATACAAAAGATTAATGGATGCATCATCTCTGGAAAGAACTCTCAAAGGCACACTGTGATGACTATGATATAATCCTCCTTCTCAAGAGTGAATGTATACACTGGTGGCACAGGTTGGAATTATCATTGAAGTGTTTGCGTTTGGCTCTAGCTCCTCCATTACCATATAGAGTACATTGAACAGAAAAGTTTTGAACTACACATGATGCACAAATGGAGAATTTTTGGCTAGGGGTCAACACATATCACATTATGTGACAAAGTGTACAACAGTGGTAGTGTGTTGGTTCTGCACAAGAGAAAAAACAGCGTAGCTGGAACAACTACAAAGAAAAATGTGACACACCCAGTACTCGTGTGATGAAATGCTTTCCAGTGCCCTCTTTGGCATCATAGCAGACCTTGAGTTGTGTACAATTTTCTTGAGAAGCTTTGTATATCTAAGGCCGCATATTGCGCATGTGCTAGTGCCAGTAGGCAGTGTTCTCCAGCCTGCACCCCATCCTGCCCTGGGAAGCCGCATCTATAGTCTGAAATGCATAACCCCTTTCCTTCTTGCCCGCCCTGTGACTACTATATAAATGGGATCCTCCTACCCCACTTGCCCTACATCCAACTGCCCTTCGCACCCCATGAGTATGACCCCTTTACTGGGAGTGCCATCCACCATACCTGCCTAAGCTACCACATCTCCTCCTGGAAAGACTGGCTGAATGCGGATCAGATAACGGACGAGAAGTCGATGCAAGAACTTCTGGCAGCCCACTGCCTTTGGGTTAGTGAGGGACTCTGGGAGATTTGCGGACTGGCCGTCTCCTAATAAAGATTAAGAGATAGCCAGCCAGCCTGGACTAGGGCTGCCTAGATAGTAGTTTTTTCTCTCTCTCTAGGCATGAATACCACATTTATAATGTTTCAACGCACTCATAACCGCAGAGCATACAATGTGCCGCTACTCGGAAAGAATGTGGCAATGCTGTGTGTTGCTGAAATGCATCAGACTCGCTTCATACAACAGCAGTTTCCATGAAAGCGAGTGCTTTAAAATGGAGCAGTTGTAATGTTAAACCAAATTGTTTGGCATGAAGTCCACTTTAAGACTGATTTTTTGTACGCAGTGTTTTGGAAGGGTCTTTGGCACCTCACCACATCTAGCATAGCTAGGACATCAGGGCCGAGCTCGTTGGTAAACCATAATGCTCACAATAGAAATAACGGGCAGATTAAATGACAGCAAACAGCGCCTCTTTCTTCTCCTTTTCCATGAGTTGTTTTTATTTTGTGCTGTGAGCATTATTCTACGTACCCTCGTGTTACGTTAAGAATGGTGTTAGTATGTATCTAACGAGGCAACCTTTCGAATGAATCAAGCCTGCGCTTGTGCATGGCCCCTTTAAGCTTCCCGCTGATCCATGTCGCTGCCCGTGCAAGCATCGCACTTAGCCGCCGAATGCGCCGACATGAAGGGCGATACCACAGAGAACACACCCTGCACTGGGCCACGTACACACCTCATTCGCGCATTTACCATGTACTACGCCGTCGCCGCAATTACAAGCCGAATGTGGCAGTACGTCGAACTTTACGCCCCGATGCACACAATCATCTTCACCTCACTGTATTCGCCATATCACAGCACGGCATTTGTTCGTGTGGTGATCTCTGGCACATTGTTGCATGTTATCGCTGATGGCAACGCGACTTGTAGGAGAGGAAGTGCAGAACGAACGATGGCAAACTTCGTCCTGGATTCTTCAGGAGACGGATCGGTCATAGAGAAATAAAAAAATAGTATTTCTTTCTCTATGGATCGGTGTCGTCGTGGTTGGCACGCCGGCTTCACCCGTGAGCTGGCTTAGGACAGCACGCAACGTGAAGCTGAGCGTTAGCAGACCAACGCTGCACTTGGGTTAAGTAGCCGGCCACAACAACGTAACACGCGGATAGCACCCAAGTTGAGAGCGGAAGAAACTGGGGCGTGTCATAATAACTCAAAGAAAAAGAAACTTGCCACACGGCGCTGCATTCGGGCTCGAGGCGTGCGGACAATTTTAAAAGGTATCCGCGCGAGGCGTGCGGACAGTTTGAAAGTTATCCGCGCGAGGCGTGCGGACAGTTTTAAAAATTATCCGCGCGAGGCGTGCGGACAGTTTTAAAAATAATCCGCGCGAGGCGTGCGGATAGGGACAGCCCAAGCATGCATGCCGTCGGAGCCGAAAGCGCCACATTGGGCGCTGCTGGCTGCGCTGTGCGCGCCACTCGCTGCGCCCAGTTGTTTGGTTCGCTGGGGTCAGCGTTATTGCCTTGTATCCATGCTGTCTCCACTCCGTCGAAGACGCCGAGGACTCCGTACCTCTTCTGAGCACGAGCGAAGCCGTCGCTTCCGTGGCCATGCTACAGCGATACTGCAGTGCCATAGACGGCAGCGGTCTTGTGCTTGTCGACTGTTTAGATACCGTGGAGCAAGCAGCCACCAGCAACGCGTTGCGCTCCAAGAAGCAGGCTTCACTCACGCAGTTCTTCCGCCCCAATAAATTATTGTTTTCTTTCCGAGAAAGTGTCGTATCACTAGTGAACGGCAGGGTGGTAAGAGCTCAGAGTTAGCTCATGACTGTCGGCAAGATTGCTCTCATATAAGTTTTTTTCTTCACTTTCTATATCGAATTTTTGCTATATCGAACTATTTTACAATCCTCGCGCTGTTCAATATAAGCGTGCTTCACTGTAATGTCTAAGCAGGGGAACGAAAAGCAAATATTGGCCGTTTATCTAGTTGCTCCCAGGCAAATGACGTTGAAAGAGTACAGTCCTCTGCAACTCCTCCCACGTTACTCCTTCCCCTTTCTCCACGCCAAACTAAGATGCTCTTTTTCCCCTGTCTCGGTCCTTCCGCGAAAAACACATATAGGTTCACTGATTTCAATTCGAAATTCTTGCCACTTATTTTAGGTGGTGCGCCATGTTTTGTGGTGCTCTGTTACTCTTTCACTTAGCGCTATAACACTGGATCCGGGAATGAGGGCGAGCTTTTGGCATTGCTGGAAAAATTTCAAAACGTCCATTTTTTGCGGTCTTAAGAGTAAACCAGAGCATCAGTTATGTATCTATGTTATGCTTGAGCCAGGCGTATTATTTTTTTCTGCTGAACAATGTCAACAAGTTTGTAGTCCGCTAGCCACCGTATTTTTTTGGAAGTGTTTGCTATATGAACGCCTCATTCAGGATGTTTTAACCTTTGGCTCGGTGGCTGAATCGGGGGTAGAGAAAGAGGCAAACAGACAGTCATGAAATTTTTGTAGTACTGCCGCCCAAGAAGGACTATCGTTTTTAAAACTTTCTTTGGTATTCTTTTATATCGAAGGGAAAAGTTGAAGCACAGCCATGGCGACAAACACTCCTCTACCGGAAAAAATGGACCTTAAAACCCTTTCACACGTTGTTTCACTTCGGCAGAAGGAGGGATTGCACATTGACTATCAGGTAACTTCGATTTAATAGCAAAACTGTTTAAATATATGAAATGAAATAACATCAGGAAAATGGTTATTAGGAGGGAAGGATATTGATCTGATTCGATAGAAGGCGGATTGAGGTAAAGTGGTGACTTAAAGACAAAAGATTTGGATACGTGGGCTCAAGGGGGTGGTAGGAAAGAGGCGCTGTGCGTGGCGTGTTAAATAGCATGGGGCAAGTGACTGGAAACAGTCAGGGAAGCGGGTTCAACAGAAGCCAAAGGTCAGAAGCCTACGTGACCTTTCAATATCGCCGCCTGCGTTGCGTAATCGAATACGGAGCCGGCTTCATGTCGAACGATGGTATTCGGTGATCACATTCCATCAACGGCCCCAAAAAAGCTCACCCAAATCTTGAAGCATTGCTTCATAGAACTCACCATTTAGATATCGTGAGTATCAATTCTATAGTTGTTGGTAGGAGCCTCACGTATAACCGAACTACTGAATATTTAGGATCTTTCAAGTACTAAATCAAATACTACCGGCGTGAGGTGGCGCAATTGGCGACGCAACGGGTCTCGGTATGGTATCGAGAAGGAAAGCCTAGACTTACAGAGGAGGTCTGACACCGGCTATAAGGATTGAAATGCAACTACAGGTTGCTCTTTCCCGTGCACATTCTTTATTGTGGCGAAGAAAAAATTGCACAGAAAGTTAGCCAAAAAGCCTAATATTATGCCTTGTAATACTCCTGTTGGACTATCCTCTTGTGGGACGCTCGGAAAAGCTATTACGCGCCGTTACCGCTTTCGGTATGGCTCTTTGAGATTCTCCGGCGGTGACCTGTTTTTTTCTCCTGTCAGAACATCAACCCCCAGGTGTGTTGAGAGAGGACGCCCCGATTGTCACTCCTTATAAAACAGAACCCGTAGTACACCTGTATCAGAAGAATGTGCACATCGGAAGCGTTACTAATTCCGGTCGTAGATCACACCGTTTTGGTTTACCTTATCCGATGAGCTTGTACATCAGCGCCGCTCCGCCCGCCAGCACAAACTTAATTTTGTTGCGGAGGCAGCGGCGTTGGCAATTTACATGGGCCGTCCTCTACCCGCCTTTCCAGCCCACCCTGTAACTAGGCTGCCCTGGCTATACCATCAAGTGACCGACAACAGGCCGCTAACTAGACTCCACAGTCGGTCGGCCGGGAACGCAGACGCGCAGACCGCGGGCGCACCATTACGAGCGGCTGCGAACCAGCCCCAGGTTGTAGAGGCATTTGTGGACGCTGGGGCCCAAGACGGCGTTTTAACTACGGCGATCCAATGTCCCTCTCATTCAGAAGCGAACCAAAACTGCGCTTATGAATCACTTCGCACATGGCCTTCTATGCTAGCGGAGCTCACAGCCATCCGGGACGGACTGCAAGCGCTACTACCAGCACGTCAAGCCCCTGGAAGTTTTACTGTACAAATGTACACGGACTCAACGGCGGCCATACGGGATTTGCGCCGTGTATCCTCCAACTCGCCCGTTTCAAGAGAGATTCATAAACTGCTGGACACATACCCCTGCCCTCTCCGACTGTCGTGGATCCGGCGTAATACTATCACCGCGCATATTGCGGCGGATACTTCCTGTCACCTCTCCTCGGTTCCACGACCGCTGCCCTTGCTGACAACGGACCCACATGAAAAATTTGTCCAACTAAAGGAAGATCTGCGTCGCGCCACACGCGCTCTCATCCCACCGTGTGGAACAGACCTTCCCAGTGGGCTCGCTCGCTGGGAGGAGGTCCTGCTGCGTAGACTTCGAGTTGGGGTGGCCCTATCTCCTGCGGTAACCCGGGCGTGGCCACCACGATACCATGCCCCGTTTACCAACACCTGCCCTTTCTGTACGGTTCCTGCCGAAGACGCCGACACCAACCACCTACTATGGACGTGCCCTTCCCTTAGTGCAGCGAGATCCAGACACCTTCGCGGCACAGGCCTGCATACTGGGAGACCTCCTGATCTGCACCGATGGCTGTGGGGACCCCACCACCGCTGTCTTCTGGATTTCCTCCGGGAAACGGGTGCCAACTTGTACCTCTAAGACTTTATGCCAAAGGGCATACTATCGCAAAAAAAAAAAATCTCTAGTTTCAAGTGTGTAAAAACTCCGCGGCTTTCATAACGCGATTTTTTATATGTATGTAAACGTGGCATTTGCCTAATTTACGTCCAGAACACCTCTTATTCTGATTTTCTTTTTCTTGTTTAACGCACGTTCTTTCTATTTGCAGCACGGCTACCAGGTCACGGGAAAAGACTGGGACTTCCAGTGGCCTGACCCTAAGTACGACGGCTGCAGTCTCCGTGTGTTCATTTACAACAGGGTTAACACGTGAGTTCACACAGTAAATACAGCATTCCAAAAACGCACCTTGGCCCCATTCGCAGTCACGTCTACTTTTTCTCCGATTGTAGCGTGTTTTGTTTTGTGTTCCGACATTAATTCCGGTGGCCCGCCGGTGGTACTCGCCCACAGAGCAATATTTATATTGTCACCAGCCGTGCTCCTTGGTTTCGCTTTATCAGTAACGAGTTTTAAGAGTTTTTAATAACCCATCATCATCATCATTATCATCATCATCATCAGCAGTCTATTTGGGTCCACTGCAGGACTGAAGCCTCCCCCATCGACCTCCGCCAGTTTCTGTTCTGTGCTGCCCATGTCCATTCCTTGCCTCCGAATTTTCTTATTTCATCTCTCTTTCAAGTTAATGGCCTTCCTCAAGGCTCGTCTCGCGGTGTCCAATCTGTTGTCCTTGTGGCCCACTTGTAGTACGTTCGTGGTACCACATGACCAGCCCTAGACCATTTTTCTGTTTTAACTTGAACTATGATATCATCTATCCTAGTTTGTTCCCTAATCCACGTAGTTGGTTTTCTGTCCCTAAGCGTTACACCTGACATTATGCTCTCCATGGCACGCTGAGCGGACCTAAGCTTGATTTTTAATTGTTTGGTAAGTCGCCAAGTTTCCGCTCCGTAGGTCATCACCGGCAGGATGCATTCGTTGAATACCTTTCTTTTTAGGGATAGAGACATCTTACTTTTCATTATTTCCGAGTGCTTTCCGAATGTACCCCATCCCAATCCTATTCCACGCCTGATTTCTTTCTCGTGGTTTTGGTCCGCAGTGACCATCTGGCCAAGGTCGTTATATTCTTGTACTTGTTCTAGTGTTTCGTCTCCTAGTATACAAAAAAGCGTTCAGCCTTTTCATTTATCATCACTTTAGTTTCAGTCATGTTTATCTTTAGCCCCACAGCGAAGCTCTCTGATTTTAGTTCCCTAATCACGTTTTGGAGTTGCTCTGCAGATTCACTGAGCAAGACCATGTCATCTGCAAACCTTAAATGTCTCAAGTATTTGCCGCTTATTCGTAAGCCTAAGTTTTCCCAGTCAAGCCTCCTGAATACACTCTCGAGACATTCTGTGGACAATTTTGGTGATATGGTATCTCCTTGTCGCACTCCCCTTCGGATCGGGAATTTATCACTTTGCTTGTGAAGTGTAATTCTGCCTGTGCATTCCTCATAGATGACGTCTAAGAGTCATAGGTAGGTCGTCTCTATTCCTTGGTAATTTAAGGCGTCCATTACTGCGGCGGTGCTTACTGAGTAGAACGCTTTTTCATAGTCTATAAATATCATCTAAAGTGGTTTATCATACTCTGCGCATTTTCTGTACTTGGTTGGTGACATGAATGTGATCCACTGCAGAGTATCCTTTTCTGAACCCAGCCTGTTCCCTGGGTTGTTGGAAGTCTTGGCTGGCGGCTGCGCGGCTAACTACGATCTTGGTAAATAGCTTGTAGCTTGTATACAACCGACACAAGGATGATGGGTTTGTAGTTCTTAAGATCTTTGCGATCTCCCTTCTTGTGAATTAAAACTATGTTGGTGCATTTTCAGGCTTTTGGTACTTTTAAAGTCCTTAAACATACTGCGAATAGTTCAGCAAGCTTGTCTAGTATTATATCTCCACCCTCTCTAGAAGGTCTATGGTTATGCCGTCGTCGCCTGCAGCTTTCCCTCTTTTCATGCCCTTAAGTGCCTTTTCTCCTTCATCTTTTGTTACTGGTGGAACATTGCAAGCAACACTTGTAGGCTCGGTACTTTGTGTCGCTCCAGCGTCAATGGCGTCTAGCTTGGTGTAGAACTGTTCTGCGATTTTAAATGCGGAGCATTTCTTAGGCTCGCCTGGTCCTCCGTCCTTGATGGCGGTGCCGTCCACACGCTCACTGCGCATGCGCAACTCTCCTCCTTACACCCACAGCTCCGCGATACTACACTATAAAAAAATAAATAGTTAGCGGCACCCGGTTTCAATCCCACGACTCTCTGGCCGCAACGGGAGGTACGCGGTGCTCTTCCCACTACGCTACAAATCTGGGACCGGAGCAAGTGCTACGAACGCGCCTTATGTCCTTGACTCATTCAAACTACGGCAAGAAGCTACTGATACAACGAAGGCACGCGAAGCTGAACGTCAAAGGAAACGACGAACTGAAAACTTTAGAGGGGGATGCTGAATTTCCCGCTGGAAAGCTGTGGTGGGAAGCGCCACGCGCCTTGCAGCTCAACCAGACCCGTCCGCAGCGCCTATGATGCTGATTGTGGCAGGATGCCCGCAGGGATTGGGCAACCAAAGAATCCATCACGAGATAGGTTCGCGTTCAACCACCGTCGTCATCTTCCCGTGGGGGAACCGCTGAAGAAGAAGAAGAACGAGAAGACAAAGCTGCGAAGAGGAGGGCGTATACATTGCTCTCAGCCGGTGCACCAATCTCAACAACCTTTACCTCACCAAAGCTGACGGAGACGGAGAGTTGTGGGATCGAAACCGGGCGCCGCTAACTATTCGTTTTTCGTGTCCCTCAACGTGACCCCTAGCATTCGGCGTTCCATGGCCCGTTGTGCCGATCGAAGTTTGGTTTCAAGTTTTTAGTGAGACCCCAAGTTTCTACCCCATAAGCCATTACTAGAAGAACAAATTGATTAAATACAAACATTTTGAGTGACAGTGGAAGCTTACCAGTGAGGACGTCGTAGTTCCTACCGAACGCAGCCCACCCCATGCTTAATCTCTGTTTTTGCCCGTTCATAGTTTTGATCTGCAGCTGTGACTTGCCCAAGATATACGTATTCGGTGTCAGTTTCCAAGACCTCATTTCCTACCTGCAAGTCATGTACCTTTGCGCACCGATTCGACATTACCTTAGGCTTTTCCGTGTTAATATTTAAGCCTGAAATCACACTTGCTGAGTGCAATTGGCAAAGCATGTGCTGCAAATCAGTCCTGCTCTGATTGAACAGAACAATGCCAACTGCAAACCGTAGGTGGCTGACATATTCCCTATCAAGTCTCACCCCTGTTTTCCTCCACCTAATTTTTCTAAAAACACCCTCCAGACAGGCGGTAAATAAGTTTGGTGGTATGGCGCACCCCCTTTTGTATAGGACTGTGAATCACGGTCGTCGGCGCGGCCTTGCGTCTATGTAGGGCTTCCGGGTTTTTGCCGTAGAGCAACTTCACCTCCCGAAGTTCCCCGCACGGGGCCCCTTGAGCAATCTTGGTGACGGTACTGGCGACACCGCGCACCCCGAGCCCCCACACTCACGCTGTGACCAACCGTGGCAATGAGTCGAAAGGCGGAGGGATAGAAGCCTCTAACGGTGGCCGTCGGAGCCTTGGTCAAGCTCCGGCCGATGGGCTCCCTGTCCGTTTAGCGGGCGGGGAGCTCCGGGATCTCTCTAGTTATCAGAGTAAGGCTAGAGAAGAAAGCACCCCTGTTCCCTGCTGTATACTATTTCGCATGCTATTTTCTAAACCCTTTTCTAAACCTGATCGGGCCCCGAAGAGGACCCGCACCGAAGCCATCTTCAAGCCAGCTTCAAACCTTGTCTTCCCATAATTTTTGGTGGTGCAATCAGTGGACAAAGAAACACCAATCTACATCAAGTCCGGTTCCTGTTCGCAGACGTTATCGAAAGGGTTGATGGAAAAAACTACGAGGGAAAAAAGCTAATCTCTGGTGACATGCTGATTGAAGTCAAGAGTAAAGAACAGTCTTGTAACTTACTGAAGTAAACAAGCATTGGGGATCTACCGATCACTGTAACACCCCATAGTACTCTCAATAGCTGCCAAGGAGTTATCTTGTCAGTTGAACTTCTCAACAAAAGTTATGCTGATATCCTCGAAGGCCTCCGTGAGCAAGGTGTTACGGCAGTCAGACGTATCACAATGAGACGCGATGGAAAACAGATCAGAACCAAATATATAATCCTGACGGTCGACCGTAGCACCCTACCAGAGTCCATAAAAGCAGGTTTCCTCCACTGCCAGACAAAACCATACATCCCTAATCCGCGACGCTGCTTTAAGTGTCAACGGTACGGGCATGGTATTAACAACTGTCGAGGCCAAGAAAGATGTGCAAAATGCTCAGAGCACGATCACAAGACGGACGATTGCTGCACCGCACAGTTCAAATGTGGCAACCATGATGGGCCTCATGCCGTTTACTCTCGGTCATTTCAGAAGTTTAAAGACGAGAAGGGAATAATAAATCTCAAAGAAGCTGAAAACATCTCATATCCAGACGCTCGGAAAAGACACGCACTGCATCCTTCACAAAGCAATGCCGACGCCGCTCGCCAGGAGGTGGGGCGGCGTCAGGTATCGGTGGCAACCCAGTACAGCACTGCTGACTTGGTCCCGCCACCGCCTCCCACCGTGCTACCCTCGGGAGCCCACGCCGCCACAGGGCCTGCGGACTCCGCAGTCACAGTGGCGACAAATACACTCGAAGGTGATGTCGCCTCTCCTGTTCCTGTTCCAATGCCCCTCGGTGGCTCTGGGAGTACTCGAACACTGACATGGGAGCAGCGGCTGCCGCTGCATCATCCGCCCCGTCGCGGCCTCCACATGGGCCTCGGCCACCAAGCGTCCCTCGGGGCGCCCGGGCGACCGACCATGACCCAATGGCAACTCCAAGGGCATCAGATGATGAAATTAATTTAACGCCATCCTCACCGGCATCACAGACGTCCAAGGAGAGACGGCACTCTGTTGAGCGCCAAAAAAAGCCACTGCCCAGAGAAACACCTCCTACACAGAACACATAATACGCACATAAAAGACCCCTTGAATAAGATAACTACTCTACTAGTAGCATCAATTTTCTTTGTGGACTTTTATGGCAGTTCACAACATTGTCCAATGGAAATGTAGGGGTCTAATGAGATACCTCAATGACGTCTAGGAAATCTTGCGCAAACACCAGCCAAATATCATGTGCCTACAAGAAACACATTTAAAACCCACGCAAACCAACTTCCTCACTCAATACGCGGTATTCAGGAAAGACAGAGACAGCATCATTCACTTGTCTGGTGGTGTAGCAATTGTAGGGCAAAAATCTCTTCCCTGTCAATCTCTTCAGCTACTTACTCCCCTCGAAGCAGTGGCTGTCCGGGCAACTTGACTACCGGCTGTCCGGGCAACTTGACTACCACTTCTGAACTTGACTACCACCTGTCAAGTTCAGTATTGGAATCGCTTATTGGCGAGCTTCCGGAACCTTTTCTACTAGTAGGCGACCATAATGCTCACTGTGAACTCTGGGGGTCGCGATGTACGGATGCGCGAGGTCGCATGCTGGAAAAGTTTTTTTTTATAATCTGGACCCTGCCTATTCAATAAAAAAACAGCCCACATATTACAGTACTACACACCACACGTACTCGCACATCGATCTGGCTATAGACTCTTCTATTCTATTCCCGCTTGTTTAAGGGGGAGTGGACACTGACTCATACGGAAGTGACCACTTCGCTGTCCGCCTAAGATGTGGAGAATCTGGCCCCCACAGTTCAATTCCACATAAGAATCTGATGCCGACTGGGGAAAGTTAGGGAGAAATCAAAACTCCCCTGCACTACCATCAGCCATTTATGCATTGATGGATCTTGTAGCTTCCTCACATCGCATATTCTCGAGTCTGCCGAAAGCGCCATTCCGCAGAGCTCGAGCAGTGCTCGTAATCTTCGCAGGCCTTGGTAGAATGAAGAATGCAGTTTTGCGTGAAGGGCCCAAAATAAGGCGTGGGGTTTCTTACGCAGATATCCAACGGCTGAAATTTTATAGGCCTTTGCTCTTTTAAAAGAAATTAAGTTATCCGACCTGAGGTACCACGCCTTGTTCTGGGCCTGTCGCGCCCGTCTGCAGTCCTCATTCCACCATGGCGTCCTTGGGTTGTGCAGAGGACTGGAGGCCTGGGGAATGGACTTTTCGGCGGCATGGAGGATGTGCGCCGTGATCAGTTGAGTAGCTTCTTCAACGTGTAGGATTCCTAAGGATGTGTGGTGCAGTTTGGATGTTTCTGTAAATGTACTCCAGTTCGCTCTAGCTTCATTGAACCTGTTATGGGAAGGTGAACTGTTCGGGCCTATACCTATGTATGTTAATGTGGTTGGGAAGGGGTCACTACCATATGGGTTAGTGCCAACATCCCACTCAAGAGATGGAAAGAGAACTGCGGAACCAATAGCCAAGTCAAGGTGCGAGTATGTGTTGTGTCCTATATTATGGTATGTAGGCTTTTTTTTATTGAATAGGCATGCTGCCGAAGATGTTAGATATTTTTCGATAAGGCGACATCGGGCATCCGTGCGAACAAAGCCCCAAAGAGAGTTGTGCGCATTGAGGTCGTCTAAAAGAAAAAGGTTCGGGTAACTGATCCACCAGACCCTCAAAATCCGAGCTCGACAGCTGGAAATCGGGAGGGATGTAAAGAAGGCATATTGTTATAAGCCTATTAAAGATGATGGTTTGAATGGCCACGCCCTCTAGGACAGTCTGTAGTTTGACAGTGTGGCATGCCAAAGATTTTCTGGCAATGATGGCCACACCACCGGAGGATGTGCCACCACCATCTCTGTCCTTTCTAACTACCATATAACTATTGAAGAAATTTGTGTGCCTGGAGTTTAGATGCGTTTCTTGAAGACACATGAGACTTGGCTGATTGGCATGCAGCATCTCGTACGCATCGTCAAGATTTTCAAGGAGACCTCTACAGTTCCATTGTATTATGTTGTCTCTTCCCATTGTTTAGTGTGAGAGCTACTGGAGTGTGTATGTTCATGTGTCGTCTTTCGGGGCTGTGACTCTTGGATTGGCCTTTTTTGGGCCCTTCTGTAGGCTTGGACGTCGGAGGCCGCTCCTTGCGCTGCGTTGCAGGCAAGAACGGCACGACCCGTCGTCCGATGTCCTGGGTGTACCCGTCGAACCGGGCCCCAGGACTTGGCCCCCCTTCGGGGGCCCTCCTTTTGAGCCGCCACCGCCGCTGATGTGGGGGCACCAGAAGTGGCACGGGCGGTGCGGTGGTGGTGGGAGCCGGTGCGGGGCCCGTGGTGTCCATCCCCTTGGCACCCTCCAACGCACCGGAGGACGGGTAGGCAGGGACGGGAGCGGCACCGGTCCCGACGGAAGAGGTTGGCACCACAATCGCTGCTGGCTCTGCAACCGGTGTGGTGCCGGGCTGGGCTGCCTGAGGCACCCCAGAAGGGGGCGGTGGCGGGACCAAATCCGACTCGCGGTACTGGGTACCCCCCGAGACCAGACGCCGCTCCGCCCCCCGGCGAGCCGCGTCGGCGTACCAGCCCACGGGGAAAAAGGCGAACCTCTTTTGCGCCTCTGGGAAGGTGATGTTTTTAGTGACTTTGATGTTGATGATTTTCTTTTCTAGTTGAAACTTTTCACATTTTCGAGAGTAGGCGGCATGGGGTCCCTGGCAGTTGGCGCAGGTGAGGGTTGATGATGGACAATTGTCCGATGGGTGATCATGCCGGGCGCACTTTGCGCAGATCATACGGCCACGGCAGGAGTTGGTTACATACCCAAACCACTGGCACTTAAAGCAGCGGCGCGGGTTCGGAATGTAAGGACGTATGTAGCATCGAATGAAGCCTGCATTGATATGTCCAGGAAGTGAGGAACGGTTGAAGGTCAGAATAATATGTTTGGTGGGGATTATCTTATAATCCCTGCGCATCGTGATGCGGCGCACGGCGGTGACACCCTGATCCTTTAAACCTTTAAGAAGGTCGTCATGTTTCTCGTTTAGGAGGTCTTATTCAGAGATCACACCCTGCGGGCTATTCAGGCGGCGGTGGGGTGTGACCCTGATGTCCAGATCGACCATTTTCGTCTGACCAAGGAGTGTGGTTGCCTGCTGCTTGTTTTTTACCTCGACGAGCACTTCACCTGTGCGTTGTTTTTTGGCAATGTAGGTTTTCCCAATTATTCCGTCAAGGTATTTTGTAATCAAAAATACCGATTGTGAAGCAAGTGGGTGGGCTGCGTCAAGAGATTCGATAGCAATGAAGCGAGAATAGTTGTCTGGCTTGGGGAAGCTCATGCTTGGAAATGAAGGAAACAAGACTTCGGTGCGGCCCCTTTTCAGGGACCGATCACGTTTAGGAGGGGGTTTGATTTTTCCATACGGCATAGAAAAAAGCAGGGAGACGGGGGTACTTTCTTCTTTGAACTTACCCTGGTAGTCAAAGAGGTCCCGGAGCTCCCTGCCTGGTAGACAGACATGGAGCCCATAGGCCGGAGCTTCACCAATGCTCCGACGGCCGCCGTTTACGGCTTCTACCCTTCACCTTTAAACACCCCGCCACGGTTGGATACGGCTTATGTATGAGAGCTCGGGGTCCGTGGTGTCACTGCTCACCGTCACCATGAATACTCAAGGTGCCCCGTGCGGGGGCACTCTTTCTCGCCGCAAGAGTAGTTTTTTCCCTGCTTAGACAGGCCTCGGCTGGCATAGGCGATTACCTTTTCGCACCCTGTTTGCTTTTGGACGAGGACGGCAGCCAATCGTATATCACTGGCGTCAGTGTGAATTTCCGTTTCGGTGTTTTCATCGAAATGAGCGACCTCAGGCGGGCTTTGCAGGCGTTGTTGCAGCTCGCAGAATGCTTCCTCTTGGGCGGTTTCCCCATTGAAAGGGGTGCTATCTTTCGTCAAGTGCGTGAGTGGATGTGCAATGCTTACGAAGTTTGCGACGAACCGCCGATAGTACGCGCCTAATCCGAGAAATCTTCGCACGCCCTTCTTGTCTTTCGGTATTGCGAATTTCGCTATGGCTGAAGTTTTCGCGGGATCAGGGAGGACTCCCGCGGCGTTGACGACATGGCCCAAAAACTTAAGCTCCTCGTACGCGTCGCGGCACTTTTCAGGCTTCATCGTTAGCCCTGATGTACGAATGGCCTCGAGTGCAGACTCGTACCTCTCAAGCTGTTCGTCGAAAGTCCGAGAGAACACCACAACGTCGTCGAGGTATACGAGGCAGGTGTGCCACTTCAGGCCAGCTAGCACAGTGTCCATGACTCTTTGAAACGTCGCTGGTGCCGCGCACAGCCCAAACGGTATCGCCTTGAACTCGTAGAGGCCGTCCGGGGTAATGAATCCAGTCTTCTCTGGGGTTCTCCCGTCCGCTTCAATCTGCCAGTAGCCAGTCTTCAAATCAATCGAAGACAAGTACTTTGCGTGGCAGCCGCGGCTGTGGGGCTGCTCACGTACGGGCTACCATTGGTCACCCTGCGCAAGCCCAGCTGGCCGGAGCTGGAGGGCGACCACCGCAGTGGCGTCCGCACCTGCCTTGGCCTGCCTCGAGACGCCCACTGTGCGAAACACGCTGGCTGAGGCGGGGGCATGGACGCTCCAAATGACGGCGAACCAGCGCGCCCTGGGCCTAATTGATCGGCTGCGGCGGGCTGAGGGGGGCAGCCGGCTGCTGCAGCGGCTGCGCACACACTGCCACTCGCGCATCGGGCGCATGTTGGCCCTGTACGAGGAAGTGGTGGCCCCCGTGGAAGCGGCCCTCCCTCCAGCCGCCCCGCTGCACTGGATGCCGAAGTGCACATGGACGTCCCGGGCCTGCGTAGCAAGCGGCGGACGCCGCACTCCGGGCAGCTGCAGCTGGCTTGGGGCGTCGTGTGGGGCGACCTGGAGGACCACACCCTGGTATACACGGATGGTTCCGTGCGGCAGCAGCAGGGTTCGGCCACGGCGGCGGCAGTGCTGGGGGAGGCCACCAAGCAGGCGCGGCTGCACTACGCCGCATCATCCGCCACGGCCGAAATGGGGGGCGTAAGCCTTGGCCTGGACCTTCTACTGAAGCTGGAGCGGCCCCCCGAGCGCTGCGCCCTGCTGTGTGATTCTCGAGTGGCCCTACTCCGGATCCAGGAGGGCAACCCGCGCTCCCTCCGGGTGCGGGCCGTGCGGGACAAGGTGGCACTGGTGGCCCAGCGGGGGACTCGCCTGCTGCTGCAGTGGGTGCCAGGCCACATTGGGCTGGAGGGCAATGAGAGGGCAGACGAACTGGCCGCCGACGCCCATGAGCTGCCCCCTTCGCCAACGGCAGCCTACGCAGCTGCGGATGACGCCCGCCTGCTGATACAGCGACATGTACGGGCCCAGCACCCGGACCCGAGGTTGGCCGCTGGAGAGGCCCCACCACCCGTCCTGGCCACACGGATGCCGAGACATCAGCGCTCGGCTGTCCTGCGCCTACGCGTGGGGTGCGTGTGGACAGCCGAGCGAAAACACCGGCTAGCACCCATCAATGACCCGTCGTGCCAGCACTGCCGGGCGGCTGTCCAGACCCTGACACATCTGGTCCTGGAGTGCCCCCAGTTTGTGGCAGGGAGGACCGAACTGTTGGCCGCCTTCGGGGGAGGGGCTCGGCCCCTCGAAGAATTTCTGTGGCCGCCAGGCAGTGCGAGAGAGCGGGACGGAGTCCATGAGGCCCCGGGGTTCGTACCTGGATGCCTCAGGACTCCTCCCGGCTCTCCGCTTTCTCCCCACATAAACCAAACGGTGTGTGGGTGGGTGCTCCGTTTTTTTTCCTTGTGTTTTTTTTGTCTTCGTGTTTTAGTGTTTACCTTGTATATATTGTACATATATGTCCTGTTGGACCTGTATATTTGTATATATGTAACCTCTCCTTCTCTCTATCCTGTTTTCCCTGTACAACTGTTTTCCCCATTCCCCACACCCCCCTCACCAGCAGGCGTTCCAGTGTCCACCCTTAGGTGAGACAAAGTACGCCTGCTGGTGGTCTTTCCTTTCCTTGTTTACAATAAATTTATTTATTCATTCAGAGGTTGTCGAGGGTGTCGTCAATTCGTAGCTGGGGGTACATGTCCTTTTTGGTAATTTTGTTCAGTCGCCGGTAGTCAACGCAGAACCTCAATGTGCCGTCACTTTTCTTCACGAGTACGACCGGAGCAGCTCAGGGGCTTTTCGATGGCTGTATAATGTCGTCGCTGAGCATGTCTTGGACTTGTGTCCGGATGGCTTCCCGCTCGTGTAAAGACAGACGGTACGGGGACTGTCGGGTAAGTCGTGTTTTATCTTTGGTTATACCTCGGTGCTTCACTAGGTTTGTCTGACGTAATTTTGAGTTCGACGAAAAACACTCGCTGTAGCGATGCAGCAACTCCAATAATTTGTCCCGGTTTTCTTGCGGCAGCGCCGGGTTCACGTCGAAAGCATGCAGCAGCTTGAAAGCATCTGCGCGTGCTGGTTCAAAGTTGGCGACCGCGATCACTTGACTTGTTTCTTGCGTTTCTTTGAGGAACGCAGTTTCAGCGCCTTTGTTTAGATGCTGGTACGCCTGGGTTAAATTAGCGACCAAAACGTAGGACTTGCATTGCTGAAAGCGCGCAATGTCTTTTGCGACGCATACACCGCGGTGGAGAAGCAAACTTTGGTCACTCTCTACGATAGCGTCAATGTCAGGGGCAGCATCCTCACAGTAGACGGTGATCATCAAGCTTGCACGGGGTGGCTGGGTGACGTGATCGTCGCCGATCCTTCCGGTAAGCTGGTGTTCGGAGTTCGGTACCTGCGTCGTGGAGTGATCAGAGGCAAAAGTTATCGACCCTGTCTGCAGATCAGTTATGGCACCTGTAAGCGAGCCGGCAGTCGGGTGACGAAGAACGTTTTTACGTTTGCAACAGAGTAGATATAGGAACGAAGGGTGACGTAAAACGTCACGTGATTTTAGCAAAAGGGCCGGTGACGTCAGAGTGACTCAGCCGTGCTACATCTCCCCTTTCTTAGGGAAGCAAATAATTACAATTGTCTTTCAGGTTGGGGGTAGCGGCTGGGCTCCCAGCGTGCCCTTGTGCTCCTGCGTAAATCTTGAGTGGGCTGAGCGTCGTCTTCTTGTTCGGACCCAGCAGGAGTGGCAGGAGGACTCTCTTCGCGAAGTGGCGGAGGTGCTTCTCGCAGATGCTCGCGAGTGCGTTGAAGTTCGTGACCCTCTTCCGTTTTCACCACCAAGGATCGCGGCATCTCAGCTGGCCGCAGAAAGACCGCATGTGTCCAGGTCTTTTCGTGGGTGTCGTATGCAGTCCCTCGTAGCCCAGGCGACAGAGGTGGCAGGTTCCTGGAGCCTCGGTTGTAGTACATCCTCTGGCGTTGGCGGATCCCCTGTAGGCGGTTGTGGACGGCTCGGTTGGGCACGACCTCTGGCAAAAGACGGCTTGTCGGTACGGGCAGCGGGGTCCTCGTCTGCCTTCCCATCAGTCTCTGCACTGGAGACTTTAAAACAGCATCGCGAGGTGTATTACGCCATTCGAGCAGAACCATGTTGAAGTCAGGCGTGTTAAGGGAGCACTTCTTTAGTAGTTTTTTTGCTTCTTGCACTCCTCTCTCCGTCATCCCATTTGAGCGTGGATGACACGGGCTGGACGTTAGGTGGGTAACACCGAGTCCATGTAAAAATACTTTGAATTCGGTGCTGTTGACTCCTCGTGCACGCCTCCACGTGCCATGAATGAATCGAAACAAATGCAACCAGCGCATGATCCCGCCAGTGGACACACACTCCCGCGCTATGACCCGTGGCAACAAGTGCTCCATGCCCGCCATCAACGCAAAAGACTCCCGCAAGCCGATCAACCGCTTCCAGCTACTCCCGCCCCACACAAGCCAACACTCCCAAAGCTGCCTGCAAACGACTACAAGATCATCATTCGATCTCGAGGCGGCCTGCGAGTCGACGCCTGGACAGCCCGGCAGTTGGCCACCAGTATTCGGCAAGCAAGCAACATTCCTATACAGGTCTTCTGCTCAGAAGTCATCACGTTTCCACAACCCACTCAGAACCTCATCACGCTCAGCACACCCCACGAAGTCTGCGCAGACGCACTACGCAAACTTACCAGCATTCACTTGGGCACCACCGACTACGAAATCACGACGTATCTTAAGCACCCTCCTGGCACTTGTCGTGGCGTCATACAAGGCATAGATCCCGGCACCTCTCCCGAGCAGCTCCTCACACTCATCACCACAACAGGACCCCAGATACTGGAAGCTCGCATGCTCGGTATGTCCGACACGGCGACCATCACCTTCGACGGCCCCCACGTGCCTTTCTACGTGCGTTTTTACAGAACACTTGTTCGATGCAAACCCTACCGCAACACCTATCAGTCCTGTGTGCGCTGTGGTGAACTCGGACACCGCTCCGATGTGTGCCCCTCTCCCCGCCCGAGCATCTGCCCCCAGTGCCACACACCGGATCCTGCTCCCGACCACCCTTGCCACCCCCAGTGCAAGCTCTGCGGACTAGAACACCTTACTGCCAGCAAAGAGTGCCACCGCAAACTACGACCACCTCCACCCCTCGCACATGTACGCATCCGTCAGCAAACACAAGAACTTCGGCATCCCGCCCTCTCCACCACGAGAAGACCCCCACCTCTGAAGCCGGATTCCCAACGGAAACCGCAGGTGAGCTGGTCATGCGTCGCCGCCCCCCCTCCTCCCACTACAGCCGACCTCCCTCCCCTTGATCCCCATCAGGAAACAGCGCCAACTACACAGTTAGACGCTTTAATCCGTGAAAACGCCCAGTTGAAAGCGCAAATAGTTGACAACGAATGTCAAATAACCCTACTTCAAGAACAAATATCAGAGTTGCGAACACTACTTAACACAAGCACCCAGCATACACAGCAGTCCCCCCCACCAGCCGACCCCCTTCCCTCTACCTCACCTTTAGCAGCCCTTACTTCTTCCATTGCCGACCTTAAACTACTGTTCCAGTCAGAATTTACTGCTCTTGTAGTCAGAATTCAGGCCTTGGAAGATAAAGCAACTGACACCACCAAACGGAAGAAGCAACGCAAACCGGGCCCTGCTCTCACCCCTGCCTCGTTCGCTGACGCCATTATGGACGACGATGCCTCCTCCACGCTCTCCACGTAAACTGCGCGCGCCTAGCCAACCCCTCACAATACAGTCAAACCTCGTTATATCGAACAGTGCGCGAACCGTGAAATAGTTCGATATAACCGAAATTCGATATATAAAATTTGATCAAAAACGCGTCAAAATCCAACGCGATTCAATCACTAAAAAGGCGACAAGAATGACTACTCACATGAAGCGTTAAAGTGAACTATTTATTCCCAAGGGAAAAAAACTGCAGCAGCGTTTACTGTTTCTTCGAGTTGACAGCATGTCGTACCACAGCCTGCTCCATGGTTTCCAAAGAGTCCACGAACGCGAGACCACTACCTTCCATTCCGCCGAAGTAGCGGCGTAAAAGTTCCACAGCGGCCACAGCTTCGCACGCAGTTGGGAGCGGAGCGGGGTCCTCGGTGGTCGAAGGGCCAGGTTCGCCATCCACCGCCTCTTCGCAGGTGACTTCCGCGGATATTACCACGTCGGTTAGGCAGACTCGGCTGAGCCTGAGTCAGCCTCAGAACGGAGTCCGCCAACTGCGTATGCAGCCTAGCCTGAATGGCGCTACCGGCGCCTGAGGCATGTGTTTGAGTCGCAAACGCCTGCTGCGCTACCGCTATTCTCCCCTGCGTTGCGGGAAAGCCTGCCGCCTGTCTCCGGAGCGCGTGCTTTCGGCCGGCGCTGAGTTCGATATATCCATTTCTTAACCGACCGAGTTCGATACAGAAAATTAAAAATGCATGTAATTCTTTTAAAAAACTGACAATGGTTCGATATAAGCAATAATTCGATATACCCGTGTTCGATATAACGAGGTTCGACTGTATGGCACTTGAACTGTCGATCATTCCGTAAAAAGAAAGCCTCCCTCCAACTATATACATCGCAACACCTCCCAGCCGTCATCACCCTTCAAGAAGCTGACGCACAGCACCCAACCCTTCGAGACTACAATACCTTCCAAAACGACTCATCCATATGCACAGCTACGCTCGTCCACAACCGATATACTGCCCAGCACCATGCCTTGACATCCACCATCGATTGTATTCTCGTGGAAATACTACCAACTCGAAAGGGTGACCGCAGTATTTTTGTGCTAAACGTCTATAGTCCCCCTCAGCTCACTCTGGCCGACTTCCCCGCCCTTTTAAAACAAGTACTTTCACTCGCTAAACACCACCAGCTTGTGATCACTGGAGATTTTAATGCTCCTCATATGGCCTGGGGCTACCCCCGTAATGCCCGCAAAGGCACCATCGTATGGGACGCCGAGAATCAACACCGGCTTACGCTCTGCAACCTCCCGAACACTCCCACCAGGATAGGCAACAGTGTATCAAGGGATACTTCGCCAGACCTCACTTTTGTTCGCAACGTGACGGAATACACATGGCAATGCTTCCCTGACACTTTTGATAGCGACCACCACATTATATCCATAACTATCCAAGGTATTGCCCCTTCTCGCATAGGCACAGCCCGACTCATGGGCTGGAAAGCCCTTCGCGAACATCTACCCGCGGAAGAAATTAAAGACCTTGATAGATGGACGGCCGCTCTTTCGGATGTACTGAAAGCCCACTCAAAAGAATTCCCTCTCACCACCGACTATCCAGCCGTCGACCAACGCCTCAACAACTTGTGGACTGCGAGAAACAGCCTCAAAAAGCGTTGGAAGCGCAACAAAACAAATCGGAAGTTGAAATTACGCATTGCGCACCTTACACGGCAAGCTGAAGAATATGCACAATCCTTAAGCCAACACAACTGGATGCAATTCTGCGATCGCTTGCAGGGCACTTTGGGCACCCGTAAAACATGGCACCTAATACGCTCCTTAATGGGAACGAAAGAGACAAAATTGGCCACTGAACAGCGCATACACCGCCTTATACACAACCACCCAGGCACCGAGCAAGAATTAATTGACACCTTACAAAAGAAATTCGCACGTGACCCGTCACAACCTTCTCCTCAATATCTGGTGTACTCGGGCAGCCACAATGCCGCACTTGACACACCCTTCACCATGCAAGAACTCGAAGCCGAACTGAGTAAACTCATCCGCAACACTACGCCGGGACATGACCACATCCCCAGTAAGCTCCTCCGCAATCTGGACGACTTGGCTCTTGAGGATCTCCTCCAATACATCTATGAACACTGGGCCCGCGGCACGCTCCCACCGCAGTGGCGCCATGCCGACATCACACTTATTCCAAAACCTCAGAAATCCGTCTCCCTTTCAAACCTGCATCCTATTTTTCTTACCTCGTGCGTCGGTAAGCTAATGGAACATTTGGTTCACACTCGCTTGACTGACTATATAGAAGGCAACGCATTACTACCAAATACCATGTACGGCTTTAGACCACATCTGTCCACTCAAGATATTCTACTTCAGCTAAAGGAAGACATCATCTTTCGTGTTCCTAAAAATCAGAAATACTGCATTCTTGCTTTGGATATCAAAAGAGCATTCGATAACGTCACTCACGACGCCATCCTGCACGGCCTCGCCACCCTCAACCCCGGTTCGAACACCTACAACTACGTTAAGGCGTTTCTAACAGAGCGCATGGCGACATGTGTACTTGGACACCTACGCTCACCTAAGTTTACTGCTATTCCACGTGGTACCCCACAGGGGTCTGTCATTTCCCCACTCCTTTTCAATATCGCTATTAAAGATCTATCTGCGCAACTCTCTGCCATACCGGACCTGAAGCATGCTTTGTACGCAGATGACTTAACTTTATGGACTACCACAGGATCCATCGGAGACCAGCAAGAAGCCCTTCAAACAGCTGTTGATTACACATGCAGGTACTTACAGGAGCGCGGTCTTACATGCGCACCAGAAAAATCGGCCCTCCTTACCCTTCAACAATGCACAAAGGACAGAAGAATCTTCCCAGTACCAGACCCTAAAGTCCATAATCAAAACTTTCCCATTCCAACTGTTACCCACTTGCGCATACTCGGACTCACCATCCCACAGGACGGATCGGGCTCCCATACAATCCTACAACTTCAACACACCATGACTCAGATAACCCAATTAATTCGCCGTATCCCACACAAACGGACCGGACTGAAAGAACCAGACCTCATCCGACTCATTCAAGTCGTGCTTATCAGCCGTGTTACGTACGGTACGCCTTACCTGTCCCTCAAGCCAGCCGAACGGCGAAAGCTAAATATTCTTATCCGACAAACATACAAGATGGCCCTCGGACTTCCTACATGCACATCGAACGCCAAGCTGTTGCAACTGGGCTTACACAACACCTGGGAAGAGCTCTGTGAGGCACAACGCACTTCACAACTCCAACGGCTCCAACTTACTAATGCTGGACGTGCGACCTTAGTGCGCCTTGGATATCCACCGCCTCCGGTCTCCAGATGCAGAATACGTGTTCCACTGTCTATACAGAGGCACATCCGCGTTACCCCAATTCCTAGAAATATGCATCCTACTTATCACGTTGGAAGACGAAGGGCCCGCGCCAACCATCTTCAGTCACAATTTCAAAATCAAAAGGAGGTGCTGTACACAGATGCCTCCTCTCCCTACGTCACCAAAAACGCCTATGCGATTTCAGTTGTAAATAATACACCTCAGACCGTAGCCACAGACACTGTCCTCACCACGGACACCGCCATTGCAGAGGAAGCAGCAATAGCCGTGGCAGCCACCACAACACAGAGCGACTATGTTGCGATACTGACCGATTCTCAAGAGGCTTGCCGCAACTTACTGCGAGGCACTCTCTCCCCAGCAACCCTCAATATTCTCAAAACCAAAACTCACCTACCTGACCTCTGCATTATCTGGGCACCAAGTCATTCAGGCGTAGTCGGCAATGAAGCGGCGCATACCGCGGCTCGAGAAGCAGTACACCGGGCCATTGCGGACAGCCACAACCCTATGCCAACCACCCCCACTAACTATACGCCCCAACCCCTGCTAACATACAACGACATCCTCTCTCACTACCGACTATCCCGCCAACAGTTTCCTCCCCCACATACGCAACTGACCAAAGAGGAAGGAGTTATACTTCGCCAGCTCCAAACTAACACCTTTCCCCACAACACGCTCTAGCACAAAATGTTCCCCACCCAATTCTCCCCTCAGTGCATCTTCTGCCCCACATCAGGAACACTATACCACATAGTGTGGGAATGCCCGAACATCCCAGACCTCCCTCCCAAAACCAACCCTACCCCTTCACAGTGGGCGGCGGCGCTGACCAGCTCCGACCCCTGCTCCCACCCTCGGCTGGTGAATAGGGCCCAGAAGGCCGGCTACAGCCAGGGAGTCCTGGACTGAGGACACCCCTCACTGGTCCGGAGTGACTGCACTCAACGGATCGGACAAATAGTTTTTTCCTCCTCCTCCGCAGTGCTGTTGAATGGCGGCCCGTTATCGCTACACAGTTTGAGCGGTAATCCACGCACTAAAAGTCTCGGTGCACCACGACTTAGGCAGGTTGGCAGTGGTATGGCGAAATTCCTTTATTTCGAAAAAGAAGGAATAGAAGTCAACTATAATAGCAAACTGTCGGACCTTGTAAAAGAATAGGTCCATTGCTTCAGCCTCCCAGGGTAAGGTTGGAACCTCATGGCTTAAAAGCGGCATCTTTGCGTTTCGTGGCTGATGCTTTTGGCATATTTCGCAGTTTCGGCACAATTCTTCAATGTCACTCACCATGCAGGGCCAGAACATGACGCTTCAGGCCCGCACCTTCACCTTCTCGGCTCCAGCATGTGCGACATGCAGAAGAGCCAAAATTTCTGTTTTCATCGAGCGTGGTACGATTACCTTGTTGCTGCGAAACAGAAGACCGCCTTGTGCGTGTATCTCCTCCTGATAAGACCAGTAGGTGCGGATGGCTTCTGGAACCTCGTACTTGCTGTCAGGCCAACTGGTCACCGCATATTCCCGCAACTTGACGAGAACGGGATGGTTGTTTGTGGCTGCAAGAATGCCTTTTAGACGGGGTTCCGAGGCAGAAAGAAATTCTAGCAGATTGACTTAAAACTGCTCCGTTTCCTCACGCATGCTCACTGTGCTCGAAAAACGCGATAAAGCATCCGCAAGAAAAAGATCTTGGCCTGGCTTGTCCACCAGTTTGATCGGGTAGCGCTGCAAGGTCAGCCTCATTCGCTGCAAGCGGAGAGGGCATTGGTGCAGCAGCTTGTTAAGTATCGGTACCAAGGGCCTGTGGTCAGTCCCTACAATCAGCTCTGCCTGGCCAAACACATAGTCATGAAACTTAGTGCAACCTTGCACTATCGCCAGCATTTCTTTCTCGATTTGCGCATAGCTTTTCTGTGCATCTGTGAGCGGCCGGGACGAAAAAGCGACAGGGCGGCCGTCTTGCATTAGAACTGCACCTACTCCTAATTGGCTTGAGTCGACCGAGACAGTGAAAGGCTGCTTAGGGTTAAAGAAAGCCAACGGGTGCTTAAGTAAAGGATTCGCGTAATGCGTTAAAACTTCTCTGTTGCGCCTCCGTCCAAACCCATGCAATATCTTTACGCAATAGTGTTCGTAAAGGTGCGGTTACGACAGACATCTTGGGAATGAAGCGCTGCACGAATGTCATCTCACCGAGAAATACTTGCAGTTCTTTCTTATTCTTCGGTTCAGACATACATCGAGAGTATGTCTTGTACCCTCTCCGGGTCCAGGCGTAGGCCTTCTGTAGTGAGGATATGTCCCAGGTACCGGACCTCCGGCTGCAGAAGCTTACACTTCTTGGGGTTAAGCCGAAGGTTATGCGTTTGACATCGGGACAACACAAGTTGCAAGTTATGGTCGTGTTCACCTTTAGTTCTTCCCCATACTAGCATGTCATCCATAACAGCCGGCACACAGGGCAAACTTTCCAAAATGCGGTGCATTGCTGCCTGGAAAATTTCGGGGGCCCAAGCTATTCCAAACGGCATTCGTAGGAACCGATACCGACCATACGGCGTGCTCATTGTGCAAAGTCTGGAGCTTGACTCGCTAAGCCGAATTTGCCAACACCACGAAGCTGCATCGAGAGTGGAAAAGAATTTTGCCCCGGCAAGCCTGGGAGCGACATCGTCTAAAGTCGGCATGGGATAGTTCTCCAGGAGTATGGCTTGATTGAGCGATTTTGGATCCAGGCAGACTCGAAATGTGTCTCCCTTAACAACGGTAACCATGTGACTGGACCATTCGGTGGGCTCCGTTATCTTTGTTCTACTCCTGGATCCTCCAACCGCTGACGTTCCACTCTAGTCTTGTTCTCCAGGGCCACAGGGACTCTTCGGGCCGATAAGAAGACACCCACTGTGCCGGGCTAGAGCTTTATTTCATACTCCTAGTCCTTCAGCTCTCCCAGTCCTGTGAAGATCTCTGCAAAAGGTTGTGCTGGCGAATAAAGTTGGTCGACGTCGATGTGCCAAACCCGGACAATAAATCGAAGGCGTTCGGCCGCTGAGCCGCTCAAAGTTACTGGTACACTTTGGTCTACGATATAAAATGTTTCTGGGACCACCCTAACATTTGCTGAAAGCCTAAGGCGCACTTTTGCTTGGAATGTTGATATGTGGCCGAAAAAGGCAGTTAGCGCAACCTCGCAAGCCTTCTCTGGTAGATCTGGCAGCTTTTCGACGTCTCTCCTTGAAATAACGGAGCAATTTGCCCCCGTGTCCAATTTACACATCATTGGTTGTCCTTCAATGTTTACCGTCGCGCTCCAGTAGTCTGTGCTGTTGACCGTGTTCTCTGTTAACGTGTGAAGAAAAAAGGGCCCATCTCCCCGCGAGGGGGACTCGAGTAAATGCGTCGCATAGGGGGTGGGTGTATTGCGTTAACGTTTAGTGTTTGGGGAGTTGGTGGTACTGAATGTGTTGTATCAGCTGCTTCTTGACGTAGTTTGAATGAGTCAAGTATATAAGGCGCGTTCGTAGCCTTTCATTCTGTGTTGGTTTTGTGGCGCAGTGGGAAGAGCACCATGTACCTCGGGTTCCGCCCACAGGTAGTGAATGCGTTGTATCAGCAGCTTCTTGACGTAGTTTGAATGAGTCAAGGTTATAAGGCGCGTTCGTAGCCTTCCATTGTGTGTCGGCTTTGTGGCGCAGTGGGTAGAGCACCATGTACCTTGCGTTCCGCCCGCAGGGTCGTGGGATCGAAACCAGGCGCCGGTAAGTATTATTTTTTTATATAGTGTAGAGGAGGGTTGCGGACCTGTTGTTGAGAGCGAGGAGGATAGTGTGATGCAGGAGAGGAGGAGTGGGGGAGAGGGCGCACCGGGAACGGCTGTTGCGGGCGCTGAGGCACGCCAACGCCGACAACGCCGGGTGACATCGTGAGTTAAAGAAATGCTCTGCATTTAAAAAGCGTCGGCGTCGGCGTCTGCGCAGAGTTGCCGTAGTTCTGTCTTCTTGCTGGGAAAGTTCCGGGAAGGCAGCGCCGATTTGCATGCTCGAGCGAAGTGGTAGAACCCTCCGCACTTGTTGCAAGTTCTGCCGGTGGCGGGGCACCTTTCTCCGCGGTGTGTGCGACAGCCGCAGCTGCCGCAGGCATCGCCTTTTTTTGCAACTGCGTTAACTGCCACGCCGTGCGCAGTCTCAGCGGCTTCGCTGATTTCGCGAAACTGCTCTTTCCCTTGCTCTTGCGTGTGGCAGATATCGATAGTCTTTTGGTACGACAGGTTCTCAGCGATCAATCTCTGCTGCAGGCTCTTGTCCCGAATTCCCAGAATAATGCGGCGCTGCAGCATCCTCTCTTTCACTGCCCCAAATTCAGTTTCTGGCTAACATGCGCAGTTCCGTGAGCCACTCATTGAAAGTTTGTCCTTCCTTTTGGTTTCTTGACCCAAATCGGAATTCATAATATGTCAAGTTCGTTTGTGGCTTGTAGAACTCTTCAAATTTAGCAATTAGGGCGTCTATGTTATTTTTGTTCTCTCCTGCCTCAAACGTGAAGGTGCTGTATACCTTCCCTGCTTCTTCACCAATAGCCACTAGCAACGTGGCTGCTTGCATGTCTTTGTCTTGCTTCGTCAACTGGGTAGCAGTGGAAAATAGCGTGAACTCACTTTTCCCAGTTTTCCATCCATGCCGGGCGTTGCCCGATGTATCCAGGGGCTTTGGTGGCAACAACGTTGACGGCAGGGGGGCTGGCGGCGTGGTCATTTCGGCTGGGCACCGCTGCCACCATGTAAGCGAGCCAGCAGTCGGGTGACGAACAACGTTTATTACGGTTGCTACGGAGCAGATGTAGGAACGAAGGGTGACGTAACAGGTCATGTGATTTTAGCAAAAGGGCCGGTGACGTCAGAGTGACTCAGCCGTGCTACAGCACCGTTGTCCGTAAAAAAGACAATTCCAAGAAATATATCGCGTTAGCACCTAGGCAAAATGACGAACGCAGCAGAGTACGTGGTGCCGTATATGCTGACGTGCGATGTGCACGTTCCACTTGGCGTTACGAGATGGCCTCCTGCTGTGCGTATGTGCGGACCGTCCCATCTTCTCGTAACTTTTTTCAGCTTAGAAATGAATGACCCTCTCATTACTGAGTAGTCGGCTCCCGTGTCGATGCGGGCAACTACGTCAAAGCCGTCGATGGACAACTGGATGTTGGACGCCGCTTTCCTCGAGTTTTGGGTGCGTCGGGTCGTCGTATCTCGTGCTGGTGGTCGGGTGCTGTGCGTCGTCATTATCGTCGTCTTCTGAGCGGCAGGCTTTGCCATTTCGGATACGCGTCGCGTAGTGTCGTTGTCGTCATGTTGCGGAGTCTAGTCAGGGTTAGACCGGGTCGTCGGGCTGAGGGCACGGTGTTCGGTGCGTCCTTGCGTCATTGGAGTGTTTTCGTTTGTCCGGCGTTGTGCAAGTATACCTCCAGAAGTTGCTGCTTTTAGTTTCCCTCGCGTTGGCTTGGGGACCTTCCACAAGGGATATCTTCGTTGCTTTGGCGGCTTGGCTATCGGTATGGGTATGGCGAGGGCGAACGGTTGAAGCGCGCTGGACCTCGGTTGATGTTGGCCAGATATTCCTCAATCTCAGTAGGGTGCTTGGCAGTAGGGGACATGGAGCGTCGACGGAGAACCCTCGTAAACCGAGCCTCTTGCAGGGGCAGTGACGGTAGGTGTGGTCGGCCTCTCCGCAGAGGTAGAACCGCGGAAGATTATCTGCGGTTCGCCATACGTCCGTCTTCCTCGGCGTGTGGTTTTAAATGCAGAGCATTTCTTTAACTCACGATGTTATGCGTCCGTAACTCGGCGTCCGCAGCCAGCCAGCACGTGCGCCCCTCCCCCGCTCCTCCTCGCTCTCAACAACAGGTGCGGGCGCACATGCGCGTGCTCCGGCGCTGAAAGAGGCGTTGCAGCAGCAGGTGCTACGTCCTCTCCCTCTACTGCACGCGCTAAGAATATACTCGTTGCCCGAGCGAAGGTTCCGCGTCTCCCGACGTTGTCGTTTGGCCGCGGCTTCTCGTGCACGAAGTTCGGCATCGGCAGCGCGCCGTCTCGCCGCCGTCGATGAAGAGGATGGCACGATGTCTTGAACGGGTACTGCAACGCTGACGTTGGCTCGCGTCGTGGTACTTGTTGAAGGTGTTGTTTCCATCGCTTATGAACTTCGACGATGGCGCACTGCCCTCGCGTGAGGGATAATAAAAAAGAAAAGAAAGAAAATAATAGTAATAAAGTTCCAACTGATCGCCCCGCAGAGAGGGTGGCGTGCAAACGATGGCAAAAAATAACACGTTACGTACTTACGTCTCTCATCTCTCTCTCTTTCTCTTTCTCTCTCTCATCTCGCAACCCAAATATCCAACCCCTACGACAACAACTACAACTACCACCGCCAACTACCACAACCTACGCCGCGTGACCACCCCCAATGCTCTGCATTTACTCGTGTCTCTCGCGCGGGGGCATGCGACGGAGGTTTTTTGGGCTGCAGGGGGCCGGGCGGTCGACAGTGGACGGCGGTATGGCGGGGGCCTCTTGACGGCGGGTTGGAGCAGGGCGGGGTCGACGAACAGCTGCGGAGTAGGTCACAGCTTGTGAAGGCTCGCGGGGTGCTTCGGATGGCGTTGAAGTCCCCAGTGTCTGTTAGACCTCTTCTCGAATGACGTCAGTCAGGGGAGCGACTAGAGGTTGCGGCGTCCTTAGAAAAAGTTTTCGAAGCTCCTCCCTGACGATCATACGGATTGTTTCGCGTAGTGTATCGGAGCTAACAGTCCCGGCCCCGATCGTGTCAGAAACCAGCGCATTGACCGGGCGATCGTACTGCCTCGTTCGAACTTCCAGCGTCTTCTCCGTCGCGGCCGCCTTAAACACGAATTGGCCACCGTCTTCTGAACGCTGCGGAGAAGGCAAACAACAAGCTCCTGCTTTACTCCTCGCATAAGATCCTCACGTCGAAATAATATGTTCATCTCCTCAACAAAGATCCGTACACCTTCAATGGGGTGTTTCGTGCACGTGTTTAGCAAAAGTGCGGCTAGTTCCTTTCGCCCGACGGTGGCGGACGTTTTAAGGAACTCACTCTTGAAGAGAGCCCAGTCACCCAGAAAGCTTTCATGGTTCGCGAACCAAGTTCGAGCTTTAATCTCCAAATAGAATAACACATCCTAAAACACCCTCCACTTTCTCCAACCAATCCTTGTGGTCTTTAGCGGAATATCCACGGAACGAAGGTGGTTCCCGGGGCTGTTGCTGGACGATGGGAGGGGTGGCTTCATGCACCATGTGGTCGGTTACGGCGCTCTTACTCTTCGTTCTTTCTGGTAGGAGACCAAACTCGGCCGGTAAATCTCGATTGATTGATTATGGGGTTTAACGAGCCGACGCAACGCAAGCGATGAGGCGCGCCGTAGTGGAGGGCTCCGGAATAATTTTGACCACCTGGGGATCTTTAACGTGTGCCGAATATCGAACACACGGGCGTTTCTACTTTTCGCCTCCATCAGAATAGTGGCCGCCGCGGCCGGGAATCGAACCCGCGACATCGTGCTCAGCAGCGCAACGCCTTAGCCACTGAGCCACCGCGGCGGGTGCCTGTAAACCTTGAAGTTGCCGGCTTGCACGGCTTGGGTTGGGTTGTCGGCTTCCAGAGGGCGTAGGGAGCATAAAGGGTGCGAACCCAGCACCTCCACCAGATGTCACAAAGCGAAAGACGACGCGGTTGTCTTCAAGGAAAACACGTTTATTGGGGCGACCTTGTGTTCCCCTAACTACTCAAAGAATACACAGGCGGAAAAGCAGCAGCCAAAAAAGTGACGTGTGCAGGCGAGCGTCGGCGAGTCGAATGCCACGGCTTCTGCGCTGCGGGGTTCAATATTTAGGCGCGAGTGTTTCTCAAAACGTCGATTTACATCCAGAATATTGTAGATCAAACAAGATTATAATAGGCCGTTGACGTTAGTTGGAAACGTTCTCCATATCAAAAATTACCCCACCTTCCCGGGATGGGAACCCTGTGGAGATGCGACGCATCTTGGGCGGCTTCACCCTGACGAAGTTCAGCATCGGCCGCTCGCTTCTCGCGTACGGCAGCGGCTTCACGCTGACGAAGGTCAGCATCGGCCGCTCGCTTCTCGCGTACGGCAGCGGCTTGACGTTGACGAAGTTCAGCATCGGCTACTCGCTTCAACCGTTTGCGTTCGGTATCACGTTTACGAAGTTCGGAATCGGCTGCTCGCTTCAATCGTTTGCGTTCAGCATCACGTTCACGCCGCTTCGCAGCCTTGTCTTCAGTGGTGCTAGCATTCCTGTTATCACAGCGATCGGTGCTTGGTACGGTTGCGCGGGCGATAGCAGAATTGTTAGGCTCCATTCAACGCATCGATGGAAATCGGAACGCGGTGCTGGAACGACCCCGGCTACGACGCAACGTGGCGCGGGTATGACGCAACACAATCCAACACATTCCACTTTAATCCAATTCAATCCAATTCAATCCAAGCCCAGCCGAGCCAGCCCAATCGAATCCAATCCAATGGCCCTCGCAAGAGAGTGTTCGCTATTGGAGAGGAGAGGGGGTGAGCGGCGGAGAGCGCAGCTCGCGCCGCGAGGAGAATGGGGGAGGGGTGTGGACGGACAACAACAACGCCGTATGGATGGACAAGACGAGTGAATGAGATGCAGTCGCATCTAAAAGAGAAAGAGATAACACGTGCGGCATACAAATAATGAATGGGACACCCGCTTCTCTTGGCACAGAGATAACAGAGACCGGCGCAGCCGGGCGGTAAAAGCAAAACATAAATAAACAAACCCAATGCATGGTTTGCGGCAATATATTGAAACGCGGCGGCAGTTGACACCAACCATGTAGCGAGTCGGTGATGTATTTACATAATGCCAAGAACAATTTATATGCGGGCATAACTAAGCCCCGCTAGCTGCGCCCTGCACAAAGCTCCGTCCTTGTCATCTTCGTTGGTTGCGAGCCATGGCCCCGCGGGAATGGTCCACCATGTCCTGTGACTATATACAGTCAAACCCGACTATAACGAAGGCGGATAGAGCGAATTATGGTATATAACGAACAAAGAAAAATTTGTCATGAAAATACACGCGAAACATATTCCTTATGACGAAACATATTCCTCATATATTGAACTCGGCGCGTCTAGAAGTGCCGCCAAAATGCATTTTCTCGGAGCGGCGATCGAGATGTTGATTAGGTGCGATGGAGATGTTGAGCCTGCCATGGAGCGACGTCACTCCCTGCACTTTCCGTAACAGTTTCCGGCACCCCTAACTCATTATTAAACCCTCCCAGTCAGCGAGTCAGGACCAAGATGGAAGCATTGGCGTACTGTGGGAAGAGCTCGGCAACGTTCTTTATGTTGTGCTGAAAGGATTGTCCTTAGAGGATTGTCTGAGTGTCGAAGACGACGTTGTGCCGTCACTGTGAGCCCCTCGGACGCCGACACCGTCGCCGATGGCATGGCTGCTGACCCTCCTGAAAAAGGTGGAGGATGTCACTGTCACGTGAACGAATGGTGGGGCGGTCTTTACCAGCTCGGAGCAATGGACACAGGGAAGCCGTTGACGAGTGTAACAACATACATTTAATGTACACACAAAAAACCCTCAGGCAAAGCACTCAATATTTAAACTACACAAAACCATAAACACTCAAACCTCTACAATCTCAAAATACACCTCACATACAAACCCCTAACTTAACAGCTCAATATACAATTCAAATCAAAACTCAAAAGTTTCTACAATAACGTCCTACACTAAGTACACTCCAAATACACTCCTTAACCAAGTTCTAGTTAATTTCTCTCGTACCACCACTCCCTAGTTGTGTCCTTTACAACTGCGTCCCTACTAGACTGGCCTACCCCGCTGTCGTCGGCGATGACGTGTCGCACCCGTTGCGTGGCCGCGACTCGGTGGTAGTAGCCGTCCTCGTCTCGTTTCGATGCCGGCGTTCGACGCGCGCGGTCATCCCTTCGGCGGCGTGCTTCCTCGGTGGCTACCCCCTGGTAGCCGCTGCCTCTGGAGGTCCCAGGTTGGCTTGGCACGAGCGTCGCCTTTCGGGGCCGTCGAGACGAACGTCGACGGAGCGTGGACGCTGGCCGCTGGTGCCGACCGATGCCGCTGGGGCCACGAAGACGCAGGTTCGTGGTGCACCTAGGATGACGGTGCCGATGCGAAGACGGCCCGCTCCCGCCCAGGCTCGGATGGCGTGGTCGATGGCCTGGCCGTGTCCCCCTGGCTCGTTCGTTCAAGCGCACGTGCTCCGGCCGCCTCCTGGTTTCTTCGCTTTCTTTTCTCCCCCCATCTCTTTGTGCGCCCCGCTTTTATACCCTCTGGGCCCTCTCGTGGCGCACTCCCATTGGCTTCTTGCTTCTTCCCTGTCCTTATATGGTCATCTCGCCACTTGTCCCATGCGTGGCCTTCCCTGATTGGCCGACCAGTGCGCTGCCACCTTTGCCCATGATTCCTCGGTGCGTCGGCGCTAGCGCTTGCTGATTGGCACGCTCCTGGCGCGCACTTCAAATGGCCGTTCCTTTGTTCTTTTTCCTAGTTTTCCGGGGTTTTCATGCCTCCCCTCTCGGGGGGTTCCCTTGATACATGACAGACGCGAGTGGAAGCCGTCCGATGCTTAATGAAGCGCTTTTGGCAGTCAATGTGCTCCACCAATATTGCTTCGATATTGAAGGACACCGACTGCAACTGATGAAATGATGCCTCATGTAGAGAATGCTGTAGTTTACACTGCCAAAACAAAAGTTACAACAAGAATCACCGCTTTTTGGGAAAGTAGGTAGTTGCAGCGGAAAGTAGCCTTATTGCTTGCAATAATTGTATAGTTTTGTGTAGGGTATACTTTATTATGTTCGTTTCCGCGTACGGTCATGGCAGGTGGGGGGGGGGGTTCCCGCATATTGCGCACTCGTAACAACAAAAAAAACTCGTTGTAGGCGTGGTCGGCTATTTCGAACTATTAGATATATCGAACTAATTGTGGCGCATACTGAACTTCTATATATTTATATATATATATATATATATCAGAAATAAGAGTGGGCTGTCAAGAAAACCTCGGAAAGCAAAGGGGAGGATGTGGTAGGTCATTGAAACGAATAAAGAATTTGTAAAAAAAGAAAGTGGAGAAAAAATGCCTGCCATGTGGGATCCGAACCCACACGACCTCCAGAATCCAAGCAGCACAGGACTGTTCGGCCTTGCTCAAGCCGGTTTACTTTGGCCGGTGATTTTCTGCGCGGCCTTTCTCCGGCAACCATGTTCGGCCCGTGTCGAAATGTGGGCCTTTTGGCCGTATACGGCCGTACTCCCATCACTGTCCAACGGCCAGTGTCCGTCGGCCAGTCGACCGGCTTACATTCATACGGCCAGATTCTAGCCGTAGGGCTCCGGCCATCTCAAAGCCACCCGTGTGCGGCCGAAGCATGGCCACCGGAGGACAACCGAGATGCGGTCGTCGGACTCCGGCCGGACTAAAGCTGCCGGAAATTCGGCCGTGCTACGGGCATTGTAGTTAAGCCACAGTACGTTAACTGTACTGAGGCCGGTGGACGACCACGGCATGCAGCGCAAGCCGATGACTCAATCGCGCTGTCCAGCAGCACAAACCCACTGTTTTGGATCCACTGCAACAACCTCAAAGTGAACCCTCGCGCAACCACCAGCCGTCCAGCCTTCAGCGCAGCCTGGCTTAATCATCAGCGTCAGTTTACACCAAAATTAATTTATTCAACACTGCTCACAAATGGTCGTTCCTTTAATTGCTGTGCCTCTTTTACTGTCGAATACAGCAAATATTCATTTCTTTGCAGAGCTGGAATAGATGTATTGTCCAGGTCCTGATATTTTCTGTGGGGCGGCTGACCTGTAATAAACAAGGAAGGAAGGGGGGGTGGGGGGGTGTCGGAAGGCGCAAACTTTAGTGTGTTCAATTTCACAAAGATGAAAGTGCCGCTTTTAGGCAATTTCTTTTAAGACATTAGTTTCATGCTCTGACTAATCAAATATTTTTACAACAGCTGCTTGACAACTTTTTTTTGTATATAAAACCAATTCGAATGCCTTTACGAAGCGGTTCTGTGCTCCACAAAACACTCAGCAGCATTCAATATAATTTACTTCACACAAAAAATGTCCAGTATTTGCCCATTTTTCTTGCAAAGAAATTTTCTACTCGATCAACTTTTCTGATGATCTTTCACAGGGATGATCCTAGAAGAGATCAAAGAAGTATTTTCAGTTTCAATATATTTTTATGGTTTTCGTGAGTTACATGCACACTCGTTAATAGTGCAAAAGAACTTAATTTTCCTCTAAAGTCGTACTACCTTAAGAAAATTGTAGACGTGTTGCGAATGACACCCTTCTTCAGATGGCTGCAGTTGTATCCCTCTGTCTTCACGCAAGGAAATACGTAAGACAAGAGTTTCATATTTTCTTTCAAACAAATAACTTAGCAATTGTAGCAAACTTTGCATACTGCAACGAATAAAGCAATAAATATTTTATTGGGCAAGTTTGAATGCGTAGGGTTGCGGCTACCCAAGTTTATTCATTTAATTATTTATTTATTTATTTATTCACGGGTTTACTACTGCCGTCCACTCCAGGACCCCGACGACCAGCGTGACTTCCTGAAGCAACGCGGACGGCAAGTGCTCCTCGCATCGGTACCTCTTGACCCCCATCCATTGCCGAGAGGACTGCCGCGTGCTTCCGAGGTTTTCATTCATAAGGCTCGACCTGGAGCGGCGCTCACCGATGATGTAATTGCTAAATGGCGAGCTATTCGCGCGCTATTGAGGCTATTCTTGAGGCTAATCGCGCGCGCCATCTCCACCAAGTTCCCACGTAAGAGTACTGGATCTCGCCACCACAGCACACGCACGCAGCCCGAGTCCTGCGTTCCCTCTGGGACTTCGCACGCGAGGCTGACTTTCTGAGACGGACTTAATTTTACCCCCTCCGTTTCCGCCCTATCATTCTTATAGGCCTCTGAGCCAGCCCTTTCCGAAGAAAGTTACATCTATTTATTTATTTATTTATTTATTTATTTATTTATTTATTTATTTATTTATTTATTTATTGATTTGTTGAGTTATTTCTTTATTTGTTTCATACCTGCTTGCCCTTGCATGCATTACAGCAGAGAGATACATAACATTAAGCATCAAATATGAGACCAAATAACAAAATAATTCTACAAAGCGCGGGGAAAATCGTCATTATAAACAGTGGATAAAATCATACGTGGAAGATAATTACACTCTCATCTTGATTTAAAATAAAATGAATCGCGCAAGGCGTCCCCTTGAAGGAAAGTTAACCTAGTGATCCCACTTTAGGATATGTAGAATGGCGCTTGGATATACTTCTCCCCTTCTATTCCAGCTTTCGAATGATTGATATTACGAAGAAATTTCAACCTCAGGTTTCGTTTATGATCTTTCCCGTCTTACCATTTAAGTTTACTTTTACTTTCCCTCATCCTAAGTTGACAGTGCCAATACCTAATACGAATCGCACTGCCATATTCTGTATGATTTCGAGCGTATCAACCAGCTCTTTGCTGTAGGGATCCCAGAAAACACATGCGTACTCCTACATTGAGCGCACATGAGTGAAATACGGCTGTTATTTTAAGTTAGGTGGAGGTTCGCTGAAATTTTATCTCGGAAAGCCAAAACCACGTGCAGCCGTAACTTCTATGTTGTGAACGTGCCAATTTCTCTAACAACTCGTTAAATAAACTCCTCGCTATTTATATTCCCTGGCCGTTCTTAAAGCAGTGTAATTTACTGGATACGCATTCAATTGGAATGAAGGTTTTCTTATAAAGTTGACGTTAACACACTTTTTAAGATTCAACGACTTTTCTGAATCAGCACACCAGGATGTTATTAATTTGAATCTTGCTGCAAGTATTCGGAATCACGTTTATTCGCTATAGTCCTGTAAATTACACAGTCATTCCCGAACATTTTTAACAAAGATTTGAGGCCACACAAACAAAAGAGGGCCCGCAACTGAGCCTTCCGGAATTCCTGAGGTCGCGGGAACATATCCGAACAAACAACAATTGAGAGCGACCAACTGCTGTCTTAAAGAGATTTACTCGGCTATCCATGCAATAACCGATTCATTCAGTTTATTGCCCGCAATGTACTAACAAGAAGGTGATATGAAACACCGTCAAATGGGTCTTTGCCGCACAAGAAAATATTCAGCTTCTTTAGGCTTATCTATTGCTAGAGCCAAATCGTACGTGAACTCAACAAGCTGCGTTGAGCAAGAAAAACCCGATGAAATCCGTGTTTGCTAGGATGCTGGCGATTATGTTTAAATAAATGAGTCATATCCCAAGTGTAGCTAATCTCAATTTCAAACACTGCAACTAAATTAACATCCAGGCTTCGTCATTCACAAGGCTCTGTGGTTTTGGCAAATTCAAAATAACACTTGTTTCTAAATAGGCAGTCATAAAATCCCATGAAGTAACATAATGCAGGGAACGAATTTGATCCTACCAATGCACGAGCTTAGCCTCTTCTACGTTAATCACAAACAATATAGTGCACATTGTTTTTCACAGTAATATTGTGAGAAGAATAGGCGGAAACAAGCTTTTGCGCCCCCTTTCCTTTGTTTGAGGGGAGTCTTTGACATGGCGCCGGATGAGCTCCTGTGTGGTGGCTGCTTGCTCGACACCCTTTAAGGCCACTTATTTTGGTGAACCGCCGCCATCTAGGGTCGGACATCGCTGCCGGGTCGATGTCTCCAATGGTCTCCATTTCTTGAGGGGGCGAATAGTCTCGAGCTGATGCGTCGACGAAACCGACGGGCGAGGCGTTCTAGCGGCTATGACTGGCGAGGCTTAGCTCACCCGTCGGTGTGGCACAGTCTTCTTGGGGCAATAAATGGCATTTAGATGGCCTAAACGTTTTCCTTGTAATGTCCAGTGAGTCCTTGCACCTAGCCCGTTCACCAAGAACACTCATTACAGTTTGACAAACGTAGTTCGTTCTTCTGAAACGCAGAAACACCGAGCAGATGAAAAACGTGTCTGCGCCATTCGACCCCCTAACGGCTCTTTCTTCACCCCGGGAAAAACCGGTCCTACATCGGCGGGTCTTCTTCCAAGCACGCCTGTGCATGAATTCTCGGCGCCCAGACGCACGCCGTTGTTCCCATAATGACGTATAACCTGATACCTTACCAAGGCCGGTCTCCTCTTGAACACCGGTTGTCGAAAATTCTGCGGCCGTTCGCTTCCGTAATTCGGCCGAGGACCGCTAACCAAATGAAAAACGTACCTTCTGAGGCCGTAAGCCGGCCGGTCTCCTTTATAACACCGCCTGCAAGAAGAAAACGAATATTCTGCCGCCGGACGCGCAGTTCACCATTGAAACAGCGGATGCGCGGCAGCCGCGCTACGGCCGTTCTCCTTTCGAACACCAACTGCCACAAGAATACGGATATCCTGTGGCCGGTCGCTTGCCGTGCTTCGGCTGAGCACTGCTTCCCGAAGGAAAAACGGATGCCCTAAAGCAGTACTCCGGCCGATTTCTTTCTCAACATCGGCAGCTGAAAGGCAACTGAATATCTGGCAGCCGGTCAGCTGCCGTTGTTCGTCTGAACACGGGCGGCCGGAAAAATACCGAAGCGCTGGTTGCCGAATGTATTTTTGTTTCCTGCGCTTGGGAGTGGTAGCCAGCGCCTGTCTGACTACTCGGGGTGAAGGGGACCTTTTTTGTAACCCCGGATTGTGACTCGAGTGTCTACGACATGTTGAGAGTGGTCGAAGCTTTGAACTCTCTTAAGCTCCCTAGTACTTGTCGACCACTCTCGACATGTCGTAGACACTGGAGTCACGACCCGGGGGTTACAAAGAAGGTCCCCTTCACCCCGAGTAACCCGAGTGGCGCTGGCTACCCCTCCTAAGCGCAGGAAAAAAAATACCTAACATAAATACCCCAGAAAGTGTAGGGGAAAATCGCCCCGCCGGTAGCGTAGTGGTTATTGCACCAGATCGGCATTCTGGAGGTCGTGGGTTCGGATCCCACCTGGCGGGCATTTTTCTCCACTTTCTTTCTTTTGACATGCTTTGACCGTTTCAATGACCTTCTACATCCTCCCCTTTGCTTTTTGAGGTTTTCGTGACTGCCAACCCTTATTTCTGTCTTATTTTCAACGAGCCCCTCATTTCCTATTCTGATTCGCTATATATATATATATATATATACAGAAAGTTAAGTCAGCAGTCTACAATGCCAAAGGAGGCATAGGGGTGTGGTTAGGCTCTTTTCTTTTTCACTACGGTTAATTAGGTAAACATTTTTTTTAAATATACAGAAGAAAGAAAGAAAAACACGCGCCCAGAGTGGGGACCGGCCTTTCGATTACATGTCGAATGCCTTACCAATTCGACTATCTGGGCGACTGTGTTCTCCTTCACTTTCTGGGCTATTTATATTTAATAGAAGTGTATCTGACGCTTGAGGGTGGTAGCCAGCGCCACTCTGACTACACGGGGAGAAGGGGACCTTCTTTTCCACCCCCGGGGCGTGACTGGAACGTCTACAGCCTGTCATGAGCGGGTTACTGGCGGGAAGCCGTCTTATGCTACCTAGGCATCAAGGCTGCCAGAACCGAGACCCTCGCTAGGCTTTCGCAGAATAATATAGTAAGGAAATGAGGGGCTCGTTGAGGAAATACAGAAAGTTACGTCAGCAGTCTACAATGCCAAAGGAGGCATAGGGGTGTGGTTAGGCTCTTTTCTTTTTCACTACGGTTAATTAGGTAAACATTTTTTTTAAATATACAGAAGAAAGAAAGAAAAACACGCGCCCAGAGTGGGGACCGAACCCACGCCTTTGATTACATGTCGAATGCCTTACCAATTCAGCTATCTGGGCGACTGTGTTCTCCTTCACTTTCTGGGCTATTTATATTTACTAGAAGTGTATCTGACGCTTCAGGGTGGTAGCCAGCGCCACTCTGACTACACGGGGAGAAGGGGACTTTCTTTTCAACCCCCGGGGCGTGACTGGAACGTCTACAGCCTGTCATGAGCGGGTTACTGGCGGGAAGCCCTCTTATGCTACCTAGGCATCAAGGCTGCCAGAACCGAGACCCTCGCTAGGCTTTCGCAGAATAATATAGTAAGGAAATGAGGGGCTCGTTGAGGAAATACAGAAAGTTAAGTCAGCTGTCTACAATGCCAAAGGAGGCATAGGGGTGTGGTTAGGCTCTTTTCTTTTTCACTACGGTTAATTAAGTAAACATTTTTTTTAAATATACAGAAGAAAGAAAGAAAAACACGCGCCCAGAGTGGGGACCGAACCCACGCCTTTCGATTACATGTCGAATGCCTTACCAATTCGGCTATCTGGGCGACTGTGTTCTCCTTCACTTTCTGGGCTATTTATATTTACTAGAAGTGTATCTGACGCTTGAGGGTGGTAGCCAGCGCCACTCTGACTACACGGGGAGAAGGGGACCTTCTTTTCAACCCCCGGGGCGTGACTGGAACGTCTACAGCCTGTCATGAGCGGGTTACTGGCGGGAAGCCCTCTTATGCTACCTAGGCATCAAGGCTGCCAGAACCGAGACCCTCGCTAGGCTTTCGCAGAATAATATAGTAAGGAAATGAGGGGCTCGTTGAGGAAATACAGAAAGTTAAGTCAGCAGTCTACAATGCCAAAGGAGGCATAGGGGTGTGGTTAGGCTCTTTTTTTTCACTACGGTTAATTAAGTAAACATTTTTTTTAAATATACAGAAGAACGAAAGAAAAACACGCGCACAGAGTGGGGACCGAACCCACGCCTTTCGATATATATATATATATATATATATATATATATAGAGAGAGAGAGAGAGAGAGATACACATATATATAGTAAGGAGGACAATGGGACACAAATTAACAAAGTCGATTTAAACATTGTCTATTGGTAGTGGATTTGCAATAGCACAATAAAAATGTTCGCCGTACGTACTTCCAACACATATCCTGCAGAAGTTTTGCTTTTCGCACATTTAAGAATGGGCACCGAACTGAACATTAAATTATTGTGGAAAGGAACGGACACCCAATAAAAATAAGATAATAATAATATAATAATAATAAGTGCACCAAATAAAAATTTTCCTCACACGTTATTAAAAGTGCCAGTTACGGTGCACTTTATATCCGGGATAAAGAATTATACAGTGGAACCCCGCTGATACGTCCGCCGGACTTACGAGGACCCGCTTCTAACGACGGATCGCCGTAGTCCCGGCAAACTCCCCACAGAAACATTGCATTAAAAACGATGATGATATGTCGCTCGGGCGCATGTTGTCCACTTTACACGACGGACCCCGGCGCGAATAAACCGGCTATTTTCCCATATTTTACACCGCTTCCCCAGCTCGTCCGGCGTTTTTTATTCTTAAACCCTGTTTGACGCTGCTTTTGTACTAAGCTCCGCCGGCGGGCCAGACCACTTGCTTAACGGTACCTGCATGCTAAACAGTACCTGCTTGCCTGCGAGTACCTGCATGCATGCAGGTACTCGCCAGCGGGAGTTAATCTTTGCCTGCCCCACGCGATCCCAGTACGCCGACGCGCCAACGGCTAGAAGTCAAAGTAGCGGGGGCTGGCGGACCGTGAATTTGAAGCTCCCATCGAGCCGCCGGCGAATGCAAAAGCACATACGACGCAACCCCACAGCGATGACCGTACACCCGCTTTTCTCGCACGCTCAATGTGTACTCCTTTTCACGACGCTCTCTCTCACCCTTTCTCTGCTCTATGTATATTAGTCTTTCAAGGCGGCGTTGTCGCTTCTCAGTTCTTATTTCTTAGACCACCTGACACGTGAGACCGTCTACTACGGCGGCATTTACCCGCACCGCGGTCATACGACACTTTCGCACGGTGCCTTGAATGTAATACTATCAGGGTTTCACTGTAAATCGTTTATCGCTAGTTCGGACCGTACAAAGCGGTATATTAACCCTTTCCTTCCCAGCAAAAAGATTTTAGAAAAAATGGCCACAAGTAATTAAATTTTGTGTATTTACCCCTTCCTAATGGTGCTTCGACAAGTGAAAATGGAAATCTCAGAGTATTTCACACAGAAAACTAACCCACACATATGTGTGGGCGGGGCTTCTATTCGTATGATCTGCGCGTAGTAAGAATACCTTAAAAACGGCATCAGGCGTGGAAAAACTGCATTTTTACGTATTTTTAGGGGCGAAGCTCCTAAAGCCATGGGTCTGTTTATCCCTTGTGTCTCGTGCTACGTGACCGCCGCATGCTTTCGGAGATGTCGCAAAGTGGGCCGCGATGCACGCGCGAGAACCGGCTGCAACCGGCAGCGCAAACTCGGCACCGGGAGCGCGAGCTTGTCTGTGTTCGCCAACGGAGGCGCGAGCGCACGTGCACTGCGAGGGGGAGATCACGCAACAGATCACGCCACGAACGCAGGCAGTAGTTCTCGGAGATCGGACGAGACGCAAGGACCTTTGCTCGTTTCCTCTCGTCTTGTTCGGGCACAAGTTCGCCCTAAATAAAAGTTATTTCTTTACCGTTGTGTCCCATCCTACGTGACAAATTGTGGTGGAGGTATGGGGTAGTCCTCGATGGCGCGGGGTCTTTCACCAGGTCTGGGCCTGGGAGCATTGACTCCGAAAATAAAAGTTGATTTGTACAATGTACGCACAGAGTCCTACGTCTTTCTTAATGATGTAATGGGCGAACTTTCACGGGAGAGTTACGGTTACCGATGATCTCCCCCTCTCGAGCTTCGCCCCACTTATCATCATTCATTCCGTGGATATGGCGTGATTTTTTTATACGGTTTGTATTGTTTTCAGCATTACTTCTTTTATAAAAAGGATTTTGTGAAAATACATAATAATGAAGTTTTAGGTATTGTAATTATTAATTATAATTAATATTATTAGCACAAGTAATTACGGAACTAGTTCAAGGTTAAGCCGCAAGAAAACCTTACCAACAAGCCAGCACAAAACCGCGAATAATTGAGACACCATTGAAGCAAGAAAAAATTATTTTTCGCTAACGCTGCAGTGCACGAGCCCGCCACCCTGTACTGCCAAGCAAAATTTTCGTTACGACGAAAGCCCATCCCACACATATGTGTGGGTGCATTTTTCAAGTGTGATTACGGAACGCATGGGAAGGAAACGGGTGTATTTTTTAGCCGATCGTGTTTTTCCAAGTCCTGCAAGTCGTGTCTTGCGCTTGTTATTCAGAAAATACGAGAATAGCAAGAAGAAATATCAGTTTTCATCTTGAAGGCGGCTAGCGTGATCGCGCCGGCTTGGGCGCTGTTTTTAAACCGCGGTTTCGGCCCCCTGGTGGCGAAGTGAGTGAACTACCGAAACCAATAAAGTCTCAGAAGCATTCGCAGCGACTACACAGGGCTGTGAAACCGAAACCGAAACAGGTGCCACATTGTAAACGAATTTGTTGACCCACACGTTTGTGTGGGGTGGGCCGTAAAGGGTTATGGAGCACTAAAAAACTGGTCTTATTTTCGTTTAACAAACGCCTTGTGTCGAAGGACGCGGTAAAATCAGTGTTAAGCATTCATTCGGAGACGCGCGTGAATTGAGGCGGCCTACTTCAAGGTTTATAGAACCGTGTTGCCGTGCTCCACGTGAGTTCCAAGCAGAACGTGGAACCTAGCTAGTGGAACCATTCGTTCCTGTTGCCACGTGATTTCTCATATGCCGCCAGGAGGTGGCGTGGGCAACAGCAGGAGGCGGTTTTCTGCTGTAGATGTAGAATATAATTTGCTATCGAAAAACCATGCATCCATGAATTTTAAATAAAGGAACACTGTAAATATCCCTTGTGTATTAATTTTCGGTCTTATATTTGCGTAATGTCTTTTCAATGTTCAACAATCTTGAGAAGTATGAACATATAAACCGGGCTTAGACGCTCAGATTTGGCTGTGAGTATATAAGACTATTGCGCAGTACACATTTTACTTTGGCCGGGTGGCTGTATCGAGTCACAGACAGACAGACAGACATACAGACAGACCAAAATTTCAGGGTTTAAGTAGCTCAAGAAAGACTATCCTGTTTAAAACCGGCCCTGGCGTCCGTCGTCAGTGCCGTTATTACCCGATTCTCGGCCTGGCATCAACCGATATAAAAATTCCAGCGACATATGGTGGTGATGCCCTACTTTCCTTAGAGAACGCCGCAGCAGCAACAGAAAACAGAGCTGTGCTTGGGAAAGCAGCCGCCAAGACGCACAATTTGCCCATTCTGCAAGCGCCCACACCTTGCCCATGGCAGAGGCGTTAAGTGCAAAAGCCAAATGACGCTTCCAAAGGAATTGTGGCCATTTGTGTGCCAATTCCGATTGAGATACAATGGTAGCGTGGCAACGACTGCATTGTTAGCTTGGAGAATAGCGACAGATATCGGAAAGTGGCCGAGCATACGAGGTCGCCTGAGCGACGGGGTCGCGCACGCACAAGCATGGAGGCGCACGCACATAGTTGGCGGGATGTGCGCCACGTCCGTGAGTGCAACTCACGCGCGGGTTGGTTACGAACGAGTTTCAAGAATGTTGCAGTCGCCATAAAGGAATTCAGATGTAACCGACCTTCGTCGAATTGCCGATTTTTATGTAGTGTAACTCGAAGAAAGGCTGTCGAATAAGATGAATAGATGGCCTGATTGTAAGGAACAATATATTGCGTGCATATCAGTAATTTGAGCGTATTACTTCGTGGAAGGGTTTTTTTCATGACTCCAGAACCCTTTGGAAGATGTGAGTCAACCTTCTTACCTCATTTGAGATATTGTATCGTCACAATATAAGAATACTCTTGCTGTTGTTACAGTAGATAGGGAGGTCAATGATATTCACCAAGAATAGGGACCCTAGCATTCATCCATCACCAACGCCCTGGGGTCGATGCCGCATTTCACAAACTCTGTTCGCTCGGTTAGGTGATTGGTTAATATACCAAAAGGCCACAAATTCCAAGCGATTTAACTTAAATCTAAAAAAACAATATAACATCTTTTTAAGTGGTGTCGAATGTCTTTGCTTTGTGAAATCAAATTTTATGCACCTGCGAAAAAGGGAGTGCCTAAACACAGCTTCATACAGTCTGTATGCTCAATAAATGCAAGTTCAGTTGGATAATTGGGCCTTTTTTAGTGATAAAAGATTACATTTTCTAAGGAAGTTCAATTATATTAATTCGGGCAGTTTCACGTACGTTACCAAAACGGGCAGTATTGGTATGGAACTGTTGTCAGACAAGATATTTTGGTAGTCGCTTTTGAAATCTGCCACTATCTTACTCCTGTTTAGTTTATTGGGAAAGACTCCGTGCTTATAATATTGTGTTACATATATATGCGCCAGAATGTTGTATGTATTGCCTCCCACAGCCGTTACATCACCAGAACTGATGTTGTCTAACACCGCGCCAATGCTTTTCATAGCGATAAGAGCTTGAAATACAACTTCGGGTGTCATGGGCCTTAAAAAAAACGAACACCAACACCAACTGCAGCTTTCATTTTACGGATTGAATGCGGAAGAATTGCAAAAAATATATAAGTTCGCTGCATTCCAGATAACGCTGTCCCTAAAAAAATAATGCATATTCATTAGTGACACCATTAAGATACTGCGCAGGGACTCTGAGTAAGAAATTATTTGTTAAGTTTGGAGTTTTTTGGGTATTTCTTTATTTTTTCTATTATATCTTGGTAGTAGTCATATAAGCTACGTTAAGTAGAAAGCATAGTGGGGGGTACGTCTTATAGCGATTTATTAGGGCGGGTTTTCGCCGAAACACTGAAATAAATGGTAACACTCATAATTTGGCAAAACGTCTACAGCCAACAAAACCTCTACAGCGAACAGCTACAGCAAACCACAGCCATAAAGGTTTGTTTATTCCTCGGTACTGCCGTAACTGCGCAGTCACAAAGCTTTACCGACCCAACCTAAACTGCCGACTACATTCCCCTTGCCACACTTGCTTGCGCATGTTGGGGCAAGGAATCGTAAATTGAGTGAGTGAGCACATAATCTTTATTTCGAGAATAAAAATTACTATAAAAGTCGTAAAAATGAAGTTTCCCAAATCACCAGGCCGCGGTGACCAGCCATAATCTTTTACAACATCCCGACGCAAAACTGTTAATTTCTTGTACCACGTCTCTCATCTGGAAGATAGCACGAAAGAATATAACTGAACTATTTAAGGACATCACTTTATTCTACTGGGACATTATTGAGCCCACAGGGGTCGCCGATTTTCGCAGTTGTATGAAGGGTTGAATATTTTCCCGTATTTCTAATTCAGTTGCACCTGCTTAATACCACAAACATTTAGAGCAGTTCTCAGAAGTCTAGTGGGGAATTAAGTATTTTCGGAATAATGTATATCGGTGCCGTAGGAAGGACGCCAAACGAACAGTTTTATGTGAAGTCCCTTCGGCTACTGTCATTCTTGCATACACATATTGCGCGCAACGACAAAAGGCGTGGACTGTTTCAATTTTTTTGTTGTTGCTGTCATTGTGCGGTAACATTCACCAGAGAAAAAATGGCCTAATTATTTCTAATCTATTTTCTCACAGGACGCAAAAAGTTTGGGTGGCTTGGTACAATTATGAACTTACCTACTTCGGTTCCATAATAGTACAGAACACAAGCCTCTTGCTTACGTACGGAAATGGCAGTCCAAAAGACGATCCCACCCATCCTACAAATATAATTCCGCTTGGTAAATTCTTTTCTATTGGTTTTCGCATGGACGGCAACTGTATTCGTGTAAGTAATCCTTCTCTATTTACACCAGCCCCACTCTGTCTTTGCACGCTGTGTTTATTGGGGGTGACCAATGATTCCCATAACGAAATAAATCTGCCTGAGTTGCCTTTCCCTTAGCTGTCCGGCCCGGACGACATGCTCCTCATTGACTGAATTTTCCCTAACTAAAGAATGAATGCGTAACCAACCAAAGAAATGATTTTTCCCTGAGTAACTTATTTTACCGTGCTTCTTTAATTGGGGAAAAACAGCGAGAGAAGTAACTTTATTAGCCGAAGGTTCGTCTAGTCCGGGGCTCGGGGTATGGAGCTGAGGGCCAACCCTGCCCATTCAGTCACTGGCCTGTCACCGGCCTTGAGCGCCCAGAGCAAAGATCCTATCCTTCTAGTGGGGCCATGGCGACGAAATTCCTCTTTCTCCTTCAATTCGAAAGAATTTGGCTTTGTTGCTGGCTAAGCTCACTTCTAGCCACAAAAGACGTGGCTGCGAAACACGAAGAGCACCGAAGGCATTTTATTAACGGAAAGCGCAAAACATTTAAACTCAACTTACGCACTCTAGTGACTTAATAAGGGCCAGCCTTAAAACACTTATAAGCGTGTCGTTACGGGTGGCAGGGGAATTGTGGACGCGCACAATGGCCATCGCCACCACCCAACCATTTATATCTGATTAACTGCGCCCTACCAGGATTTCCGCCGGGAAAACTTTGTTGAATGCCTCAGTGGGAATTTTCCAAAGCTGATCGCCGTTTTTTACTGTGCACGTAGATATTTACGCAATACCATGTTCGTCCAGGAGGCTCTAGGCCTTGTTTTAGTGATGCATGTTTAGACTACACTAAGAAACTTTTATTACAACTTTTCAAGCACCTCCGAAGAGCGTGTATGAACTGAATTCTGAGGGAGTCGTCAAAAAATGTTTTAGCAAGGAACTACACTAAACTCGCGATCATTGAAACTCTGATAATTCATACTTTACGTTCATGCAAACAAAATACAAATTTTTCGTTGGCCCGCTACCCTTTCAACGTATTTATAAGCCGCCTAATTCAAACTCCGTCATTCGGTTAATTCGTACTTTTTGCATGCCCATACTGGAAAATATGCGCTGCGGTCCCACAACTACTTAAACATTTGCGTGCTTATATAATCAGAGTAGTCGAAAAATGAAAAATAACCGCCTCGAACCTTCAAGGAAAAGGGCGTTGCTAGTAAATACATTTTTGAAACGACGCACAGGTAAGGTAGACCATGACGTTTAGCCCTATATACCGTAGAAACCAAGACAACGAACAGGCCTTAGAAACGTCCAAACATGATTGACTGCTTACACTTCTCGAAGCGGTCAAAACCACGCAGGCCACTGTCGCGAAAACAAAAAGAAAAACGCGCAATCCCGCATTCGAGCATCGCGTGCCAGCAAAAACAGAAAAAGAAAAAAAAAATAGCAGTGGCTCAGCTCGACAATGCCAGGATATACGCAGCGTGAAATAAGGTTAAACTGGTTATTCTTAGGTTTCTTGGTTGTGTAGAATTAGCTGATTATGATGCTCACAGCTGCTAAAATGATTTCTAATCCAATCCAGCCCAATTCAATCCAATCCAGTCCAGTCCAGTCCACTCACTGCTCCTCGCGCATGCGCAGCACGGCTCTGCAGGAGCCACGCCAAACGGCTATCAAGCAACTCCGACGCACTGTCAGAATTGGCTACTGCGCAACGGAGGCGCACAGCTGGGCACGCGCCGGCACCAGTGCGTCTGCCGCGGCTATGACGTCACTCCTCTGGAAAGCGCAGACCGGCGAATGTGCACACCCAATTCTCTACTCAACCGTACTGACGTATCGAAGAGCAGCAAAGACGAGGACAGGAACACAGGAGACGACACACAGAGTGCTCGGTGTGTCGTCTCCTGTGTTCCTGTCCTCGTCTTTGCTGCGCTTCGATGCGTCGCTATGTACAAACTCGCCAAAACCAATACTCTGCTGAACACCTGTGCTCCAATTGGAGTGGATTTCCATGCAATTCAATACAATCCAATTTAGTCCAATCCAATCCAATTCTCCTGGAGCTTGCGCTGCACGGCCCGTCAAGGTCCACGCAAAACTGCCCAACGTCAGCCAGTGTAGCTTACGCTACACAAAAAAGGACACCGCGGTTACGAAAAGGACGCGCGTGGCATTCGGCTTGTGAACCTTACGCGAGCAGATGTGCCTCACTTTGGCTCCGTCGTTTTTTGGCGTTTTGACGCGCCGCGCATATCGAGGAAGTCCTCCAGCAAGGCATTCAGGTAGTGGTCACAGAAGCCGCCAAAGAAGGAAGTTTCTGCTCACCTTCTAAGTCAGAGTTGATTTCGCTATCGCCACAAACCCGTAAACCGGAGAAGCCAAAACATTAGGCTACAGATTCAAGAACACCCTATCCCACAGGTGTCACGCATCCGGGTACTTGGTTTACTTATTCAAAATAACCGAAAAAAATGGAGTGTTCCTAAATATAACGAAAAAAAACGCTTCCCGAACAGCCAAGTTAATACGCACAATCAGAAATCGTCATCGAGGGGATTAAGAAAATGACAAGGTCCGCACTCTTCATGCGTTCGTTTTAATTCGACTCATGTACTCTGTACCTTTTCTTCGCTTGACTAGAGAGGCGCTGCGATCGCCGCAGTGAGCGGACGTGTCTCACATCGGCTCCGACGGTTATGATTATTTGTGCCTAGCCAATTGGAAATATCGACGAACTTCTGCTATAGGGCAACGCTGCTCGACCTACGGAATCGATCGACACCAATTTCGAGTGAGCTGCATCGATTTTCATCTATTTACTGGCGAAGACAGATCGGCCAACGTGGTCGGCCAGCTAGGCCTAACCTAGGCCTAGCACGACTTCGGGCCGGGCGCGTCGACGACGGCCGCCATGACGGAGATGGCAGCTACATTGGAGGAGATGACGACGACAATGGACATCGGCACCACTTTTCTACCTGAAGATAGCCCTCAAGCACCTACGATGCACGTGAACCACGACCACGGACGGGTGGCGGTAGCAGTTACCGGCACGGACCCAACGACGGAGGAAGAAGACGACGAGGGATGGCAGGTGGCGAGGCGGCGGATGCGGCGGCAGGCGATCGGGGCGGCCGGCGGCGATGGCGGCCGCGGCGGCAGCGGTGAGTCGGTCCCTGTTGCTTTGGCTACTCCTCCTGCAGCCTCTATAAATCAGGCGCGTTTCGCGAAGCAAGTCGCGGTTAGACTCACCAAGGCAGCACGCATGCCGCATGCGCTGCCGAAAGAGGAGATCAAAATCATACTTAGGCCACGTGGCGGGCTAAACGTGGCGCGCACCGAGGCAACTAAGCTCATAGAAGCCATTTTCGCGACGGCGGGAACTACCTTACAGGAGTCTAGAAAAGACACTATTTGCACCAATAATGCTCAGAACATCATCGTGATAAGTACCCCGCACGAACATAGGGCTCGAATGTACACAGGCATTCGCCAGCTCAGAATCGCGGGTAGGGAATACGAGGTCAGCGCGTACTCGTCGGCGCCAGACGGCACCGTAAAGGGCGTCATTCGAGGCATCTCGCTATCAGATACGAAGCAGGACTTACAAGAAAATATCGTGAACGAAGCGAACCCACTCGCGCTCGAAGCGCACAGGATCGGAAACACCACCACGGTAATAGTGGCCTTCGCGGGTACGAAAGTACCTAACGTAGTGAAATACGGAGCTGTGCTAACGAGATGTACCTTATACAGACAACACTACGAGGTGTGCCACTGCTGCGGCAGACTAGGTCACCGCGCAGACGTGTGTCCCTATCCGGACACCGAGATATGCTTTGCGTGCGGAGCGCCCAACCCGGGCCCCACACACGAACAAGAATGCACACCCCGCTGCAAGCTATGCGGCGGGGCGCACCCCACCGGGGTGGCGGGATGCAAGAATCGTTACAAGACCCCACACGTGGTCAAGCAGCGCCGATGGGAGCGCAAGCGGGCGGAGGAGCAGCGGCGAGCGCCGCCATTAGGCCTAGCCGACTTCCCGCAGCTGCGAACGGTCGGAAATGGCGCGAAACGGACGCCACATAGAAACGCTGACGTCAACAGAGCGGCGGCGGCAACAACAACAACGGCTGGCGGCGCTCCGGCAGCACCCGGAGGAGGCGAAACGAGCCGCCGTAGTGGCAATGGAAATCAGGTCAAGCCCAGCCCGAGAGAGGGCGTGACGTGGGCTGCCGCCGTGACCGAGCCACGACCGAAGCGGGAAGCCAACCCGCAGGAACTCAAGAGTAATGCACCGCAACAACAACCACCGCAACCAACTCCGGAGATGATTGCACTCCGCAATGAAAACGCGCGCCTTAAAGCACAACTCGCACAACAAGAGCGGCATCTACAAGAGGTCAGCAGGAAGCTAGACATGCTCCTTGCCGACCAACAGCCGCAAAATCAGCAACACCAAATCCCAGATCTATCACCAAGGACAGCGCACAGACAGGCACAGAGACAAGCGCGAGCCCAGGAGCAAGAGCAAGACCAAGAACAAATGCAGACGCAGGAACCCGAACAGGCACACGCCGCCGAACCGCGAGTCGCAGAACCAATTGAAGAAGAAACAACAACAACAACAACGACGCAGAACGGAAACACAACCGAAGAAGACTTCGGCCCCAGGGCGAAAAGACGTGCTACGGTGACAAACGCGATCGAAAGACGCCACCAGCAATTGGAAGAGCGCATGGACCGTTTTGGAATGGACCAGGAGGCAATCAACCGAAGACTAGCGGCGCTGGAGGCAACGACAGCAGACATGAACATTCGCATGACCAACATGGAACGCATACTAGCGCAAATACAACAACTTCTAACGCGACCCGACGAGCTAACCCACCAACAGCAGCAGCAGCACCCAAGCAAGAGTCGTCCAACATGGCCCGAACAGCGATAACGCGAGAGCTCGTGGTGTGGCAGTGGAACGCGAACGGCCTGCGCAAAAAGAAGGCCCTCTTACAACAGTACATCAGACAAGCCGGCCGGCGGCCAGACGTAATACTCCTACAAGAAACGCACAGCGAGGCTCCCCCGGGCCTGCCGGGGTACCGCTCCTACGCCAGCCCGCCCAGTGCAAGAACGACTGGGAAAGGTGCGGGACAAGGGGTGTGTACCCTGGTGAAGAAGGGACTCACATACATCGAGCACGGCCTGCTTCAAAACAGTGCCATCGAACACCTAGCTATCGAGGTCATCACGGGCCGCAAGCGAAAGGAGAGCGTCTTCATCGTGAACGCATACAGCAATCCCAAGCAATTCCAACAACGGTTTCGAACTCTTATGCACAAGACGAAGCAGTTGGCAGGGGACAACACCGCGCTCGTGTGCGGAGACTTCAACGCACCGCACACGGCGTGGGGGTACCCGAAGTCCACGACAAAGGGCCAAAGCCTTTACGAGGAAGCCATGGAAGCGGAGTATCAACTACTAAACAACCCATCGACACACACGAGACACGGCACATCCACGCAACGAGACACTAACCCAGACCTGGCATTCTGCAACGCCGCCGGGGCTCGCTGGCGAAACACGGGCGAAACGCTGGGCAGCGACCACTGCGTCCTCGAGATTGCGGTGCCGCTGCACGGCAAAGCGCCGACCCCCCGCAAGCAAGCGATGACGGACTGGACCAAGTACAGACAGAAGCTGGACGCCCTGACCGAGCACATAGAAGACATCGACGAATGGACGCGTGCTCTCAACACAGCGACACAAGCAGCCACAACAGAGGTGGAAGCGGATGAAGAGACCCCACAAGTCGACAGCCGATTAGCGCACCTGTTGGAGGCGCGACACTCGATGAGGGCCAGATGGAAACGACAACGCCACAACCGGAAGCTCCGCAAGCGCATCGCCTTGCTGAACATCGCGATTGAGAAACACAGCGAGGTGCTCTGCCGTCAACAATGGCAGGCGGTCTGTCAGGAAGCGGATGGCCAGATACACAAGAGTCGGACCTGGCACCTACTACGCCATCTATTAGACGAGAACAAGACGAAGGGGACACAACATCACGTCCTTGCCCGGACACTACACAAGGCGAAGCAGGATCTCGGCGAAGCTGAGGTACGCCGGCGAATCGACAACAAATACCTCCCACCCACTCCGCCAACCCCCCTCCCGAGTTACGCGGGCGAGGCCAACGCCAAGCTCGATGCCGACATCGAGGAATGGGAGGTCCGGGCAGTCATTCAAACCATCAACTGCAAGTCAGCACCGGGGCCGGACGGGGTGTCGAACAAAGCGCTGCGCAACCTCAGTGACGCGGCAATAACGGCGCTGACGGGATACTTCAACAAATGCTGGCGAGCGGGCAAACTCCCCACCAGCTGGAAAGAAGCCAGAACGGTTCTCATCCCAAAGCCGGGCAAGCCGCCGAGTATCGACAACCTGCGACCCATCTCCCTGACGTCCTGCGTAGGGAAGGTTCTAGAACACGTCCTCCTAAACAGATGGCAAGCGTACCTGGAAGAAGAGGGCCTATATCCGGACACGATGCTGGGTTTCCGAGCCAAGCTCAGCACGCAGGACGCCATGCTGCTCATTAAGCACGAAGTCCTAGACCGACCGACCAGCTCCATGGACAATCGAGCGGTACTTGGCCTGGACTTGAAGAGCGCGTTCGATAACGTTCGCCACTCAGCCATCTTACAACAGGTCTCGCGCCTCAACATGGGGGAGCGTTCCTTCGCATACATCCGAGACTTCCTGACGGACCGCACCGCGACGATAGTGGCAGGAGACATGGAACTACCCAAGAAAAGTCTGGGAAGCACGGGAACACCACAGGGCGCCGTGATCTCGCCGACGCTGTTCAACATAGTCATGATCGGGGTTGCCGAACGACTACAGAGCATCCCGAACGTCGGACACACCATTTACGCAGATGACATCACGCTGTGGGTGTCCGGCGGCAGTGACGGCGAGATCGAGGCGTCTCTGCAACGCGCCATCGACGAAGTCGAAGACCACCTGCAAGGCACGGGCCTCACGTGCTCCCCGACAAAGTCTGAACTACTGATCATACCACCGAAACGAAAGAGTCGAGGAAACAAGACGGAACCCGACATCAACCTCCGAACGCGAGACGGAACGACAATTCCGCGAACGAAGACGCTGCGTATCCTCGGGCTACACGTCGATGCACTCGGACACAACGGCCTCACCGTCACCAAGCTCGAAACGAAGATAATGACGGCAGTAAGACTCATCAAGAAAGTGGCAACAAGGCACGGAGGAATGAGAGAGGGCAACCTCCTGAAGCTGGTTCAGTCGTTTGCGATAAGCCACGTGGCCTACGTCGCGGCCTTCCACGACTGGTCAGCAGCGGAGAGTCGAAAGGTTGACGCTCTGATACGCAAAGCATATAAGATGGCACTAGGCCTTTACACACACACCAACACGGAGCGGCTCTTAGAGTTAGGAGTTCACAACACGTTGAGCGAAATAGCAGAGGCACAACGCACAGCGCAGTTTACGAGGTTAACACTGACTAGGACCGGCAGATCGATACTGCAGAGAGTAGGCTACCAAACGAGGCTGCAGGGGGAGGGGGACCGGGCGCCGCTGCTGTCGCTGCCGCGCGGGCTGCTCGGCCTCATGGAGATTCCGCCAGTCCCCAAGCACATGGATCCAGAGACGAATCGGGAACGCCGCCTTGCCAGGGCAAAGGCCCTCACGGCCACGCACGCGGCGGACACCAACGCCTACTACGTCGACGCAGCGGCGTACCCGAACCGCCAAGGCACGTACGCCGTGGCCGTGATAGCGGCGACCTCAGGGGAGCTGTACACGGCGGGCAGCGTGCGGGCCCAAGACCCCAGACAAGCGGAAGAGCTGGCCATCGCGCTTGCCCTGACTAACCCAAAGTGTGCGACAGTGCTGAGCGACTCACGCAGTGCGATCATAAACTACGCCACAAACAGAGTGTCCTCGTGCGCGTCCAGGGTGTGCGGGGCCCTACCACAACGAACAATGCCAGTGACCATCAAGTGGTTCCCGGCACACATGGGCCCGGTGGGAACGGGAGCGAACCGTAACGAGGAGGCAGACCGAGCAGCGCACGTGCTCACCAGCCACGACGCTGCCCCGAACCCTCGTCCTACGGAAGGCGAAGAAGAGGACGATCACACCGAGATGACGCCGATCGACACGTACAAGGAGGTGCTGGCTTGGTATCGGGAGGGCAGGAGAGCCTACCCGCCACCGCACCGAAATCTCACCCGAGGAGAGGCAGTGCTGATACGCCAACTACAGGTGCGCGCGATATGGACGCCAGTGTTCGCAAAACACGTGTGCCCTGAGATATACCAGACAGACGCGTGTGCGGTGTGCGGCGGCGACCGAGCTACCATGAAGCACATGCTCTGGGAATGCCAACCAACGGACTCAACCGCGGATCCGCTACCACCGCGCCTGCAAAGTGCGGTAACCAGCACGGACTATAATCTACAGCGAGAGGTCGTTCAGCTCGCGCTAGCGGCCATCGAGCGCCAGCGGCCGAACCCGCTGCCTCCCCCCCCAGGAGGCCGGCGGTGGTAGGTAACCCTTTTCGCAGGCCAAATAAAGATGTTGTTTCTCTCTCTCTCTTCGCTTGACTAGGCAAGATGTAGGATGGGTCGATGCCCTTATGTACGTATAAATTTGCACTTGGCCTACTCCCCGGCACATCCACTGCTCGCCTTCAAAGCTTAGGCCACCGAAATACACTCAGAGAACTTACTGAGCCCACCTAACGAGCCAATATGAAAGACTATTAGGATAAGCCGCGCGGAGACACATACTCCAAGAACAGTCTATGGGACACCTCACCAACTTACAACGCCTCTATCCCATACCACCACACATCCACGCAAGGCTAACAATCAAACCACTTCCACGCAACATGCCCCGAACATCCCATAGCTACAGAAAAAAGGACCTTAAGCGCTCCACAAAATACACAGCAATAACCGAAACGCCATCTCTGTGGACACAGCAGAATACATGCACCATAATGCATACGCATTCGCTATAACGGACCTCTTTAAAGTATTTCTAAACTCGGCAACTATACGAGCCACCCGCCCAGAAACGGCGGATGAGGCGGCCATGGCCTTAACCATAATACGGAATCCCAGCCCCCTGACAATTATTTCTGATTTAAAGACTGCAATTCAAAATATCGCCACTGGCCGATTATCATGAGTGGAACTCAAAATTCTGGAAAAACGTCTACCCACATTCCCAGGCCAGACTATTCATTTGCCCTCGGCACCCGCACACTCCGACCTCGAGGGAAACGAGACGGCACATGAACATGCCCGATGACTCACGATTCTGGCAGAACCTAATCTCTATCCCTGTCACGGGGCGCAATCTGCGAGCGATCGCGTGGTCAGTCTTAATGATATCGCCACACGCTACCGCCTCTCCCGCCGGATCGACCCACCGGCGGACCAGCAATTAGATCGCAGCAAAGCTCACATTTGGCGTTTACTACAAGCGAATATTTTCCCCAACCCACCCCATCTTACGCACGTACAGCTAAACCTTTACCCAACCGCAGGCTGTCACCTGCGAACACACCACCCTATCTCCCATAACATTTGCATCCCCCTGAACACGTTCCCACTAATCTCCATTGAGAGGCACTGGGAGGCCGCGGCCCGCTGCTCCGATCCGGACCTTCAGGTCCGGCTAATCGACAGGGCCGAGGAGGTCGCTGGTGAGTGGATGCCACCGGCTACAAACGCGACCTGAATGGTAATAACCGAAATAAAGTTTTTCTGTCTGTCCGTCTGTTTTCTTTATGTTGCGCAGTTAGGGTTTTAAAACGCTTGGAAATCTAAATAATGTGATTAAAACCAATACCTAATCATCATGTGTGCTGTCACCTTGCCCAGAGTCATATGTTATTATTCAAACTTGGGATAATTTAAAAAAAAATTGGGCCCATCTCCCCGCGAGGGGGACTCGAGTAAATGCGTCGCATAGGGGGTGGGTGTATTGCGTTAACGTTTAGTGTTTGGGGAGTCGGTGGTAGTGAATGCGTTGTATCAGCAGCTTCTCGACATAGTTTTAATGAGTCATGGATATAAGATGCGTTCGTAGCCTCCCATTCTGTGTCGGCTTTGTGGCGCAGTGGGTAGAGCACCCTGTACATTGCGTTCCACTCGCAGGGTCGAAGGATCGAAACCCGGTGCCGGATAGTATTTTTTTATATAGTGTAGGGGGAGGGGTGCGGACAACGACGGTGCGGACTACGACGGACGTCAACGCGGGTGACATCGTGAGTTACTGAAATGCTCTGCATTTAAAATTCTGGGGAGTTTGAATTATCTCGAGTAGACTGTATTCCGAGCCATTCCTCTCCGTGAAGTTGGATGACCAGCGGAAGTGTTTGTTGGCTATTTGTTTGTTAGCAATAAAGTGCCACTGAAACCGCGGCGTCGGGCCAGGGAAGCGTTCATGTAGCCACGGCGATGTCTTGCGCCCTCCGTCTCGCGGTAAGGGGGTCCCAACTGGCATGGCGCTTATACTTGGCGGCCGTGCCCTGACCGTTGTCGGGGGTCCCCTCTTGTAACATTAGCCCCCACTGGCGCCTTTTCTCATGAGCAGGCTGCACGGTGGAACTCAAGTTGTGGAAAACCCTGATTACAAGTGCCGAGCTCAGACTGAACCTTTCGAGAGCGACTCCACTTCTATACACAAATTCCTTGCTGGGCGAGCACTTTTTATGCTGGCGTTTTAATAAAATCGTTTCATATAAAAATGTATTCCTATGAAAGATATTGTCTTACTCAAAATATTCTTACGCGAGGGCGGGACGAAGTTGATACATAGCATGGTACATCAGGAGAGGATTTAAAGGGAAGCTGTGATGGCACTAGGGAAGGGAGGCTCCCGTTTGAACCCTTTTCCATTTCAACCTTCCCGTTTGGTCCCTCCCGTTTCAACTTGATGCTAAACGACCTTCCCGTTTCATCCTTTCCCACTGCACCTGTTCCCATACAACCTCTTTCCATTTCAACCTCGTTTGTCCCTTCCCGTTTCAACCTTGTACAAAGCGACCTTCCCGTTTCGTATTTTTTCCATTCCGCCCCTTTCCCAAATAACTCAGTTTGCCTCATTGACTCGGACCGTGACGGGAAATTTTTGAAAATTTAGAAAATTTACATAACCTTTTGAGTTACTTCCGACGTAACCCAAAGCAGAAATTACACATACGTCGAACATAACCAGAACATTGAAGTGAATTTACGTCAAGCGTATTCCACAGTAAACAAACTTCCGGCTGACAAAACCAACGTACAGGCACTCTCTATCAAAGCACAGCATTCCTGGCGAGTGCCGCCCGAAGCCAGCACCCTGTGACGCCCTGCATTTTCACAAAAATGCAGATATCACAGGTTTCACATGTATTCGTTATAATAACGTAAACGGAGATAACAGGCCGAACGAAAATTCTGAACAGCTGAAAAAAATAAGAATAGTATAAAGATTTACCGTAAATGGCGAACCTTGTGACGCCCTGCGTTCCCACAATAATGCTAATATCGCGAAAGGTTTCCCTGTAATCGTTATAATGGAGTAACTTGAGAAAACTTGTCACGCGAAATTTCGACAATATCAATACAGAAAATGGTGACAATATGACTCCCTGTATTTCCGAAATAATGAAGATTTTTAAGAAGTTCCGCCTGCAATCGTTATATTAGAGCGAATGAGTATGCTCGCCGATACCAAATATTCAGAAACCAAAAAATAAGAAAAATATAAAAATGTAGGGAGAATAGCAAAACGTTTAACGCCGTGAATTTCCCCAAAAATGTAGATTTCACAGAAGTTCCACCTGTAATAGCTATAGCGTAAATGTGGATAATTGGTCGAACAAATACAAAAAACTAGAAAATAATTCAATATAAAAACACACAAAATGGCGAAGCGTGTAACTCCTTGCATTTTCACAATAATGCAAATTTTGCGGAAGTTTCACCTGCAACCCTTATAGCAGCGTAAATAAAGCTGCTTGGTGAAACAAAATTTTGAAAAACTAAAAAATGAGAGAAGTGTGAACAAAAATTAGGGGAATGGCGAACCATGTGACACCCTGCATTTCTACAAAAATGCAGATTTCACGGAACTTCCTTCTGTAATACATATAACAGCGTAAGCAGAGATAATGGTGGAACGAAACATAGAAAACATAAAAAATAGGAATATATTTAAAAATACGGGAAATGGGGAACCCAGTAACAACCGGCATGCCCACAAATAGACAAATTTTGCGAAATATTCATTAGTAACGTTATAAAAAGCGTAAATCGTGATAGTTAGTCTTACGAAATTCTGAACAAGTAAAAAACATAAAAATATGAAAAAATTAAGGAAAATCACGAACCAAGTAACACCCTGCCTTCCCACAATATTACAGATTTCCCGAAAGTTCCACCTGTAATCGTTATAATAGAGTAAACGGAGATAATTGGTCAAAGAAAATTTTGGAAAACTTAAAAATATAGATAAAAATTACGAAAAATGTCAAACCAACGTATAACGCTATGAATTCCCACAATTAGGATGATTTTGCAGAAGTTCCACCTGCAATCGTTTAATACTGTAAATGGACATGACTGGTCGAAAGAATATAGGAAAAATTAAAAATGGAAAAAATATACAAAAAATTATAGAAAATTTCAAATCGTATAAGGCCTTGCATTTCCAGAATAAGGCATATTTTGCGCAAGTTACAGCTGTAGTAAAACTTGCTGCTGGGCTAGTTGGTTCATGATCATAACTTTGATTAGCGCTTTAAAGAACAGGACACACGTAAGAGAAAATGGACAGGACTGGCGCTACCTGAGCGCCAGTCTTGTCCATTTTCTCTTAGGTGTGTCCTGTTCTTTAAAGCGCTAATCCCAGTTGTTACAGCTGTAATCGCTATAATAGCGTAAATAGAAATACTTGGTAGAACAAAACTTTGAACAACTGAAAACTAGGAAAAATATAATAAATACAGAAAATTGGGAACATTGTAACACCCTGTATTTCAGGAATAATGCGGAACAGTTTCCTGTGCAATTGTTTTAGTAGAGTAAATGGAGGTCGTTGATCGAACAAAATTTTGAACAACTAAGAACAAAGAAATATATGAAATTAGAAAAATGGTTAGCCATGTAACACCTCTCATTTACAAAAACGGAGATTTGGTTGGAACTCTAACGGTTATAATAGAGTAAATAGAAACAATTGGTCGCACAGGACTGAGAAAATCAAAAAGACAAGGGGTATCAGAATCCTACGCATTAATAGACAATTCTCTGAATTTCTGAAATTTTCTAATCTACACAATCTAATTGCAATGACGCCTTGTACGATACGTGTCGTCAATTAAGGAACAGCACGTAGGTTGCTTTCTGATGTACGAACCGGAGAAGCGTTAAGGAATTACCGCTAAACTCTTCCGTCTGCGCAGCGATGTTCTGTGTCGGAAATTTTTCCCTTTTTGGAAAGATTTCTGAAGTAGTTTTGACAAAAAGGGAAAAAGGGAATCCGTAATGGATGCAAAGAATTCTAGGAGTCGTGGAGTAAAAAGGGAAAATAATGTCTGTACACCAGACCTCGCATCAATTATTACTTTGTTTTTTTAATGTTCTCTGAACACTTCTCGGATTTATGCTGAAAAAAATGAACGAAGCTCACACTAACGCGTAAGACTTGACGGAAGCGAAACTGGACGCCACAGTAGCGTGTTTCCTCTTTTTCTCATCACAGCGTTGTTTAAGCGTCGCCTTTGTACGAGCGACCACAGCTGGATGTTCATCCTCCTCCATTGCGCCCGTCTCTGCGCGCACGTCGCCTTCCGTCGTCGCGCACACTTATCGCTACGGCGGTGGCGTCCTCGCCTTCCTCCGCCCGGTGGCGGCCCGGATCCCGCGCGCTAATCTGTTCCCTCCTCGCCTATCTCTCCCCGCCATCGGGCGCTGCTCCAGTCCGGGCACGGCAGTTGCAGAAGTGGGTGTGCTTTGACCTTTATCTCTCAAGGTCAAAACTGGTCACCCCGCCAAGACTGCCAGAGGTAGCGTGCTGTATGCATCTTTCGCTACAATACCCGCACTCGTCTCCCCGCAAGTCACAGACATCCAGGACCGCTTCCAATCCAGTTCATAAAACAGGAGGAAGCATAGGGGCATGGGGGATGCATGAATAGTTCAAGAGAAATGGCTAGTAAAGCATGAAGTGCGGTGGCGGCTGAACGGCTGAAGCCAGTTCGTATTTAGGGTGCGCCTTCGGGCGCGTGTTCTCAAAAAGAGATGGCGCCAGCAGTCCCGGCGCTGAGTTATATACCTCAATTATCCAACGTCTTGTTCTTTTTCATAATGGCAGTTTTAACTTGGAGCTTTCGCTAGAAAAGTAAGCATTCAGTTTGGTACAAAACGTGAAATGCCCAGTCAAATGCTGCTGAGCGGCAGATGTAGTAGAATTTAGTTCACGCCGAACCTCTGATTCTCTGAACGGCGTGTATGCCCGGAAGGCTGCGTAAAGTAGACATGGTTGGCACTGGCTAGTGCCCCAAATTGCAAAGGAATATACGTAAATATTTACCAGCTTCAAAACGAAAATGCAGGGAGCTTTCCAGGGAATTCTGGAGAAACCTGCGGGAAAAAAATGTAAAAATAGAGATTTTAGGAAGCTAGAAATTCGAATTTTTGTTCCCAGCACAAAGCCATCTCTTTCCGTGTTCTTCGAGTGGTCCGGAGCGTGTTGCTGGCGTTCGTATTACGGACACGGTGTAGCTCCGAGTGGCAACGGTTGCATGGGGCTTCAATGAATTTAATTTTTTTTGTATACGAGTGAATATACCCTTCTTTCCGTGTGCAACACAAAAGAAAAGGAAAAGACGAAAGTGAACAAAGTATAATTTCTATCCTCGGGCGCACTGCTAGACTGTAGCACACGTAGCTTGTGTAAGGAACGGAGTTGGGTCTTTTAACAAATACAACTAAAATTCATTAGAAGTAGTAAACGGCTGCTGCCTTATTTCTACCTTGCAAAAAGATCTTGCTAAATTTAATTACCACAACAGGCAATGAACAACTTGTTTTATGAAAGCTCGAACAATTGCAGCTAAACCTGGATGTGATAAACTTCTTTCTGACGATTTCCTGAAATAAACGAAGTTTTTCAATTCCCCATTGCCAGCCTCAGTGAAACACATGTTTTTGCGACCACTATGTAACGAAGGCGTTGATGTAACGAATTCGGTACGATAATGAGCCGTTGTTTTTTGCAGTTCTTTTGGAGAATGGGCTGGAGAAGTATTTAAGGAATTTTACCCGCATCGCAAACTAGAGTGTGTTTCCACGCGTGAGCGCGGTGTCGATTAGGTTCTAGACCTGCCCGCCGGCGTGTAGTCGAGCGTCTTCATTGTTATTTAGGTGTCGGTTTTTCCGGGATAATTGCTGCGGTGAGAAAACGAAAAGTTCGGTCTTTCCAAGACAAGCTTACAATATCCAATGCCATCTCTGCCGGCAAGAAAGAAGAACGACACCGCCCAGTAGATTGTTACAGCTATCATTCTCTCAGCAATTTTAAATGCTAAAAAGAGCATCAAGTTCGCGGAAGGTCGTCTTTTTGGCACAAGTTTGTCCTTGAAATATGTTATGGCACCGGAAAGTCTCGAAAGCAAAAAAGACACTTAAGTTACGCTTGTGAATACGGGTGTAAGCAACCTCGCGTCCTTGCAGATGCGTGTAATGACTAAGCTCGTGGGAAAGCAGCAGGTGGAAACCACACTGTTTTTCACAGTGAAATAAATCCTTGAAGTGTGAGTTCACTGTCACATATGTATAGCATTTTGTTTTCGTTTCTACTTCATTCACGCGAGCCTTAACTCCAAACCTACATGTAACGAAAACCTCCACGTAACGAAAATTTGCGAAATTTTGTCATCTTCGTTGTATCCACGTTTAACTGTATGAGCGAAGCCAATGGGTTTACGCTCCATTGTAACGGGGACTTCACTTTATGTAGAAATGTCTCTAAAGGGTGGCCTTTGAAGTTTAGAGCTTAAGCTTTTTTTTTGGAGGAAATGCTTCGGACACATTTTTTATCCAGGGGTGAAGAAAACTCCATGCTATATCTCTGAGTGTACATTTCACGGATAATATATAGGTGGGCAGGCAGCACGCGGAAAGTGCATAACCTAAATGTTATGTAGTGCATAACGTTTAGGTAGTCATCCATCTCGTGCTCCAAATATTTTTCGCAGAACCAGCTGCCGGCTTGAGAACTTGTCTTTGAAATTCCACCACAGACATGCATCAAACACAATGCATGCGGTTCCGTCGAATGTGTTGTTTAGGTTACATTTTCACTTGGATGAACGGTTTCTGCTTGTTCAAAAAACCATGAAATCCCCGGGATTTGCACCACCGATTCAGGACGCTCCGTTTGCAAGTTTTTGACAGCAAAATCTTTCCGGCCTTCACTGATTAGTCCGCCGTGGTGGCCGCTAGTAGAACCGCTACTGGAAGAATGTCTTCCAAGAGCATAATTTTGTTTTTTGCACGGTTGTTTCTTTTCTAAGGAGAGCCATGAATAAACTGACAAACATGTTTCTTTCTGTACAGAAGCCTGACCAACGAGAAATTCGAGAATTTCCTTCTTTCTAAAAAAGCTTCAAGAGCACAGTTTCGCCCTGAGGCCGCGGTGTTGTTATATGCCGCCGGAAAAACAACACCAAATAAAAATCCTGTACTTCTCCCCCCTGCAAAAAAAAGAAAAAAACAGTCAGTTCCTGCTTTACAACCGACATCCTTCTTATTTTAAATGCACAGCATTTGTATAGCTCACGATGTCACCCGTGTGTCGGCGTCCGCAGCAGCCAGCCTCGCCCTACACTATAAAAAGAAATAACAGTTAACGGCGCCTGGTTTTGATCCCACGACCCCGCGGGCGGAACGCAAGGTACATGGTGCTCTACCCACTGCGCCACAAAACCGACACAGAATGAAAGGCTACGAACGCGCCTTATATCCTTGACTCATTCAAACTACGTCGTCAGCGGCGTGCGTTGGCGACTCAGCGGCGTGCTAGCGGCGTGATAGCTGCTTGGTGTACACGTGATAGCATCAACCCCCCAAACACTAAACGTGAACGCAATGCACCCACCCCCTATGCGACGCATTTACTCGAGTCCCCCTCGCGGGGACATGGGCCCATTTTTTTGTTTGACATAATACATCGATTGGGTTTGCAAACAGCATTGGCAGAAAAAGGACCTAAGGAAGGGAAAGAGAGTGATGGGGCACCCAGCAAATTTTGGGGGATTATCTTTGAACTCACGTCGACGCTCCTCCATCCCCACTCTCTTTGTACGCTGCTGGCCTCAGGTATTCGCTCTCTTTTATCGGCAGGAAATTTCGGCCGATAAATTGCAAATAGATTGCTACAGAGACGTTTTTAGAGTCACGCATGTCCGTCTCCTTGGATGCGCATTTTTTGGAACACTTCCAAAAACAGGAACGCATATTTTCAGTTACTAGAATGTATTGAAACGATACGGGTTCAAATGGGAAGGGCGTTTTCGAAACGGGTTGAAACAGGAGGCGCCCAAAGAAGAAGGTCATGTCGGGAACTCTCGCAAACGGGAAGGGTGTTTCAGGAATGGGTTCAAACTAGGGCTGGGCGTCAGTTCAAAATTTTTAGCCGATTAATTGGTAGGGTTTAATCGGTTCACTGGTCGATTCATCGGTTGAGATGGTTAAAGAAATTTAGAAAAAAGTTATTTTATAATAATTATAAAAACTTAATAATATAATCAATATTATCCTGGCCCTGTTCAAACCTTCTTGTACTGGTTACAGGGAAGAGGAAAGGAAAGGGAGTGCTCTGGCCAGGTAGCTCCCCTGCATGCACCCAGTGAGGAAGAAAAAGAGTAGATGGGGAGTGAAAAGATAGAGCAGAAAGGGAGAAAAGTAAAAAATCCCTCCATCTCCACGAAGTGAATGATGATGAGAGGGGCGAAGCTAAAATGCTTATGGCTAAAACCGTGAAACATTCGACCACACATCATATAAACACTCGACACGTCAAGCTTTCCACCGCTCCGTTGACAAGCCCGTCGACGACGTCAGTGTTTGTTGTGATTATGTAGGGCTTGTTTGGGAGGATGAGAATCTCCATGGGTAAGTTGGCGAGTTCGGTGTGTGACATTTTAGCCGCTTTGGCCGTCGCCTTCTGCAGAGCGTCTTGTGTCGCGGACCCCCGGTACGTGTCTTCAGCTCGCAAGCGACGAACGACAACGTCTTCTTCTTCCTCTCCTTCTTGTTGGGTAGCAACGAACGCGTTGAGCGTTATGACCTCTCCGGCCAATTTTGGTTGGCCAATCTCTAGGGGGATCCTGCCACAATCATCATCAATGTGCCGTGTACAATGTGCCGTGTACGGCCGGTACAGGGCCCGAGCAAGAGGAGCGTCGCCCCTAAATATAGGGCTAAGTAAGGCTATCACATCACAGGCATACCAAATGAGCGGAGCAGATCATGATGGCACATATTTGGGTGGGAAGCTTATCCTCGTGATCGCCACTCGCACTATTTACATAATCAGGAGCACTGGCACGTGTCGTAATTGCAGGGGCGTTGATTAATCCTGGTTTACTTACGGAGTAGTTGGTTATAAATAGTGAAGCGGTGGCAGTACCAGCATTTCTATTTAGTATAGTCATTTATTCGTCTCTCTTGGATAAGAGTTTGTGGTTCTGATCCCTATCATCGCTGAGTATACGTGCACGGTTTTTTTTTTGTTGGGACGTATGACGGGCCATTCGAACCCAAATATAATTTTCAACATGCTTGCGCCCAGTTTAAGCATGACAGCCTTGTTTCATTATCTCACCCTACTTCAACCGATGAACCTATTTAAAAATTAATTGCCATTAAAGCCTTACTCGAATACTCGCAAGGTTAATCGATCAATCGCCCACCCCTAGTCTGAACCGCATGAGTTCAGAGGGGAATGGGTTGTTCCGCCCTACGCTCCTATCGAACACAACGGCTATGTCACATTCATAGCCTCGTCATCTTCAGTCTGTATTCCATGGGCTGGTTCACCACAGCCCACTTATCGTCTTATAAAATTACGATGCATCGTCTTATGCATCGTCTTATGCAATAAATTGCATCGTCTTATGCAATAAATTGCATCGTCTTATAAAATACGAGTGTCGGAGGTCAAAAAGTGGCCGAAAGGAGAGGGAGCTCTAAAGTGGGTAAGAGCAGAGCGGCTTTTCTTATGCAACGCCGGCAAAAAAGAGGGAGTTAGCGTATATAGCATCCGTGCCGTATATACAAAAGAAACTGTCTTATGTCACCTTTGCCGTCATCAACCGCTTCCAGGCTAGTAGCCTGAGTAGCTATCTGATTTTTGAGGTCCTTTCATCGGTTCTGTCTCTTTTAGTGAACGTCTATATTAGCGCCTCATCCTCTCCCAAATGCATTCGAACCCAAAAACCTAGCAACCCAGCCTAGCTGCCGTGTCTCTCTTGGAACAAAAAAATAACGGGCGATCAGCACGATGATGCCGTGGCGTAGCCAGAAATTCTTTCTAGGGGAAGGGTGCTTTGTCCCTCCAATTAAGCAAATTGAAAAGACAGCTTGGGCCAAAACAATGTCTCATTTTCGTTTTCTTAGCCTACTCAAGGTTTACATTTAAATTTATAGATTATGCGTGAAATGCATATGCGAGAAAAAGGCAGAAGCAATGCGTCGATGCGCTTCATACAAAATTTTGGGAAGTGTTCTGACACCAAAACATCAACCCCACCGGCTACACCCCACTTGTAGTGCATAACTATAAACTACCAAAACGTGTGCCGCCGAGGATGGAACAAAATGAACGCAGCCATGTCTCCACAGAGAAAAAAAATCATAGAAGGTGCTGCATGCAAAAGGAGCGCATTGCGGACGGTTGCGGAAGGCTTTCTCCGATGCGGCCCATAGTGGAAACAGAAAAAAACACAAGTACTTTGCGCTGGTCCTGGATAGCAGCGTTTTTTGAAACCATTTTGACGTCACAGCAATTTGCATGGATAGTGGCCCGTGAAGCTCCACGCATTAAGCTGCTTTTCCAGTTACTATATAGCCTGTTCGTTGGACGTCTGCATTAAAGTTGGAACCGTGGTTGCTGGGTCACTGAAGTTGTTTCAATAAACCAAGCTCGTCTTTTGTCTTCGCTGTTTCGTTAACCACCACGCACGACTATCACTCCTACAAATATTAACAAATGAAGTATTTCTTTTTCTGAATTTTTTCAGCCTTTGGTCAACGACTGGGTTGGAGGTGGGTACGACATGGGTCAAAAGGTCACTGGTGAGTATCATTTATTCCACACTGATAGCCAAACACCAAAGAATGCGCTACTGCACTATCTCGCCTTTGCTTATTTCTCATGTCTGCATTAAGTATTAAGGCACACTGACCCAGGCAACAATAAGGGAGTGTCAACTTTTACGGCGCTACGCGGAAGATGTATAGCCTTACGGGGTGGTTATTTCAGCAGAAATAAAAGTCTACTTCTAACATCTTTGATCATATCATCGAAAAGTAGTTCTATTTCCAAATGGACTGTGAAGACAGAAATTCATGGACATATTGCAGCTTCAAAAGCACGTTTTCACATGGAAACCCGTCATCATTTTCAGCCTCATTTAAAACAACAACAATTACGACGACAACGACTACCACAACAACAACAACAGCATATTTACGTCTATTTCAGGACGAAGGCCTCGTTCATTGACCTCCACCCGCTCCTGTCTTACGCTGTCCGAGTCGATTCTTTGCTTCCAAATTTTCTTGTTTCGTCACTACATTAAGTTAAAGGGACACTGCAACACTTACCATCGACTACTTGGAATGTTTATTGGGCTAATGTCTATTGTCCCAGCAATCTCCTTCCGCAAGAATTATGAAAATCCGTTCATTATGACCGAAACAACGCGTGATGAAAAAATGTTCCCTCTCAACTCAACCGCGGACAACGCTACGAAAGCTGTGCGGTCTCTCCCGGAGAGGGGGCCTGCTGGCGGCATTTTGTTCGGTGGCCTTCGACATGTCAAAGGCGGGGGATCTTTGTCCTTTTCTCCGTAACGTGGAGGGGTCTAAAGAGCAGGCATGGCGGCCTGCTCGCTAGCAACCAGTCAGGCTAGTAGGGCGCTTTTGAAGCAATAAACGCTTGTTGTCGTGTGGGCTCGTTGAAAGTGGAATATGTAGTTCGTCACTCAGACTCTGCGCGCACTCAAAACAAAAGAAACAGCAAACGTATGCAGACAGGTTCAGAAATAGAAGAGGTTGATACACAGCGCCGACGACGGCGGACCGTCACAGGAAATGCCAGAAATTAGCGGCGAAGTTTACCAGCGACAGCCAATAGGACAGCCAGGATAGCCAAGGCCCGAATGACGTCGTAGAGCCATGCCAGGGGTGCATAATGAGAGAAATTGAAGAGAGCATGGTTTGTTTTTCCGCGTCTTTCACGGCGATTTGTGCGCTTGCCGCTTCACGTGCACGTGTAATATTTGGCTCGGGTGCTCCTGGCAGTGTAATTTAAAGGGACACTGAAGTGAATTTGTCAAGCTCCCGTTTTTGCTTGCACTGCGTAGACTGGCTCAAATTAGCACACTTTTCATCGTTTATTCGGTTGACAAATCGGTAATTATTTTACAAAGCGCGAAAGAAGAAAAACTACCATGCGCTGTTTGCGGCGGCCGCACCAACTAAAGCTGTGACGTTAGGAGGAGCCGCACCGTGATTGGACGATGCCCAAGGTGAGCAACCAAACAAGTTTCCGTTTCGGTTTCGGTTCTGTAAAACACAACCGTTGGCGTTGCTGGATGGGCATTCTCAATAACTCAGTAATCATCGTACCGCGCTTCTGCCATGTTGTCAGCTGTAAAAATGCATAAAGATAAGCCTGCTAGGACGGATTGGAATCGTAGCATTCACTAGCCGAAACCTACGCAGTGCATGTACGCCCTCCGCGTCCGCAGACGCCCAAATGTCATGCGCTTTTCCCCCATATTTGGAGCTTGCCTCCCTCATGCCTGTGTCGTAAAAAGCGTGTTCGCACTAGGCGAAGGGTCTGTTCATTCTGGCCTGTGCCCACTGCCTGCAATCAGTCGGTGCTTATGGCAACAGCACGCCAACGAGAACTCGCTAGCGCGCCAGTGCCAGCCTGCGCGCGTTTTGTGAACTAGTTCGTGGAGCCATGAACGTTGCGCCCAAAAAAAGGTGAACTCAATATAGAAAACATCGGCGGAAAACGAAAGTTACAAAAAAAAAGCACATACCCGCGGGGATTCGAACTCGTGACTTGCAGAATTGCGGTGGCACACCTAGCAACCCAGACCGCTCGGCCACGAAGCGGGCTCGGCTGGCACTGGTAATATAGGGTATATATTGTACAACCACTTTACACTTTTCTTTAGTTTTGACATTTCAAGCAGCTTAGGTGACTATTTGTTGTATTGCGCTCGTGCAGTAAGCGTCGCCCGAGTTTCCACAATACCTCACGTCTAGCAATTGCATTTCGTAGACGGAAAAGCGTTCGCAGATGTGTAGTCGTGCTGCTGACCGCTGTGCTTGTTCGCCCAGCGCAAAAAAGTGCTTCCCGCACCCTAGTTTTACGCTGTACGGTAAACATATCAGTTGATTTTATTTCCTTAGTACCTATATTGACTTCGCTGACTCTTCTCACGCCTTCAAGAGGCCTTATATTTTCCTACCGGCGTACCAGTCAGCGAAGCGTCGCATGTGCGCTTGTGCAGCGCTTGTGTGAAGCGACCTTGACTTGGAGCTAGATACAGTGTACAAACTAACAAGTAAAAAAAGGCAAATTCTACCATTCACAAACGTGTTCTGGCTTAGTTTCAACTGAGCGAACGAATTGCGACGACCCGTCGGCGGCCGGCGGACGAAAGGCTGGGCCGACTGACTCTGTCTGAAGGCCGGGGAGCCGTGCAGTAGGGCGGCCAATTGGCAGCTTATCCCCTCCTGACGTCACACGAAAACGCCGCAGAAAATGCGCGAGCGTAAAGAGAGGAGGACAGCATTTTCAAATTAATTTTTCTACTAAATAAAATCGCGTAAACGCGCCCAGGGTGGTCGAAACATGGCCAGGGGACTCCGGACTACAATTTGCGCAAGTAATCCCGCAATGTTTACATATCACTTCAGTGTCCCTTTAAACGTCGCGCAGGTTTACTTGCACTGCACGAAGAGTGTTGCAGTGTCCCTTTATTGCCTGTCTCCTTCTTCTTCGTCAAGTCCTGTCTCAAAGTATGCATTTTCTAGCCCTCGTGGTCCACTTGTTCTCGGTCCGTCTCGCTGCATAGCCATTACAACTGCATTTCTTTTTCCTGGTTCGAACAATTACATACTCTGTTCGAGTTTTCTCCCTAATCCACGGAGCTCATTTTCTGTCTTTAGGTATTAATCCTGTCGTTCGCTCCGTGGCCCGCTTGGTCGACATTGGTTTGCTTTCCAGATGTTTCGTAAGGTGCCAAATTTTCGCTTCACACGTCGTCGCCGGGCACACGCACTGGTTGTTTACTATTCTTTTAACAGCGAAGTCGTTCAGCAAATCGTAATTTTTCATGTCCGCGGTTGACAATGCCACTGAATTGCTGAGCGCGAGCACGTGAGCACAGGCATCGCGGCGAACGTTCAGAAGGTAACAAAACCAAGGCAATGGCGAGCGCTTGTTCGTGCAAGCCTTCCGAAGACCGCCCAGCTTATGCGGCGAATGTTTGTTAAGCCAAACATACCCACTTAGGGAGATTGGCCAAGATTGCGGCGACCGCCCGGCAGTTCAAATACCAAGGCAATACCGAGCGCTCGTGTCTGCGTGCCTCGCTGCGACCACTCAGCGTATCCGGCGCACGTTTGAGAGCCAAGCCTACCCACTTTAGGCGATTGCCGGTAGGCTTGGCCCACTTGACCCACTTACAGCGCTTGTGGTGTGTATTTCTGTCTGCCCTTCGTCAAAATGTGCCCTGTTCCTTACTGCAACCCTCCTGGATTAACCAGGATTCGCCAAAACTGCAGCGTTCACTGTAGTATTGACAGCACTTGCTCCGGACAAGGAAGACATATAGCAGATGCACCTCGCAGGTGATGTCTAATGAATACCACAAACAAAAAAAATGAAGGACGCTCACACTTATAGCAACACTTTTGGAGTAAATGTCGTTGCGGCAGTGAAGCAGAAGCAAATGAGCTGCAATCGTGAACTTAAACGTTTGTGATGGTCGTGAAGGTTGCGTGCAGCGTTGCCACTCAGGTCTTCTACGTTAGTGCGAGCTTGCTTCATTTTTTAGGCGTGGAGGCACATCACTCTCCATTATTTGTGAGTGCTTCCCGAATGCACACCAGCTCATTCTTATTCTGCCCCGGAGTTTTTTCGTGAAGCTGGAAGCAGCATTGACCATCTGGCCAAGATAGTTATATGCATCTACTTGTTCTAACGTTTTGTTACCAGCCTTCAAGATGGTGCATTTAGCATGTTTATTCATTGTTACTTTAGCTCCATCCATATTTCCTGATGGCCCCACATTGGAGCTTCCTGATTGTAGTTCTTCAAGCATTTTTGCAGTTGTACTGCAGCTTCAGTGCGCAAGACTTTGTCGTCTGCGAAATGCAAAAGTTTCAAGCATTCCCCATTTATCCGCAAGCTCGCGTTTTCACTGTCAAGCTCCCTGAATACCTTCCCTGTGAACATTTTTGGTGATATGGTGTCTCCCTGTCGCCCTCCCTCCCTGGTCGGGAGCTGTTCGCATTGATCACAAAAGGATATTATCTCAACACTTTCAACATTACTGCAGTGTCTATTGAAGAAAAAGCTTGTTCATAGGCTATAAAAGCCATATAATGGGAATAGTGCACCCTGCATATTTTTCTATTACTCGACTGACTACACGAATGTGATTCATCGTTGAGTACACTTTCCAAAACTGGTTGTTAACACTTTCCTGTTGTTAACTATCTTGGCCATCTGTTATGATGTTAATTATTACTTTGGTAAGTAGCTTCTATACAGCTGCGAGTAGCGTGGTGGGTCTGTAATTCTTAAGGTATTTGGTATCTTTCTTTTTTTGAATCCGACCAGCGTTAATGCTTGGCAAATTGGTGTTCCGTGTTTTTGAACTCACAGCTCAAAGAAACCAAGACGACAGGGAGAGCAAGACAAGCGAGTGCTGACTTGCAACTGAAGCTTATTACTGTGAACTGTGGCATATTAATACGGCCGAAATAAAGGCAGCACAAAATCGACACAGCCCATCAAGACAAAATGACAAAAGTGCCACAACATAACTAACACCATGGGCTTACACACTGTCTAGACGGGTGCTGGGAAGGCAGCGGAGAGGACTCCACGGTGCTTGATCGGTTACACTATTCTCATAAGTTGGCCGAGGGCGCAATGGCTGAGGCCCAGCAAAAGGCTAAACGGTATTACGATCGGAATGCCAGGGCTCGCAGGTTTGAAGTTGGGGATAAAGTGATGCTGCTCAAGCCATGCCAGAACAATAAACTTGAATTCCAATGGGAAGGCCCCGCACAAGTCATTCAAAAGCTGTCGGACACAAATGATGTCGTGAGAATTCCGGGCAAGCGGAAACAGCAGCATGTGTACCACAGCAATTTGCTCAAGCCATATAGGCAGCGGCAAGTAATCATAAGCATGGCTCTTAACTTCCCGGAGGAAATGCCCCTCGATTTTCCCGAACTTGGGCCCGTGTCGAGCGAAGAGAACCCCTCCCGGGTCATCGAGGAAATGGTCGAAAGGCAGACCTAGAGCTTAACCAGAAGTGCGACTTGAGACAACTTCTTCAGGAATTTGAGGACCGGTTTTCCGACAAACCTGGTAGAACCTCATTCTTGGTTCACGACATCGAGCTGACCTCGGCGCAACCCGTTCGCTTTAGGCCTTATCGTGTGTCGCCGTGTCAGCACAGTATCATGGAAGCAGAAATAAAGCGCATGCTTGAGCTTGACGTAATCGAGGCATGCGAGAGTGATTACACTTCTACGTTGCACTTGGTGGAAGTTCCCGGCAAGGACCTCCGACCTTGCATAGACTACCGGAAACTCAACCTAATCACCAGTGATCAAACGTACCCGATACCTCACATTGAGGAACGGATCAATTGTGAGCGAAGCCCGGTTCATTTCAACCTACCTTAGACTTAGTTAGGGGCTATTGGCAGGTGCCTTTGACAAAGCAGGCTAGCAGGTATGCTGCTTTCATATCTCCTCTTGGAACGTTCCCACTGAAAGTCTTGAGCTTCGGGTTGAAGAATGCATCCTATTGTTTTTCTGGCCTCATGGACAAGGTGCTTAAGGGAATGAAGAGCTTTGCGCTACCCTATCTACACGACGTAGCGATATTATCTCGGTCGTGGACTGAAAACGTAGAACATCTTCGCGCCGTCCTAGATAGGCTGACGGAAGCAGGCCTCACGGTGAAGGCTTCGAAGTGCCAATTAGTCCAGGCAGAGGTTACCTACCTAGGCCACGTGATTGGTCAGGGGCACAGACGGCCTTCCGAGGTCAAGGTACCTGCAATTCACGATTTTCCGCAGCCCCGTACTAAGACCGACATCCGCTCCTTTTTGGGCGTAGCGGGCTACTACCAGCGATACATTCACAGATATTCTGAGTTAGCCAACCCAATGACTGACGTCCTTCGGAAAACTGAGCCCCTTACAATAAAATGGGATGAGAAAAAGGAGCAGGTTTTCAATGATTTGAAAAGAGCGCTGACGAGCCAGCCGGTGCTTGCAGCCCCTGACTACAACAAACCTTTTGTCATTCAGTGCGACGCTACTGATCGAGGCATGGGGCTGGTATTGTGGCAGAAAGGGGAGACGGGTGACGAGCACCCCGTGTTTTACGCCCGTCGGAAGCTGACAGTGCGCCATGAAGTATACAGCGCCTCCGAAAAGGAATGCGCGTACCGCGTGTGGGCAGTTCAAAAGCTAGCTTGCTACATCGCCGGCTCACATTTTGTTATTGAATCTGACCGCTGTCCCCTCACGTGGTTGCAGACAATGTCCGCTAAGAACGGCCGCCTCCTGCGCTGGAGCCTCACTTTGCAGCAGTACTCATTTGAGGTCCGTTACAAAACGGGGAAGCTCAATGGCAACGCTGACGGCCTAAGCCGCTGCCCTTAGTGTAGAGATGGCCTCGAGGAATATGGTTTCATTTTTGTTCCTGGACAATGTTTTTATTACCAATATTGAGTTCTGCGGTTAGTGTCATTGTGAGTTCCTTTGTTGATGCGCTTTGCATACCAGATTTATTTTTATGCAGTTCATATTCTCGTGTTGAGTGTTGCCACTTTAGATGGGTTTTAGTCAGTATGTTTGACTTTAGAGGCAGCTTGGTGGTCTTTCAGGGGATTGTCCTTACACCCGCTTGCTTTGTAGCTGTGTTTTTTGTGTTTCTCGAGACCTGCGAGTGCACGTGAGAGAGCCCTGAAGCCCTCCACGCCATGGAAAGCCAGGAGTGTTCCCGCAAGTGTCTCGGCGTGATTCTGACTGCTTCGTCGTGTTACAACAACGAGTTACCCTCTGGAAGGGCTGATTGAGGTGTTTGTTTGCCGGCCCGAAGTGTCTACCTGGGACAAGACTCCCTCCTACACGTGCTGTAAACCAGTGCCGTCGGGAGCTTCCCGCCGGTCGGAGATGCTGTTACGATCGACGTATTGGCAATTGCCACGGCCGTCTGCAATATTATCGGGTTCAATCACCCCACCCTCCCGGCGTCTTTTTTTCGCCGGTTCCTTACTCCCCCCCCCTCATCTACGGGGAGCGACCAGGCTTTGTGCGCAAGGACGCGGGGTGACGAATTCTGTTACTGGACAGAAGCCTCTTTCCGCGGCTTCACGGGAACCCAAGCGCCCGCCGGCAAGGCAAGTCACAATGCGCGATAATGGTGCCGGGAGGGACGAACAATGGCGTGCTGCGTTGCTCCTCCGGCGGCAATCTTCTGTTGCGAGCCGAGCATCGTGGGGTCGATTTGTAGTGTATCCGAGACGGCGCTGTTCAAGGAATGTTGCACCATCGAAGCCAACCGACTGACCTGTGAGAGGGAAAGTGCCTTCTCTTTGTGAGAGTGTGGGCATCAGTTTCAGTGCCCCGGATTGGTGCGTCCTGACGTCAGCGGAGAAAAAGGGGAAAAGGGGGCGGACCCAAAATGGTTATTTAATCTCGTGCGCGCAGGTGCGCAGAACCCTGTTCACTCAGTGAAAAGCCATGTAAATATCTGTATACAAAGTTTCTTTCTTCGTCCTACGCGGCAGCAATTTTTGCCCCAACTCTGGATCAACGAACGCCATTACCGGTCACGCTACCAGATCCGCAACAGCAGGCATCCATTGTAGGATCACTCGGGGACCGGCGACATTGGCAAGGTGGTGCAGGTACGTGATGTCACGGGATACATGCTCGTGAAGGCTAAATCAGCTGGCATGCCGTGAGGTAGGCAACGCCGCCTTCGGGTCGGCGAATATAGCCCATTCTGCTGGTGGCTGACGGAGAATCTAACGCAGTGCTTGTTTAAGTGTGTGGAGCTCGGCAGACGGGGATGAGGTTGTTCGTTCCAGGCGGTACGACAAGCCTTGGCCGGTCGACGAAATGAACATGCCGGAAGAACTACCGTGAGGCGTAATTGAGCCGTCAGTAAAAATGTGAGCCATATGTGAATATCCGGCATTGATGTGGGCAAGCTTGAGTTGTAGGCAAGAAAGAAACCACCTCGCAGAAAAGGTTGAGTGCCTCAACAACGCATCTATATCTTTGGAAGGTTCCCTTAGACCCTGGCCCTCTCTATCGTCCCAGAGAAAAGTGTTGGTGGCCTTATTTGACTATTTACACGGCATCGGCGTCGCAGAGACCATTTAGAACTTTACCTGTGAGATCGTGTTGACTTTTACCTCACCACGCAAAGCTTCGTGTTAAGGTTTTTCTTTTAACCTTTTCTTTTTCCCCCATTCTTCTGGCCTACTTCTCTTAGGGTCTTTACTCCCTTCTTCCAATCCTCGCAGAGTAGCATGTAGGCAAGAACATGCCGGCAAACCTCTCTGTTTTCCTCTAATACAGAGCTCTCTCTCTCTCTCTCTCTCTCTCTCTCTCTCTGGAGGATGGGAGCATATCTTCAATAGTACCATGATATTGTATAAAAATAAGGACGAACTGCCAACGGAAATTATTAAGATCCATGAAATAGCGAAGAAAAGTGTGTAAGCGCGTCTTCTGCCACGCTACCAGCAAATGAAATGACCTACCTGGACAGTGTGTAAACATGTGGTGGTAGTAAGGTCGGGACAGTTTGTTAAGTTGTTTTCATTGGTTATGAGTCGATTTATTGGTGTTACTTTGTGTTGATTGCCTTGATTTATACTTTACTTATATGCCAGGCGACGCAGCAATAAACATCAGTTTTACGTCAGCGCCTGCGTATGGAGCTCTCACCTCCGTCCTGGTTTCTTGTTGGCGCTTTAAATGCAGTAATGTGAATCAGAATTATGTTGGCGTTTTTTCAGGCTATGAATTCAGTTTTACAGTCTTGTGCATTCTGAAGAAAATGCAACAAACTTTCGCAGTATAATAAGTCCGTCCTCCTTTAAAGGATCCACGGTTATGCCATAATCGTCTCCAGGTTTTCCTGTATTCGTGCAACTGGGAGCCTTTTCTACTTCTTCAGTTATTAGTAGGACATCGTCAGCTACGTTTGCGCGCTCAGTAGTTGACCCAAGGTTAACACCACCAGCATATAGCCTGGTGTAGAATCACTCGGCGTCTTTGATTATCGTCGCCGTGGTGTGCGTAATGTTACCCTCCTCCTCTCTGAGTGCGTATAACCTGTCCTTGCCGATGGCTATTTTCTTCTTCGTTGCTTCTAAACTTCGCCTCCTCCCCATTTACTCGATCACTGCCATGTAGCAACACACGATTTACGTTCGTTTTACTTCTGGTAATCCATTTCGACAGCCCTACTAATTAGGTTGATTTTTCATGCTCGCGACTTTCATATTCCAACGTTTCGTATTAAGTCCCATCGTTTCCTTAGTTTGCTTTCCAGTTTGTTTTCTACATGCCGTTCCCACCACCCCAAAACTAATACTGAATCGATCATTTACCCTATCATTTATGATCATTTACCCTATCTTCCCTATCTTTCCTCACTGCATTTGAAAGCACGAATTTGTTTTGAAGCGTTCCTTTTATTTACTGAGTCTTGGATCTGGCTGACTTTATGCTAGGTTGCTTTTTTTCACAAGTGTCGTTCTTCTTTCTCTTTTGATATTTAGAATTACTTGGCACCGAACCTACCTATGATCCTGCTGCAAATCCTGCCCAATAGCTCTACGTCTCACAGAATACCTGGGTTGTCACGTAAAATGAGGTCCATTTTTGTTAGAAAAGAGGGGTTTTGCATTTGGAACTTGGAACGTGGAGTTTATAATGGCAATTGCAGCCGGCATTTTAACGTTCGGTTGAATTTCAGCTGGAACTCCAAGTTACAGCAGCTGGTTTTTAAAATTGTGCTGCATTTTCAGCTGAATTTTGTATACACACTAAACTTTTTAACACCCTTAAAGGTGCTACAAGGGTGCACTCAACATTTTGCACCCTTTTTGCACCTTTTAAGGACTAGAACATTGCTCCGGCACCCAATCATGAGGGTGCCACATATTAAGGGGTGTAAATCTTAACATTTCACACCCTTTAAGGTGCAAGGAGGGTGTACTGAACATTTTGCACCCTTTTTGCACCTTTCAAGCACCCAAATATTGCTCGGGCACCCCACCTTGAGGGTGCCAAAATTCAGGGGTGTAATCAACAGTTTTAAAGGGTGCTACGACCGTTAAAGGGGTGCTAAAAAGTATTTCTTCTCGATTGGGGTGTTACCACGGCACCTTATCGTTAGGGTGCCTTAAAAGAACGGTGTGTGAATGCAAGCATGCAAAGTTGCACAAAAACAGGCTGAATGTTTAAACCGCACATTGCACTATTTCACCGCCCGTTGAGAGAATAAATATGAACTCTCCACATAGACCAGGGGAAAGGCTCTAAAATTGCTGTTCGTAAATTGAACAAAATGTGCTGAATGTTTAAATTCCACTCTGCATTAATCTACTTCTTCGAGTGTATCACAAGGTTCGTTTCGATGTCTGGGTGCATGGGAAGGGTAGGCTACAAATGCCTCTTGTAGTCCTATAAATAAAACTTTTACGCGAGGCATCGGTGTCCTCAACGCAATCGAATTTACCTAAGAATTTGTTCCCGTATTATTATGCCCCGGGCAAAAAGTCCCACAAGACTTTCTTGTTGGGCCCACAGCACGCCTGTGGGGCCAATACGAAGTTCTGTCGGCACTCTATCGTTCCAATAGCCTAGTCTTCCAACAGGAAGTTTAACCTTGATGGCGTTTGTGGGGCCAATAAGAAGCTCTGTCGGCACTCTATCGTCCCAACAGCGTAGTCTTCCAACAGGGAGTTTAACCGTGATGGCGTTTACCGGCTCGCCAACACGATAAGTCAACGCCAACAGACGCCTCGTTCGTAATCAGCGGCGCGAGCGCGCCATCAGACAGAACCGACAGACGCCCTGAAGGTGGTTTTTAGGGCCTAAACAGCAGCGTCTATGTCTAGCATATACGCTAGACGTCAACGTTTGTGTTCTGAATTTTCCCTTCAGTAAGTAACAGTCAGACGGACGATAACATAACGATGTGAAGATATGCTTTGGCTCGTACCACGGCAAGCGCAATCGTTTGTGGCTGCAGCCTCGGTTGCTCTTCGTCCACAACAAACTGAATCGGCTGTACAGCTTTCTTCGAGGGCGTGTATGCAGGGGTTCTATCTTCCTTTTTTGCGCAGGCCGACGGGGCCGGTCCTGTAAAATCATTTTCGCTCGTCGCTGCCGTAGGGTTGCCACCTTCCCGGTTTTGGACCGGCCCGACCGGTTTTTTATACAGCGGGCCGCTTGCCGGTCCATATCTAAAACCAGCCGTCATCAGCCGGTTTTTTGGCTTTTGTGCCGTGATTAAGTCCGTTTTGGCGTTTTATAAGCGTCAATTCAACAACTAAGACGATAAATACGTGTCGACAAGCTGCGCAAAGACACGCGAGCAGAGAAAATACGCGGGCGAGCGCGCTGCCTCAGATGGAGGGGGACCTAAGGGAAGAACAAAATAACGAAATTCTACCGCCGCGGTCAGCAATTGCGGTTACTTTTCAGTGAAGCACATGCAGAGCGATTAACCAAGCTCTCAATCACTTTCAGTACAAACGTTATGCTGATTTCTCTCTAACAAAACACTACAATAAATGGCACTGCATGTTAAAAAACATGGTGTCTTTTTTCAACACATATCCCCCCTTCCCCCCTCCTCCCCCGGAAGGCCCGTTTTTTTTTCGGGGAAAGGTGGTAACCCTACGCTGCTGTTCTGCCTACCTGCTTGCTGTACCTATTACGTCGCCGCCACCGCAAATCCCCACTTGTTACAAACTCAGAGGTTTTCGCACTGTTAGCAGTCGTTTTACACGATGGGTTTGATGCGCCTGACATGCCAGGAGTGACATCGCTTGTAGTATTAGAGCGACGTTGCTTGTCTGCAAGACGGTGCCGGTCAAACCATCGCCTCCTTTAACTAGTTAAAGGAGGCGATGGTCAAACAAGCGTTATCAACGCCATAATTCTAACGGCACATTCCATTTATTTCGTTGCTACTGTGGCTTGCGCAGAAAAGGTCGGGTTGACTGCGATAGCTTTTCTTGAGTCAAATAATGGAGCTTTGGTATGGTGATAGCTTTGGCTCAATCGCTTGCAGCGCTAGCAATGCGGCCTCGTCTGCAAGACCAGTGCGTGAGAAACAAGCGTTAGGACAGCCAGAATTTCAAAAATGCAGCATAAACTAGACACAAGCGACAATATTCGTTTACAACTTACGTAAGTATAGAGTTGTTTTAGGCGCCTCGAACACCACCCGCCGACATAGCTGATTGTTAACGCGTCCGTTTACGGTTTTGTAGGTCAATGGTTCGATTCCTCGGCGAACGTGTTTTTTTTTTTTACGTGAGGGTTTCATTAGCTCATTTTTTTACGACGAGGGTAAGCGCCTGTTCGTTGCTTTCTATCACGCCGACATTTACCGCCCTCTTCCTAAACCCAAAGTAGCTCGTTTTCTCGCACGTTCTCTCTTGAGAAGCTCGCTGTGAAAACAAAACCAAAACAAACGTCAAACCTCTTTACAATATCAGTATATATGTCAATTACTTTATGTGTATTCACTTTTTTTGTTTAAAAACCTTAAATTTAGGTTATAAACACATTTCAGACTTTGAAAGCAGAAAGATAATTACCAACATTACAGTACTAACACAATTTTCGTCAAACATAGAGGTGCTGCATTTGAAGTCTGGCAACTATCTCTCACTTTTTGTGTGTTTTTTTATGGCGTTTTGTGCCGAGTGGTTGGTGGCGTGATTTAATCTGTTTTATCTATTTCAAGCTTAAATCATAGTTGTAGAAGCTTTATGGGTGACGTATACCCTTCCAACCTACGCGTGTGTTGAACATGGGGACCCCGGAAGAAAGATCATCGCCGGATAAAATACTGCGCGTCAAAAGTGGATGACATTGCATCAGAACAAAGCGTGTTCGTGTGTCCGCGAGATGAAGACGACAGTGAAGGAGAATTGTACGTTGGAAACATCGTTTTTTCTCGGGTAAGTACGCATTTTTTATTATTCTGTATTTGGTTGGAACGAGTTCTGGTGTTTATGGGTCAGTAATTCGCTAGACCTTCATCTCGTTTGCTCTGAGAGCCTACGTGAGTTTTAGTATACTTGTGTGGCGCCCAGTCCACCGTTTCCGCAGAAGTCAGCATCAATTTACGCTGAAGCTAGACCTTGGCTACGATGCTCTCGCTGTGGTACACGGCTGCTAATAATTTCACATCACGCAAGGCTCTTTAACACCGGGGCGTTTGTTTATGTGTCTCTCAAACACTGCCTTTGTGGTTGCAGATCGCAGTCGCAATTTCGCGTGAGTGGCACAACGCTGTGATTAGTCCTCCCTCGTGAATACCCGCGGTATACCAAGAAATAACATGAACAGGAGGTTCCCTGGAAGTGCATGTGAAAACGCGTACACTTGATTCCATGGCTGGCGTCTCGTAGGTGTTGTGAAATCTCTCCCCCCGCCGCCCCCCCCCCCCCCACACGAATTCCGTGCAGTGCGCTTCGCAGCTATTGCGCTCGCGAGACCGGCGACCGTACGCCTCGCGGTCTTCGGGCCGCGATATGTGTGCTGTTCTCGTGAAGCTCGACAACAGCGTCGTGAAATTGCCGTACTCGCTCGCCAACGCGTCCCCACAGCGTACGCGTCGACCGGGTGCTGACGGAGTTGTGCTGGAAGAAAAGCAGGCAAGAGATGAGGGCGCACGAGGTGTAGTTAAACATAAGAATTTACAAAGTGCAAGGTGTAGAAAATAGTATGCAAGGGCTGGAAACGGTGAGAGAGTTCGGGCCGCGTTAAACAGATGAGAATTTACAAAGTGCAAGGGGGAGAAAATAGTATGCTAGGGCAGGAAACGGTGAGAGTTCGGGCCGCGCGCCAGCGAGCGAGTGCGGTAATTTACGTTGCCGAGCTTCACGAGTTCGGCACGAATATGACGACGCCCGTCTGAGAGTTCATAGAGGCATAGAATTCACATACGTGCAAATTGAAGGTGAAATGCGCGCATGTGGCCTCGCAGAGAGTTAGCAGAGTCTCGGGGTAGTGGGGGAGATTTCACAACGCCTACGAGGCGCCTGCCGATTCCGTCAGAGTAGCTCTTGGGAAGTCTGGTGCTTGATATCAGAGGCATATGTATTGTTTAAATTAGTGCAGAAAATTGCGCCAATTCGCAAGTTCTCATTTTCGCAAAACCGCAGGCCATACAGAGACTAACAAAAAAGCTGTAGGCACTCACTCAACTCGATTTATATTGGAGAATTGAACGTGCAGATACAAGTCAGACATTGAAATGGAGGAGCCTCAACTATCACACACCAGTTCCGATTGAAAGCAAGGGATACAGATGAGCTGCTAGCATGCGTTCCATGCAGATTAGCTCAGTAGCTAGCTTTGTATATATCATGCATGCGCCACTCACAGTACCTGCGGGTCTAATAAATACATTCTTACTGTGACCTAAATTTCACTTGGGGTGTTCCGGGAATGTTCTTATTAGTGCCTTGGAGGTTACTGTCTTTAAACGATTAAAACTCTACTTGATGTAAGCATTCGTGCTTTGTGTGTGCTCTTCTTGTATTTCAACAAGTGTCAGCACACTCACAGATTATGCACCTGCAGGTGCTGCTGCTGGCTGTCCTGGGTCAGCTGCCTTCCAGTCCAGTTTCAAAGGCTTTGCCAGGGCCTCCCTTGGCCAACCGACACTGCACCTGCTGTACCCAAGTACTGCCTGGCCTTTAGTTGGTGCTCCGTACGCTTTGCCGCCAGGAATAGTCATTCATCCATCATCTGGCCGCTTGGTCCACCCCCTCAGAAGTCAGCGCATTGCTCGACACATCGGTCCAGGCACTGCTGCCATATCGGTGCACCCACCGATTATGTACTTTCAGGTTAGTTATTGCATGTTGTGGAACCTGCCATGATATATACCTGTTAGCAGTGCTGTGGCCTCTGAATATTTTAAACATTTTCATGAAGCAGTGCTGTGCGTATGGAGCGTGTCATTGCTTAGCAGAGATATTGAAGAGAATCTGGGGCTGACGACTAAAGGGCAAGAAGAGAAATTGAACTGACTTTGAAGCAAGTATTCGCATGTAATCAAGCCAAGCAAACATTTAGGATCTTTCGATATGGTTTTAAACTTGCAATACAAACTGGTCTACTTCAGATCATACTGGTATTAATCATACTATACCGAAAAGTACATCCCGCAGTCTGTAGAATTCTGACAGCGCTTTTTTCGCAGTCTCTCATGACAGGCACTAATCTCAATGGTTGGAAGATAGTCGAGGTAGCACCAGTCTTAAAATCAGGTGACGGTACTTCACCATTAAATTTCCCTAACAAGCACCATATGCAAGGTCGGGAAACATTTCGTCCACTCTCAGGTCGTTAATTATTTATAAAATCACAATATCACATTCGAATATCACCACGGTTTTCACAAGGGTTACTTGAGAAACACAACTTTCAGGATTTGTTCACGATCTACATTGATCCATTGACACAGGCTTACAAACTGCGGTAGTTTTTCTCGATTTTTCTAAAGCATTCAATCGCATTGCACACCACAGACTACTTCTCAAACTTCACCCTAATGGCCTCACTTGAGCAAAATATTTTCATTCTTCTCAAATGCAGTTTACTTCTAATAACTATATACTTCTTTTGCTTCGTGCCACTTTGTTGTCCCCCCAGGCAGGTTGCTTCGTCTACCTTCCATGTTGCATATCCTCCCATGTAGGTCTATTTGCAGATGATGTTGTAATTTATCACACAATTTCTTTCAACTACACCGTCAATGCTTTCAATCTGATCTTAACACAATTAACTCCTGGTGCTGCAAATGGCTAATGTCGCTTATCTTTAAAACAAAGTGCATGACTTTAACGGTGGCAAGTCTCGGATTGTAAATACTTCATTAACAACAGCCTGATTACCTCTTGAGACAAAGGTGTTTTGTTAGGCCGGTTGGGGAGGGGGGATTGCATGGTGGATTTCAAAAGGTACATCGATTGGGAAAATAAGACGTGTGATTAATATTTTCATTTGCACTCCAAAACTCGCTTTATTTTATATGTTTAATCCACTGCCGTGGCTAGGGTGGTGTGCTGTGGAGGCGAATGTCGGTTAGATACCGCTTGGTGTAGCCGCTTTTCAGATGGAGGCAACACGTAAAGACGCCCGTGTTTTGAGATTTCGATGCGCACAAAAATACCCAGGTGGTCAAAATTAATGCGAAGCCTTCCCCTACAGTGCTCCCCATATCCCAAGTGTAGCTTTGGCGTGTTAAACCACCGTCTTTTTTCATGTTTTTGGTATATTACCAGCTGCGGTAGCAGGTGCAACTTAAAGGTAAAATTATACATAATGTTTCCAAGAGCTAAATATAAAGGCCATATTGAAGTGCGTTTGTGGGTCTATCTCATAGCAGTAGTGAAAGGTTATATACTATGGTGCAGGTTAAGAACGGCAATGGCTCATGTGGTGTAGTTCAGTGTTTGACGGAATGCCGTGTAGGCAGGTAAAAGCATTATTGCAGTGATGAAACGTAGGTCTCTGACCAAGTCAAGAAAGCTATTTAACGGTTTGTTGCTTGTTAACGGTGAGCATGTGTCGTGGAAAACAAAGCTATATATTGGGCATTACGCGGCGCAATGAGTTTGCATAGATATGGTGCAGATTGCCATCCATTATGTTGATAATGTAGGGCATCGTCTGAACGATGAGGGGCTCGAGCAGTAATCGAGAAGGTAGATTGCACTCAGTTGTCAGTAATTTTGTCTTGTTCCAGTCGACCACATGTCCCGTCCTCTCACGGTGCTCTGCCAGTGGACTTGTTTTTGCATGGCCCTTGTTCACTTCGTTCCAGTGCTGCATTAATCTTCTGTGCAGATTGTCCGTTTCGCCACTGTACACTGATTTGCATTCAGTGCATGGAATCTAATAAACAATACCCGGAAGCTTGGAGCGTGAGAGGGGGTCTTTCACGCTGACAATGTCAGAACATAGCTTGCTAGTGGGCATATGCACGATGTATGCACTGCGTTTCTTGAAAAGGTGTGCGAGAGTTTCGCCGATGTGTGCGACGTAGGTAATTGCTGCACGTTTTGATGCAGTCCTTGTGGTTGCCTAAAGCATTATATTCACAAAGAAGCGAAGAGGGTGACTAGCAGGAATCCGCATTGACATTAGCAGGCAGAAGCGTCTACAAGGCCTGTGTCAAAACGTGCTGCAATTCTCGTCCTACACATCAATCAAGCTTTTGCACGCATTTTCAAGAAACACATTGTTCACATCATTCACGTGGACATTGTCAGCGTGAAAGACCCCCTCTCATGCTTCAAGCTTCCAGGTGTTGTTTATGTTTTGAACGAAAAAAGGGCCATTTAAAGGTGACACCTCCTTCCTTGCCGATTTCTGATGCCTGATTGTTCAGTTTGTGGGGATAAGTTTAGCAGATTGCTCACATGTCTAACCTGCATTTGTGCTTGAGCAGTCAAACGCCAATGTTAGCGGTGAAGTAGGTGAAAATTGTACTTTGATTGTAGTTGTGTGCAGATTACTTACATTGTGTTAATTCGTAGAAAAGCAAAATTGAGAACCCTGCTAACTGTTCCACATTGCAGCATTTTATTATGCAAACGTTAAGGAGTTCAGCTGCTTGTTAAAGGTGAAATAAACAGTGGTGCAAAAAGAAGAGCATCTACTAAACAGAAATATCTTCACAATCGCAGGATGCCAACGGTCCGCCTACAAACTTGTGTCCTGCATCGTTGCTGCTGGCTGGAGCGGCTCATGGAACATTTTCCAGCTTCTCAAAGTTTGTGGTCAAGCGCTCCTCCAAGTGAAAGATGCCGCAGAGGGATCTTTTGTTGTAATGCCCAAATTTCATGTGCTCAGCAGCTAATTTACTCGTAAGGCTTTTTAAATATTCATCACCCGAGAGGGCATGTTACCTTCGCCTTCGGTGGAATGTGTCTGCACTCGGGTTATTTGTGACAGTAACAAGTGAACCGCGTGGTGAGAGTCATTGAGGCCTTGTTGATTGTGCATGCTTCTGAAATGACATTTTCATTCGGCTGAATACTTTCCAAATATTACGATTTGTGAACAAATTATGGTAAAATTCATGATTAGTTGTACTACAGTGCAGGAAGGAAATGCCAACATACGTTTTAAGCACCTCTGATATTTCAGATCGTTGGCTGGTGAGCAATAAAACAAAACTGAAATTTTTTAAGGTAAAATCAAATATTCGTTGTCACCAGTGCATGACCATAGTAAAAGCTATCTAGTTACCAAATTTAGAATTAGACACGAAATGCCAAGAAAAATAGAGAAATAAACTAGACAACTCGCTACAATAAACCAATTCGTAAAATCCCTCAATGTTTATAAAGTGATGATTCAGGCAGGTTAGTTAAGGTGTCAGTGAGTTTACACACCCAACTTGCAGGGAAGCACATGAGCTCTCAATATTAACATGTTTTTAGTTAAGACCGTCTTCCTTCATTAAGCTGCTTTGCACATTGATGCCAGTCTGATAAATATAGTCCTGAATTTTTGTTATTCCCGGCCGCGGCGGCCGCTTTTCTGATGGACGCGAAAAGCAAAAACGACGCCCGTGTGTACGAGATTTCGGCGCACGTAAAGATCCCCAGGTGGTCAAAATTAATCCGGAGCCCTCCACTACGGCGCGCCATATCGCCTACGTTGCGTCGGCGCGTTAAACCCTACAATCAAATCAATCAGAAAAGCAAAAACGCCCGTGTGTACGAGATTTCAGCGCACGATGAAGATCCCCAGGTGGTCAAAATTAATCCGGAGCCCTCCACTACGGCGCGCCTCATCGCCTGCGTTGCGTCGGCGCGTTAAAACTAGGGGTGTGCGAATATCATTTTTTTAATTTCGAAGCGAATTCGAATAATAAAAACAAAGTTCGAATCGAATCGAATATTTTTCGAATACGAATACTTATGGTTTTTTGTAAAATTAATGTTTTCACCATCTAGAGACACAAAAACTGCAACTTTATTGCACAACAAATCGCACAAAGTAAAATTAGGAATTACACAATACCATTGCACTCAACAGATTAAGGTCTGCACTCACTTAAATGTTAACATGGAGAAAGGTTAGCTGCTCGACATGTTCGGGGAGCAGTGCAGCCTCCTGCTCGTCACCACTTTACCAGATATCGAAAACAGCCGCTCACTTGAGACACTAGTAGCTGGCATGCCCGAGTCCGTGCACATTGCCGCGCGCTGATACAGTAAAATCTTGATTATACTAATCTCGCGGGACTGCGAAAAATATTCGTATCATCCGAAATTCGTATTAACGAACACAGGCCAAAAAATTTAGCGCTGAAAAAAGTTTTCGTTTATTTCTTTTCCTACTTTCGCGTGAAAAAATTCGTGATTTTTCTGCTTTTTTTAACCCCCGTGTCGCAAAGCAGTCCTTTCTGGAGCACGTAAAGCTTCGCGCTCGTCTCGTCACTCGGTGTGCCCAAGCTCGCTACACGCCGCAACAGCCAAGCGTGAACCGCATGGTGCGGTTTTGCACGTGATTCGCTCGCCTCGGCTCTGCGAGCGCTGCATTTTCACGCCCACATCGACGATTTCGCGCCCGCGGTAGCACCTACCTCGGTCAGAAAATGACGCAGTACGCGCGTGGTAGAATGGAGGAGCCTGACTACTTCCGATCAGATCGAGACAGCCGGCTTGGCTCCGCCAGAGACGGTTAGGCTTAGCACCCCGGCAAATATTTTATGGGCGCTTTCACTAGCGGCGCGGATGATGTTTTATAGTACCGTTATCGCATTAATTATCAGCTCCTTTACCGCACAAGCAACTTCGTGTCTCCCTTGAGCCGCATTTTAAAGAGTGGTTAGAAGCGGTCGCTCGAGCGCCCGCGCCAAATCGCGGCTGGAGCCGACGCCATGTTGACGTCGCCGGCCGCGCCGCGCGCAGCGTGGGGGTGGTTTCGCGGCGGTGTCAGCGTGTTGGGCGTGCGCAGAGCGTTTTCGCGAGCAGAAAACAACAGCCCGGCCGTTTCTGGAGAAAGAGTGACAAACAGGGGAGCGAGAGCCGTCCCTTGCTCGTTCAGCAGTCGGGTGCCTCGCCGGCTCGTTCGTACCTTCCGCCGGGCCGCGCAGGTCCGTTCGTAACAGCCGAAATTTTTCCCATTGCAAACGATGCAATTTCGCCGGGAATTTTCGGAAATTCGTATCATCCCGAAATTCGCACCCCCAGAATCGTATCAACGAGAGTCCACTGTAAATAACAGCGATACAGACACGCTCTGAATTTTTCTCTTTTTTTTTAGTTTTGGGTGGTTCGAATATTTCGAACAATAAAAGTGTCGTTCGAAACGAATCGAATACCAAAAAATTCGAATCGAATATTCGAAGTTTCGAATATTCGCACACCCCTACTTAAAACGCTACAATCAATCAATCAATCTGAATTTTTGTTATGATCAATCTTTGTATCGGAACCATATATTTTTATATGATGTCGCTGTGTATTTCTGAAACTGTATCTAGTCACCAATTCCAATTTGTTGTGGTCAGGTTTTTTCAACTAATTCGTAGCTTTTTTAACAATTATGGTATATTTTGTGTGCCTAAAGAAATGCATCATTGCATGTTTACCCTATATAGTGCTGAAAGCGGACATTTTGCTTCAAAGTGGAATGTCGGGCTAGCAACATGGTACTTTGCGTGCTGCTCACTTTCATTCATGCCATTATTTTTTATATTATCATTTAAAATTAAAAGCCAACCAATTTGCTGTCGTTTTATTTTGTCACCTACTTTATACTTTTTTTAAGAGAACGACGTGACAAACTTGCGCTGTCATTATGTTTTAACTGTTTCCTGTGTTTACCACTGGTTTTTTATGCATTCAAATATTTTTTATGAGTTTGTTGAACAGTGATTAGTTCAGGTGCTCAAACAATTTTTGGCTGCGAAGGCTCCCTGTAGCATTTATATAAGTGCTCTCTGCTCTATTTTTGAGCCAATACCCCATCACCAGTCTTCATGAGGTGGTCTTTTGTAGAAATGAAGTTGAAATAAATATTTGTTTGCATTGCTTTACATGTTTTGAAATACTTTCTTGTTCATTCTTGTTTCTTTCAACCCTGTTTCAGAATCCTGCTTAAGGAATTTCCTCTGTTATTTTTTTTCAGAACCAGGAAGGGTGCTCATCCTCGGTTCTTTCTGAAGCACCAGTATCCATACTTCACACGTGAGCTCTGAACACACAGTAATTATGGTATGAAACATTCTACCAGCATAAGCTTGCTTTGTAGAGATAATTGTAGATGTCAAAGCTCTTGACAGTATAGCCCAATGTCTGGTGTAACGCGCAATGTCTACAACTTGTAAAAATTAATTTTGTGGCTATAATTTTTGAGATTATTTTAAAATGCACGTCATATACTATTAAGAATCACTGTCTAAATTGGCAGCCATTTTCCTGGTGGATACAGAAAGTGAAAAAGCGCATGTGTAGAGATTTCAGTGCACCTTAAATGTCCCAAATTTGCTAAAGCTAATCCAGAGCCCTCCCTGTGGTGCACTTCATATCCCATGTACAGTTTTGCGTAAAAACAGCTAAAACTTTATGATCAATTTAAACTTATTTTAATGTTCTTAAATGCAAATATTCTCAGTTTAAGCTGCTATATTTAGAGTAAAATATTTTGTAACAATTATATAGCTACCAAAGGTTTGCAGAAAAGCTTTTTGCTTTTGGTTATGCACCTTATGAAAAGAAAAATGTTGTTAAGAAAGGCAGAAGAAACCCAAATATGGAAATTAGCAAACCCTAAAGCTGCGGACAGACTGAATGTTTTGTAGAGAATCTTTTGCTGATTTCAGTTCTAGTAAACTCTACAAAAGTCTATCGACGTAGAATGCTTGACGTGAGGCACCTCGTAATACTAGCCGAAACTAATGGGCCCCGGCTGTTGGCTTTTCATTTGCAACAGTGACAAATGACCCCAGATCTGCCGGCAGGGACATAATGCAAGGCACCATGTACAAGCTAGCCTCGTGATAATATAATGTTTTATGACCCATGACATTACATTTCAACCATGGGCTTCACCAGGGAACTTGTATGCATTGTTCTGTGATGTTTGCAGTTCTTGTTATTGCTGTGTGGGGTCATTTAGTCTAAATGTATGGTTATAAAACTCCATATACCACCAAAACTTGCACGTGCTGTACCATATGAATATTTTTTCGTAAAGCAAAAGAATAATGCAAACGAAAATAAATGGCTTGGGTACCCAACTTTTATAAGTAGATTATAAGCCGCAGTAAGGAGGAAACTATATTATGAGCCGCATTACGGAGAAAACAATACATTTTGCATTTGGTCTTCCTTCATATTGAACCTTCCTGCTCAGCTCAAGAATAAGGCACTAAACATTGCAGGTAGCTACCGTGATGGGAAGTGTGATGCAATACTGAGAAGCCAAGGGTTTTAAGGTTCAAGTAAGTTTTGTGTGGTTGAAGTGTTGCACACCTAATTGCTTTCACTGCATAGTATGGTTATGCTGTGCAGTGAAGCTCGAAGGATGTATACTGCAGTTCGGCAAAGTGAACATATTGTCACGAAGCCAAGGACGACGCAGTTGTCTTGCAGGAGAAACAAGTTTATTGGAGCGAACTTGTGCTCCCCTAACAACTCAAAAGAATACAGAGGCGGCGAAGCAGCGGTCAACAAAGTGACTTGCGTCAGCGAGCGTCGCAGAATCGAATGCCCCGGCGTCCGCACTGCAGGCTTTTTATCTTTTGGCGTGCGTGGTTCTCGAAACGTCGATTCGCATCGAGAACATAGTAGACCCAAGAAGATTATTCTGGGCTGTTCACGTTAGATCGGAATGCTCTCCCTATCACAACAGATAACACATGCGGCACAGAAAGAAAGAATTGAACACGCGCTTTCCTTGGCGCAGAGATAACACAGACCGGCACAGCCGGGCGGTAAAAGCAAAATACAAATAAACAAACCCAATGTATGGTTCGCGGCATTACCCCCCCTCTAAGAGTGCATCGACCCGATGCTAACATAAGCGACAGTCCGAACAAATGAAAATAAAAGTTCGTCATCGTGCGTAGAAAGGTTTTAAGCGAACCACGTGGACGACTTCAGGCCGCGTGCGTCGTCGTGATGTGCCGGAGTCACCATCGGGGATCACTTAGTAGGTAAGCTGGCCAACACGTCGTAGAATCTGGTAGGGTCCGAAATACCGTCGCAGGAGCTTCTCACTGAGTCCGCGTCGTCGGATGGGAGTCCAAACCCACACACGATCCCCTGGTTGGTACTCGGCGTCTCGGCGTCGGAGGTTGTAGCGGCCCGCATCCACCAGCTGCTGGCCCGTTATACGAACTCGAGCGAGCTGGCGGGCCTCCTCCGCACGTTGAAGATATCCGTGGACGTCGGCGTTGAGGTCGTCGTCTTCTACGTGCGGAAGCATGGCGTCGAGCATCGTAGTCGGCCTTCTACCGTAGACAAGCTCGAACGGCGTCAGCTGCGTCGTCTCCTGGATAGCCGTGTTGTACGCAAACGTGACATACGGGAGAACTTCGTCCCAAGTCTTATGTTCAACGTCAACGTACATTGACAGCATATCTGCGATTGTCTTGTTCAGACGTTCTGTTAGTCCGTTCGTTTGGGGGTGGTACGCGGTCGTTCTTCGGTGATCCGTGTTGCTGTAGCGTAATACTCCTTGCATCAGCTCTGCAATAAATGCCGTTCCGCGGTCTGTGATTAGGACTTCCGGGGCTCCATGTCGTAGCACAACTTGGCTTATAAAGAACTTCGCCACTTCTTGTGCAGTCCCCCTCGGAAGAGCGGCGGTCTCTGCGTAGCGCGTCATGTAGTCTGTCGCTACGACAATCCACTTGTTCTGTAATCGTGACGTAGGGAACGGGCCTAAAAGGTCCATTCCAATCTGTTGAAATGGTCTCGATGGGACGGCGATCGGTTGTAGAAGCCCGGCGGGTCTTGTCGGCGGCGTTTTTCGTCGCTGGCAGTCCCGGCAACTCCGAACGTAGTGGGTGACGTCGGATGTAAGGCGGGGCCAGAAGTACTTCGCCTTAATTTTTGCAATAGTGCGAGCTGTGCCCAGATGTCCGGAAGACGGGTCGTCGTGGCACGCTTCCAAAATTTCGTCACGAAGGTCCGCGGGGATGACGAGGAGGTAATTCGCTCTTGTTCCGGGGCAGAAATTCTTCTTCACAAGGACGGAGTTTCTCAGGCTGAATGCTGGTAAGCTGCGTTTGAAGGTCCTAGGAACGGCAACGTTGCATCCCTCGAGGTACTCGATTATGACGCGTAAGTCGGGGTCGGCACGCTGCTGGGCGGCTAGGTCGCTCTCCGTCACGATCCCGAAGAACGCGCTGTCTTCATCAGAGTCTTGTGGTGGGTCGACGGGGGCGCGGGACAGGCAGTCGGCGTTGGAGTGTTTCCTGCCGGATTTATAAACGACGGTAACGTCGAACTCCTGCAGGCGCAAGCTCCACCGCCCAAGACGGCCAGAGGGGTCCTTCAAATTGGCGAGCCAACACAGCGCATGGTGGTCTGTTACAACCTTGAATGGCCTTCCATACACGTATGGGCGAAATTTTGAAATCGCCCATATAATAGCCAGGCACTCTTTCTCAGAGGCAGAATAGTTTTTCTCCTCCTTCGACAGACCACGGCTGGCATAGGCGATTACCCTTTCGCAGCCGCTTTGCTTTTGGACAAGGACGGCACCCAAGCCGATATCACTGGCGTCCGTGTGCATTTCCGTTTCGGCATTTTCGTCGAAATGAGCGAGCACGGGCGGGCTTTGCAGGCGTATTTGCAGCTCGCAGAATGCTTTTTCTTGGTCGTTTTCCCAGCTGAAAGGGGTGCTATCTTTCGTCATGCGCGTGAGTGGCTCTGAAATGCGTGCGAAGTTTGCGCACAGTCCAAGAAATCTGCGCAAGCCCTTCTTGTCTTTCGGCCTTGGGAAGTTCGCAATCGCTGAAGTTTTTGCCGGGTCAGGTAGGACTCCCGCGGCGTTGACGACGTGGCCCAAGAACTTGAGTTCCCCGTATGCGAAACGGCACTTTTCAGGCTTTAGCGTCAACCCCGACGTACGAATGGCCTCGAGTACAGACTCCAACCTTGCAAGGTGTTCGTCGAAAGTCCGGGCGAATACCACTACGTCGTCGAGGTATACGAGGCAGGTGTGCCACTTAAGGCCAGCTAGCACAGTGTCCATGACTCTTTGAAACGTCGCTGGTGCTGTGCACAGCCCAAACGGCATCACCTTGAACTCGTATAGGCCGTCTGGGGTTATAAATGCAGTCTTCTCTCGGTCTCTCTCGTCCACTTCGATTTGCCAGTAGCCGGTCTTCAGGTCCATCGATGAGAAGTACTTCGCGTGGCAGAGGTGGTCGAGGGCGTCGTCGATTCGGGGAAGGGGGTACACGTCCTTTTTCGTGATTTTGTTCAGTCGCCGGTAGTCAACGCAAAACCTTAATGTGCCGTCTTTTTTCTTTACGAGTACGACGGGCGCAGCCCAGGGGCTTTTCGATTGCTGTATAATGTCATTGCTCAGCATGTCGTCGACTTGAGTCCGGATGGCTTCCCGTTCGTGTGAAGAGACGCGGTACGGTGACTGTCTGGTAGGTGGGGCTCCATCTTCGGTTATTATTCGGTGCTTCGCTAGAGGGGTCTGACGTAGTTTTGCGCTCGACGAAAAACATTCGCTGTAGCGACGCAGCAAAGCCAATAATTTTTTCCGTTGTTCTTGCGGTAGCGCCGGATTCACGTCGAATGGCTGCGGGAGCTTGAAGGTTTCTACGGGTGTGCGTTCAAAGTCGGCGACTGCGATCACATCACTTGCTTCTTCCGTTTCTTCGAGGAACGCAATTGCAGCTCCCTTGTTTAAATGCTGGTACTCTTCGGTGAAATTAGTGACCAAAACGTGAGATTGGCGTTGCTTAAAGAGCGCAATGCCTCTTGCGACGGAGACGCCGCGGTCGAGAAGCAACCTTCGATCACTCCCTACGATAGCGTCGATGTCAGAGGCAGCATCCTCACAGTAGACGGCGATCATCAAGCTTGCGCGGGGTGGCAGGGTGATGTGATCGTCGGCGATCCTGACAGCAGCACGGTGATCGGGGTTCGGGTGCGGCGTCGTGGAGTGATCGGAGGAAAATGTTATCGACTTGGTCTGCAGATCAATTATTGCGCCGTTGTCCGTCAAAAAGTCAATTCCGAGAATCACGTCGCGGGAGCAGTTAGGCAGAACGACGAACGCCGCAGGGTACGTTGTGCCGTCTATGGTGACGCGCGATGTGCACATTCCACTTGGCTTCACGAGGTGGCCTCCTGCTGTGCGTATGTGCGGACCGTCCCATCTGGTCATAACTTTCTTCAGTTTAGACGCAAATGGTCCGCTCATTACCGAATAGTCGGCTCCCGTGTCTACGAGGGCGACTACGTCAAAGCCGTCGATGGACACCTTGACGTCGGATGCCGCCTTCCTCGAGTTCCGGGTGCGTCGGGGCGTCGCATCTCGGCTTGTGCGTATTGACGGTCGGGCACTGTGCGTCGTCGTTGTCATCGTCTTCTCAGCGGACGTCTCGTCGTGTACGGGAGTCTCGTCAGGTCTGGGTCGGGTCGTCGGGATGAGGGCATGTTGTGAGTCACTGTCTTCCGCGAGTCGTTGCGTCGTTGGAGGGTTTCCATTTTTCCGCGATCGTGCAACTTTACCTCCAGAAGTTGCTGCTTTTAGTTTCCCCCGCGTGGGCTGGGGGACCTTCCACGTGAGAACTCAGCATTGCTACGGCGGTTCGGCGACTGGTATGGGTAGGGTGACGGCGAACGGTTGAAACGGGCTGGTCGACGGCTGGTGTTGGACAGGTACTCTTCGATCTCCGATGGGTGCTGGCCAGTTCGGGGGCGGGGTGCGTCGACGGAGAACCCTCGCAAACCGAGCCTCCTGTAGGGGCAGCGACTGTAGACGTGGTCGGCCTCTCCGCAGTGGTAGCACAGCGGACGATTGTCGGACGTTCGCCACACGTCGGTCTTCCTTGGGGCAGGGGGTTGCGCCGCAGGTGGTCGGGCCGGCGAGAGGGGACGACGGTACGGAGCCTCGTGACGATAGGGTGCAGGTGGGCGAGGGCGATGTACAGCAGCCACGTAGGTCATGGCTTGCGGCTCGCGAGGTGCTACTGGCGTCGTTGAAGTTCCCAGCGCTTGCTGCACTTCTTCTCTAATGACGTCGGTAAGAGAAGCGACTTGTGGTTGCGGCGTCGTCGGGAGCAGTTTCCGCAGCTCCTCCCTCACTATTTCGCGGAAAGCCTCGCGTATGCTATCAGCCGGAATCCGCATGTTGTCGATGTAGTTCGCACTGGCCGCGCCAACAAAGTTCCGGTCATACTGCTTAGCACGCATTTCGAGAGCCTTCTCAATCGTGCTGGCTTCGGTCACGAATTAAGTGATGGTTTTGGGCGGGTTGCGGACAAGTCCAGCAAACAGCTCCTCCTTCACACCGCGCATCAAGAAGCGTAACTTCTTTTCTTCCGTCATTTCGGGGTCCGCGCGGCGAAATAATTGCTTCATCTCCTCAACGAAGATCACGACCCCTTCGTTGGGGTGTTGTGTCCGAGTTTCAAGCAAAAGCGCAGCTCGCTCTTTTCTCACAACGGTAGTGAATGTCTTCAGGAACTCCCTTTTGAAGTGAGTCCAGTCGGTCAAAGAACTCTCATGGTTCTCGAACCAAGTTCGAGCAGCATCTTCTAAGTAAAAGAAGACATGCCGGAAAGTTTCTTCGTCGTCCCACCTGTTGAAGATGCGGACGCGCTCCAGCTTCTCCAACCATTCTTCGGGGTCTTCAGCGGGGGCTCCCCGGAACGATGGCGGTTCCCGGGGCTGCTGCAGGACGATTGGTGATGTTGTTTCTTGCACCATGGTGTTGGTTGCAGCGTTCTTTTTCTTGGGCCCTTCTGGCATCAAACCGAACTCGGGTGGTAAATCTTGCAGGCGGGGGCTGGCTCTTGTTGGACTGGCTTGGCGGCTTCTCGAGGTTGTAGTGGGCATGAAGGGTGCCTACCCAGCACCTCCACCAGATGTCACGAAGCCAAGGACGACGCAGTTGTCTTGCAGGAGAAACAAGTTTATTGGAGCGAACTTGTGCTCCCCTAACAACTCAAAAGAATACAGAGGCGGCGAAGCAGCGGTCAACAAAGTGACTTGCGTCAGCGAGCGTCGCAGAATCGAATGCCCCGGCGTCCGCACTGCAGGCTTTTTATCTTTTGGCGCGCGTGGTTCTCGAAACGTCGATTCGCATCGAGAACATAGTAGACCCAAGAAGATTATTCTGGGCTGTTCACGTTAGATCGGAATGCTCTCCCTATCACAACAGATAACACATGCGGCACAGAAAGAAAGAATTGAACACGCGCTTTCCTTGGCGCAGAGATAACACAGACCGGCACAGCCGGGCGGTAAAAGCAAAATACAAATAAACAAACCCAATGTATGGTTCGCGGCAATATAATTGGTTTTTTACGAAGTTTTGGATAATCAACTACCTCTAAAGTTTTAACTCTGTACTGATATGTGGCTCCTGACTCTTTAAATATATGTTTTAACAATCGGTGACACAAGTTCAAGGAAATTATCAGCTGACGTTGAGCTTCAATAGAATGTCTCACAGAACCGAGCTTGGAAAGCACGAATGTTTCATACCATAATCGTGTGTCATATTGTGCAATATGTGGTCTCACACCTGCTGCACCATTTGTGAACCGAGGATGACGCACCCTTTTTGTACCCCTTTAGGTGGGTGCTTTTGCAGAAGATGCTCCTACAGATTGGGGTGCTATGTAGCACCCTAGGATACTTTTAGGTCGGAAAGGGTGTTATAAGGCACCTGTCTTCTGGGGTGCTTCACCAAGGGTGCTCCTGCGGCGACAGAATCCAAGCACCCTAAAGGGTGCAAAATTTTCAGTTTTTAGGGTGCTCCTGCGGCGACAAGCTGAAGCACCCTTTTGGGCGTAAACATTTCTTGTGTATTTTGCCTAAAGCTAACAGCTACATGCGAACAAACGCATTTTCGTTATTCTTCCAGTTAGCTTCCATGTTTGCACCACGGGGGCCCGCAGCCCTCTCCAGCTGCCCCTTGAGACAGCTGATTCTTCCGGTTTCCTGACATCTCGTACTTTGTATATGCTGCCAAAAAGTTTTTGTTTGTTCTTTGATGAGATTTTGTGTAAAAAAACGAACGAAGGCAAAAGGCTTATATATTTACACCATGAACATGCGTTTACTTCCATGGTACCGCAATTGCCTGTACGTAAACTTAATGAGCACGCAATTACTTCCACGGATAAAAATTTAGAAGTATATTTCGCGCAACTTAACGGAGAATGGATGTTTACACCGTTATGGCAACGGGACGCTACAGAAAACAGGGCCAACAAATGTAGCAAATGAGAGATATTTTTTCATATAATCTTGCATTAAGGTGAACCACAAAAAGCCCTAATCGGTTCTTAACGCATCCAATAAAATTTTAGCGTAGTCCGCAAGCAGATACCTGTGTGACACCATGACTGAACGTACATCTACCAGAGAGATGCGCGGCTTCCTAGTACGGTACACCGTGCTCTCGTCGTAAATAATCGCGCAGAAACTATTGCTATCAAATCAATGTAATGGTGCTGCCTCATAACATCAGTCTCTTGTATAATTGTTGCCCACGCTGGCGTGCTTTTGTTGTCGCTAATTTGGGGGCAGCGTGCACGCAGGTGAAGTACTGGGCTAAAACGATTTGTTTGCCGATAATGTTAATATCCCGTTGAACAATACGCCCAGTACTCTTGGTTGTGTTTCTGGGGATTCATTATCATTATCACAACTATCATAAGTGTGAGTCTCAATGGCTGAGCATCAATGGCTCAGCCATCATCATTTTTACGTAATCTGTATAATCGCTTGGGTTGTTTCTTCGCCCGACTGGTCGAATAAACGTTCACGCCAAACTTCGTTTCTCAATAATAAACAGTTTTGCTGTGCGGAGTGTTTAGTGAAGAAGGGCATGCGGAAAGTTGCGCACCAGGAATGGAGCATCCAACAGCATTCTCTACAACAGGGTAACTTTCGGAAGTCTTTAATTCAAATTGAATGTTGTACCAAGAATAGTGGTCTGACTTTCAGTAAGCTGTGACATTCGTGTGTGTGTGTCCACGTGTCTGCCTTCTAATATGTACAGAAACAGGTATCCTAGTTTTTGAGAGCAGATATAATGACAGTCTATAAATGTCTGTCCTATATTCCTGCACATACTTTGCGTTCGCGGTTCCCGATCCTGGGGGCCAGGCTGTTGCCTCCTGGAGAGTCTTAAGGTGATAATAGCAGTACTGGTGTGAGCCCGTGCAATATTTGTTCCTTCCGTGAAGAGATACTTATGGTTTATGAATGATTTATTCGTTATCGCAAAGTACCCTTACTGCTCTTTTCTAACAGCTGCCACGTGGCCTGCGAAAATTGTTAGTTGGGAAAACTTTATTGTTTCGCTTCATGTATGCGATGAAGTTGGCGGAAGTTTCCCATCCGGAGGACTGGTAAGTGAAGCATTTTTTCTATAATTATTACCAAGGTGCATTAAAAATTGGTGGTTAAAGTCCTCCTTTATTTCATGCGCAAGCCATCTGTGGGAAATACCTCTGACCTTTATGGAGCTACTTTTTTCCAAAGGGTTTGGCGGCCCTTCCTGACGACCTTTCGACTCCGGGGCATGGTATAGTTGCCGACAATTTTCAAGGGCGAACATTTGAAACGCTCCCATTTTCAGTCCCCTACCTCCCTTTTTGGCCGCATCTCTGTTGATCTAGCTATATCTTTAGGGCCAATTTTTTTTTTCGGGCGCTCTCCCACAGACCTGCGTTCACCCCAGTGCTCTTCTGTGCTTATCTCAACGCTCATTAGATAAAGGATGAAATCATGGTTATTCCAAAGCAACGCAATAATATTTGAAACCCGGCCATGTCAATAATGCCGAAGCTTCTTTTAATCCGATTCCTGTCACCACACAGCCGCCCGTTCTAATTTATTGTGGTCACTTAACAAGCAACACTGAGGTCATAGGTGCAACACATCTCCATCTACAGAATGACGGCGAAGATAAAGAAAGTGATTGGCGTCTTTTTTGATCATGCGTGGACAGGGACGATGTCTCCTGTATATTGCCTGTTCAACCTGGCGTATCAACTGCATCTATCACCTAAAGTGTTCTACCCTATTATTCCTCACATCTAGCGCCCAAAAAGATGCGATTTACTGGTGTGGTTGTAAAATTAAAACACTGGAATCGAAGGACCCCTAAACTTCTAACCAATGGGGTACAATACGAAACATAAACGGCAGTCGAACAAACCAAGGGGCAAACGTACGAGCGCAATTCGGCCTCACGCCTAAAGTGCGTGAAATTTCGCAAATCTCAATGTTTCGTAACTTAAAGGAAGCCGGAAGGTTGACAATGTATCTACCATACACTAACTCGAATTACTTGATTTTAGTTGATATTTTGATTGCAAGGTTTAACGCGCCGAGGCAACGTACGCGATGAAACGTGCCGTAGTGGATGGCTCCGGATTAATTTTGACCGCCTGGGGATTTTCAAAGCGTATCGAAATGTCGTGCGAATGGGAGTTTTTGCTCTTCACCTCTATCAGGGAAACAGCCACCGGCTCCGGCAATCGAACCCGCGTCCTAACTGAAATTAGTGTTTCGTTGCATTCATCAAAGCGCAAGCCACTTTTTTGTACACTCCCACCTGCTCGTCGTTGAAGATGCCATCAGGTAAGTTATTTACAAACACAAAACATCATACCTTAATCACGGGGTGCTGATGACTGTTCATTGGCTGCGCTTTTAAAACGTCAACTGCTGCAGTAGCGCATATGGTCTTCGAGTAGGCTCCAGAAGCTGAAAGACAGGGCAGGCTGAAGCATTTTTGGGAATATACACACGTGACCGTCTACATGAACAGCGTCTCCCGTGGCAACAATGTTATGTACGCTTTTCATGGACAGCGTTGTCCACTCAGTGTGAAGGTTTTCCCCTTACATTGATCGACATCCAGGCAAATGCTCGCCTAAGAATAAACCAGGACTTCCCTGAAGGCACTGATCCATAAACGAAGTCAAGAACAAACCTTGAATTTGGAGTACTCTGCGAGTCAGTTGAAGCACCAATTGGGCGATGTAATCATGGATGCGCTTCTCGCGAAGGCCTCGTTCATCGACATCATGTCGGCTGCAATTTATTCCCCGTGCAGTTCAACTTCAAAGCTTGACATAGTCATCGTCTTCACTTCTACGATTTGGCGTTACAAGGAAACGTAACTACATAGATTAAATAGACGTACTGTGCCCACTGGCTCGCACGAATTGAAGCGGCCTACTGCGCAAACCGCGGTACGCAGAAAATGGGTGTGGCCGAGTATGTTCTTTATTCAAGCTTAGCAGTGATTCTACTGCGCGAACCGCGGTACGCAGAAAGTGGGTTTGGCCGAGTATGCTCTTTATTCGAGCTTATCAGTGATTCATACAGCCATAAACCGGGTTGTACAGTTGGAACGGCATGTCACTTGGTGTATGGCGGCATGCACAAGGTTGACACAAAATTAGGTGTGTTTAAATGCCTTTGAGGTTGCCGAAATTTTATATTCTTCTGAGGGCGATTACATTCAAAACGGCGCTAAAGTACACAAACGACCCCTTTCTTACCGAATTCACGGCGGGAACCTCTATTGTCTTTACATGTGGCGAAGGCGATATTATTCGAGCGGGTGAGGGCACTTTGTTAATGTAGGGTATTTTTTATTTATTTCTTATTTACACGACACACGTTCTGTTTGAGCGAATGAATTGATTAAATCTTTAAAAGGCATCTAGCACGTCTATTAGCGCACCGCCGGTAAAGGGGTCCTCTGTCCGGGATCCACGGGTTGTTTGTTGCTGGCTGCGCGGGCCCTGTTCAGTACGTCAAGCTGGACCATAGAGTCCTTGCTGGCCAACCGCATCGTCCACTCTTCAGTGGAGGTATTGGCTATGAGTTGTAGATGTCGTGTTCGCTATCGCTTTCGTACGTGATGCCATGAGGCACCGAGTGATGGACAGTAGTTACTGGCGGCTTCCTACTCTGTCGTAGTTTTGGTATGAAAGAATTGGCGGTAGGGATAGGTGTTGGTTTTAAGTCGTCTGAAAGCGGTCGCTTTATTTCTTGTGATCTGCGTTTTTGGATGCGAGAAAATGCGCCCTTTGGGCGGATAGTTAGATCTGAAAGCATGGTTTTAATTATTAAGAACAGCTACGCAGCACACGTGTGTGCAAAGAATCGACAATCTATGCCAAATCGTCTGCTTGTTGGGAGGTTAACTCCTTTCAATTTCTTCAAACTACTGGGTTATTTCCATGTAAACACCAATTCAAAATCCCGTCTTGCCGCCGTAATCCCTCTGAGCCATGTGTTCTTCACCGGAGTCGTCCACACATTGGCACTAATGTTTTAGTATTGATGAAACAATTCCAGACATACTTCACCTTTTTCAAGGCCCACGGACGTCGCAAGAGGATGTCTGCGTAGATATTCCGCTTATTTTGAATGACCTCGGCAGGAGCAGTGCGCCGTAGGGCGCATTCCTTCTTAAAATGCATAAAAAAAGCTGTAGCCAAGAGTGTCCTAATGGCTGCGTAAACAGGTCCTGTATTCACCAAGTAAAATTGAGCTTAGACTGCAAAATTGGATGGCTCGAAGAAACAGGATTTCCATCTTTCTTTTAGATGCGGCGCATCTCTTGCTCTGAGGCATGTCCCTCCTGTGTCGTCGTCCGCGGCGGCGGCGTCCGTCCGCAGCCCTCCTTCGTTCGCCTCTCCCACCGCTGTGTGCAACGCTCTCACTCCGGCGCATTAGCGTAACGACAGCTGGCGCGCTTGGTTGGCGCGCGCTTTGCTGCTTTAACGCTGCGTTAACAGCTGCTCCGGCGCCCATGTGCGCGCATGCGCGACTCTCCTAGGCGGTCTCCTCTCCTTCAAGTGCTGTGAATATAAAGCGGGTATCGCGCTTGGTGGTGGCCGCTAAAACACGTGTACTCTCTCATTTCGCGTATGCATGTGCATGAAAATGTAAAATTGCCTCCATCGTCCCGTGTATGACAACATCCGTATGTGATGGAAGGCATCCTACGCGTTCACAAAACGTTTCACGCGATGTAGAAAATCATTGATTTGATTGATTGTAGGTGTTTAACGCGCCAACGCAACGCAGGCGATGAGGCGCGCCGTAGTGGAGGGCTCCGGATTAATTTCGACCACCTGGGGATCTTTAACGTGCACCGAAATCTCGTACACACGGGCGTTTTTGCTTTTCGCCTCCATCAGAAAAGCGGCCGCCGCGGCCGGGAATCGAACCCGCGACCTTGTGCTCAGCAGCGTAACGCCTTAGCCACTGAGCCACCGTGGCGGGTGCGATGTAGGAAATCAACCCAATGGAAACGCCAATTGAACCCCAAGGTTCCCTCGCGGAGAGATGGAGGCAATTTTTTGTCTGGTGTTTCTCAGCTGCTTTAGCAGGAATTGAAGCACAAAGGAAAAAAAATTGTTTGAGCAAGTAAAGATAGACTAGTATAACGTTCACGTCATTCCCCAGTTGCTCCGCATGTCACGTGGCATGATAAAGTAGCGCAGAGGAATGGCGTGAATATCGTTTTAACGCACCTGGCAAGTTGTCGAAGATTTGCTCGATGATGTCAAGGACGAAGGCCCGCAATGAACAAAGAAGCAAGACACGCAATCCACTGAGAGCACAAAAATGTGTGTGAAGTCCCAATCACTTCTCCAATGTTTACATCGGGCATGCCGATCGCTATTTTAACTTAATCCAAATAGGCTGAGAAAAATAAAGCTGGTGGACACATGTCCGACCATTGTAAAGAATGTAAGTGCGTACCGAGGTTACAGCAAACGAGATGTTAGCGCGGGGCCAGTGATAGGCTTGAGAGGGAAATTATCGAAGCGCTTGTAATAGAAAAAGCGTCAGCGTACCATCTGCTGCCCTTTCAGCAAGCGAGGCTGCATTTCTAAGAAGTGGATTGGAACACTTTGGGGGATTTTATGATAATGAGGTTTACGCGCCGCCGCGACAGAGGCGATGAGGCGCACCGTAGTAGAGGGCTCCGAATTAATTTTGACTACTGGGGATCTTTAACGGGCGCCAAAATCTCGAACATCCGGTCATTTTCTATTCTTACCTCTACCACAAAAGCGGCCGCCGTAGCCGGTAATCAAAGACGCGTCCTTGGGCAAAGCACCACAAAGCCTTAGCCACTACGCCACCGTGGTGGGAGCAGTGGATGATATCATCTGCGAATAACATATATATGCAGTTATATATATTATTAAATTTCAATTGGAAGTGGTGCCTCGTCTGTCTTGTTCGTTTTCTTCTCGTGTACACGTTTCTTGCGCCTTGGTGTTTTCAATAAAACTAACTGGCTTGGCGATGGCAGTATCACTGACTAGGCAGGATAATGTTTTTGAATTTTTTAAAATTTTGACGGATGCGTTCATGTGGCGGTATTATCACTTGTGAAATTTCCAAGTCCCTAATTCTTGATTGTCAAAATATTTATTTTGTGTTAATATGCGTTGCCGTAACAATGTGAAATTTGGTGCAGTTACATTATGTATATACGATAAGCGATATGTTTGAATAGTTGGATAGATTTTTATGGCTAGTTTTTAAAATATAGCAAAGTGATCCGACGTCTTGACTGCAGGAGTGCCAACTGTTTGCATCAGCCGTAAACCAAACAATTTCCGCTTAGGAACATGTTTAGAAGCCCGATATTTGAGGCGCAAGTATTTGCAATATTTCCCAACAAGCCTCATTAGCATGCATATAAGGAGTCAATATCGAAGCGTCTCAACTGCATCACTCAGCTCGACCAACGCTTTGTGTTACTGCAGAAACTAATGTTAGATACAAACAAGAACACTGCATAGCAGTCACTCCAAAGAAATGAGGAATGTCGTTGCAAAGTAGAGAGATAAATCTGATTCGTAGATAAAAAATGGAGGGCTAATCTAAGATAAGGAATTGGGTGACGACTAGGTGCTACATTTTTCGACAACTTGCTTGAAACGAACTTTCACATAACTTGTTGTATAGCAACTGAATACGACAGCATTTTTTTGTTTGTTCTAACAAAGAAACAATTATCTTGTTTTTTTGGCGCAGGGCCAGAATTACTTCTACAAATTCGTAAATCCAATCGGCTCCTACGTCACCGTCTTTGCGGTCTTCACGGGCGGTACTCCAGACGGTCAAAAGTAAGCGTTTTTGTCGCAAAAACAAATAAAATAGAGTAAAATGGGAAAGAATATTAAGTAAAGTACTGGATAGCATGTTTTAATGCAATTCAATCGACGACCACGGCCAGCTATGAGAGCCGACAAGAAAAAAAAATTAGTGCTTTTCAACTTTATAATCACCTGCGAAGCTCGACACAGTCGACGGAGTGGACGAAACCATCACGTTTGATTGTAATTTGCTATTGAGCATACTTCCTAGCCATTTCGCTTACTAAAACTTGCAAGGACGCGAGCGTTATTCTAGCGAACAAACATTGGGGCTGTCTGTTTCCTTGCCGGGTCGTAGGCATCGTACGGTCTGTGTCACACACCACCCAAAACGCTCGACCAGTGAAGACACCACACAGGTCGGATTCTGCTGTTTGACGTGTACGTGTAAGCCTGCGCCAGCACAACGGACATGTCACCAGGGAGGACATGAAAACTAGAGCTTGGACCGCACGCCCCCCTCGCTCCCTCCACTTCCCGCCCGCGTGCGCATACACCGGCAACTGCTTTGGTGCGCGTGCGTAAACGTCAAGACATTGACAAATAACAGAGTGCGCGGCAGTGTAAAATGGAACGCCGGAGCAGCGTCGAGTAAAGCGGCTTCATCGGAATGAAATCGGGGGGAGGGCGGTTATACATAATACTGCTCCGCACTAAAGAACGGGAACAGGGCTGCTGCAGCCGCGACGTATACCAGAACGTTCGGTTTTCTACCAGCCTGAGTACCACTCAGTGGGGCAAAAAAGACATGGGGTCATCTGTACTGTTTGTTACCTGATGTGCTGCCATACACAGCCATAGGAGAAATGGCAATGACGTCTTGTGTCTATAGCGACCATAGGGTTTCTCGACAATGTTCCACAAACAGTAAAAAAGCAACTTCCACCTGGATAGTTGAGGAAAGTAATAGTCCGGAAGTCAAGAACAGATTGCCCAAGCGAAATCCTGGGCCAAATGTAACGAATAAAGGAAAGCAACCGCATACGAACTGTTTCCAGTGGTTCACTAAAACCGGCGGCGAAATAGAACCAAATTTTGTACTTGCAAACATGAGTGCCTCGCCGGAACGTTAACATCTGCATTTCTGAGCGCACTAAAACATCCCAGGTATTCCGCACCGCTTTCCTATTACACGCTTTCTCCCAAGTCTTACGTAAGGCTTTTGGCACTGGTACAGAATAGTTGGAGGCATGTTTTTAGATATGCTTTACATGGTAACTTAATCATTGTTGCTTCAACTGCGCTGCACTCTAAGAAAAAAGGGTGTGGTAGTTTCTCCCTTAAGGGTGAAACAGGAATGTATTCCTGTATCATATATTGCTCCCTAAGAGGTAGAAAGATTCTCCCCTTAAGATGGAGGAACGCGTTTCTACCCCTAGGAATTGAGGAAGAGTTCCCCCTTTCTTGAGCTAATGGAGGAGCGTTCCTCCCCTGGCAGCGTCACCCAAGCAAGACTTGTCATGCGAGAAAGGCCTAGCGAGCTGATCGGTTTGAGGATCGAGGAAGTACAAATAAGTAGGTTACTGGGGTTGTGTGGCCTAAAATGCGCTAAAATTACCCAGAAATCACCTACCGGGCACCAGAACTGCGGTTAGCAAGCGATGTCGCCAATCGTATATGCGCGTCTTCTTGCATTCGTCTCGCTGCGCACCGCGCCTGCTCGTTCAGAGCGAACGCGCCGCCGTAAACACAGTAGAAGTCATACCGATTGCTTTCAAAATGCCGCCTTTATTTCCGAAAGGCTCGTAACCCCACCGTTCACCTTATACGAGATCACAAACATCCAATGCAGCCGTTTGAGAACAACCAGTTGTTTTTAGTCGTCTTACCTTGCTAACCCGATGCATCTAAACGCGGATCGTCTGCAATCGTAAATCTCAGCGCAAAGGTAATGCAGGTGACACGAAAAATACATTCGTCGCTGTCGCATCCTCGACAATGCTCGCCCTCTAGCGTGCTCGCAGTAAAGCAAACGTAAACGTTTTAAAATGACCGATAGATGACGCAAAAAAAAGTAGGGGTGGGGCCGCTACTAAGTATCACCATCAGTGGGCACTTACACATCAAGGCGTTTCTTTGGTTTCCTTTATGGATAAAGTATATTATTATAGCCATTATTATAGCCAACATTATTATAGCGCCATCTTGTGCCAAGATGGCGCCCAGCACAGATGTCTGCGTGCTGTGCTCCGCTGTTTTTTACGGCAGACAGGAGAATTTTCGATGCACATCGTGCAAAAAACGTGCGCACTCCAAATGTATTCAGCTGCCCGACATGGAGCTGCAAGCTGTGAAGACTGGTGAGAGGCCCTTCCAGTGTAATCTGTGCCTGTGTTCGGCGTCGGAGGTGGTGAGTAGGCCTAGTGACGATTCCGTACACGAGAGCCTGCCGGCCACGCAGCCACCCGATCCTCAGAACAGCGCTCCTCGACCAGGCGACCTTGGAGGGGACGCCACCGACATCCGCGAAATGCTGCTCCACGCTCTCGAGGGCCTTTCATTCCTGAAGGACGAGGTGGCAAAGCTACGAGAGGCCAACGACCGCCTGAGCAGGGAGAACGCGCGTGCTTTCGCCCAGCAATCAGGCATAATTGCTTCTCCGCGGGCGGAGGTTCGCGGCCTTCGAGGGGAGCGGCTCCCGCGGTTACCGCGGTCCGGCGCTTGCCTCCCGAGCTGCCTGCCCCCCCTTCGACACCTGAGCTCAACGTGACGACGGCGACCCCTTCCACGCAGCGAGTGGACCTTTCATCCTTTGCCACTGTTGTGGCGAAGATAAACGCAGCGTCTACGCTTTCAGCGAACGAGCAGCTGACCCCAGCCCTTTCCGAGGCTTGCCTTTTGTTAAATGATGCATCCGGCAAGCCACCTTCCAACGACTCGGCCCAGTCAAACAAACGCAGAGGGAGTGCAGTGTGTGTGGGTGCTTCAGATGCGTGTAGCATCTCCGTCGTTCGTCCATCTAAGCGTCCGAGACAGATCTTCGTGTCTAAACTGTCACCGTCCACCACTTCAACCCAACTGACGGAGTATCTTTCGACGGTACATGTCATACCTCTGGCTTGTCAGCGGCTGAAGACCAAGTACAGTTCATATTCTTCCTTCTGCGTTACGGTCGATGAGGACTCCTTCGAGCGTTTGAGCGATCCTTTGTTCTGGCCAAAGGGCTGCCTTTTCAAACCTTTCCGCGGAAAGCTGCATCCCGAAATGTTCTGTTCCACTGATGTCCCACACGATGAAATAAACTAACAATAGGGTGGACATTTACTATCAAAATGCGCGCGGCCTTCGCACTAAAGCGTCCGAATTTTTTGCTAATGTACTTTCCACAAATTTTCCAATTATTCTAATTTCTGAATCCTGGCTCTGTAGCGACATTAGCTCTAATGATTATTTCCCTCCAAATTACCAAGTTTTCCGCAAAGATAGGAATTTTACTGGGGCTAAGCAAAAGGGAGGGGGCGTATTAGTTGCGGTCGATTGTGGTCTTCAGTGTAAGAGGCGTCAAGACCTTGAGGGCGACAATGAGTGTGTCTGGCTGGACATCCGACTGACTGGGGGCGAGAGGCTCTTAATAGGGGCGTTTTATATTCCCCCCGATGTTCCTATTTCCTCGTTCAATGAGCTACTTACTTCTGTATGAGAAGTTTGCGCTTCACACCAAAATCACCAGTTTATCATTCTAAGGGATTTCAATGCACCTGGTGTACAATTGGACAGTCTAACTAACCAGCATTACAATTATTACGTACAGCAAAAATCTCGCATTGTTTTAGACTTCCTAGATTTCACATCCATGGCAAAACTGAATAACATCAAAAACTGCTCCGAAAATATCTTAGACCTCTGCTTCTCAAACATACAGAACGCGCGAGTATCAATGGTGGATATCTCTCTTGTCAAACCCGACAAGCTTCATCCTCCATTTTCAGTTTCGGCTCCCGTTTCGATTCGGCATTGTGGTACCTCACTAAAGTATAATGAACTCTCTCCCTTCTGTTATGCACGTGGGGATTACATTGGCTTGTATAGCTTTTTTTCTTCGTTTGATTGGTCGGAAATTCAAGAACTTCCTGATTGCAATGCACAGGTCGAACGGTTCACCGAAATTGTCAAAAGCGGTATGGACCAATTTATTCCCAAGTATAAACCAAGCCACTCCAAGCACCCACATTGGTTTTCGAAAGAACTTCGTACGACTCTTAAATTAAAAGACTGCTGCCACAGAAAGTATAAGAAAACTGGGAGTGACGAATGGAAACAGAACTTCTGCTCTTACCGTAAATTATGTAAACACCTTTATGAGCGGGACCAGCGCTCCTATCTCGATTCTGTAGAGAGTAGTGCGAATTCTCAGCCTGAAACATTTTGGAGATACATCCGGTCCCGTAAGAACAACTCACATGATCTTATCAATCTTGTAGATTCCTCTGGGGAAGAAGTTCATAATGTCGCCAACCACTTTGCTCAGCACTTCAGTGCCACATGCGGCCAGCGTGACGTCTCTGAAATGAACATATTGTAAATCGCGTACAGGGCTTCAGCTTAGTGCTTTTGGACGAGCAGTTGGTTTTGGAGAGCCTAAAGCGCATGAAACCGTCATTGTCGTGTGGAGCTGACGGAATACCCCCAGCTATTCTCAAAACATACGGCAGCATTTTTGTACCTGTTTTGACGGTGATATTTAACCAGTGTCTAAAAACAAACGTGTTCCCTCTCGCGTGGAAAATTTCGAGTCCGTCCTATTTTCAAGTCAGGCTCCAAATCGGATGCAACAAACTACAGAGCAGTTTCTCTCCTTTGTGCTTGTTCCAAGCTGTTTGAGAGAGCGCTGTACAAATTACTGTCAAGTTCTGTACAGAATTTTCTTGTAAGTAACCAGCATGGCTTTATATCAGGAAGGTCGACAACAACTAATCCCTCCTGCTTTGTGGAGCAGGCCCCGGCAGCCATTTCTGAGAGGGGCCAGCTCGACGTTGTCTACTGTGATCTGAGCAAAGCATTTGACGTTGTCTGCCACACGCTGTTACTTAAAAAGCTTTTACAGGTAGGAATTGATACACCACTCGTGGCATGGTTGGGTAGTTATCTAGATAACCGGTTCAGTTTCTTTAGCGTTAACGGGCAGACGTCTGCTCTGTACAGATCAACAAGCGGTGTGCCTCAAGGCTCCGTGTTGGGGCCTCTCTTGTTCTCCATTTTTGTTAATGATGTGTCAGCCGCAATTAAGATGTCTTCTTTCCTTCTTTACGCTGACGACATTAAAATATTCAGACGGATTGAGTCCATTAATGACTGCATTGCCCTGGAGCAAGATATATCCTCATTTTCCAAGTGGTGCTCAGACAATAGATTAAATTTTAACTCTACAAAAACAAAGGTCATGTCTTATAGCAGGAAAACGAACCGCACTTTATTTTGCTACAGTATTAACGGCGGTTACTTGTCTAGAGTTGAAGAGATCAGAGACCTCGGCATGCTTTTCGACAGTGCCTTAACTTTCTCACCTCATTTCACTCAACTTACTAGGCGGGCGCTACGCTCTCTTGGGGCTGTATGCAGGTTTTCTCGAGAATTTCGGTTTCCTTCTTCATTCCTAAAACTATTCAGAACGCTTTGTATTCCGCAACTAGAATATGCTTCTGTCGTTTGCAATGGAACCTGTAGTTCCAACTGTCAACGTATAGAGCGTGTACAAACCAAATTTTTATCAATATTTAGGCATCGTTTTCCTTCGGAGCCTATCACTATAACTGTTTCTCTAAGTTCCCGGCGGACCCACGCAGACCTTCTTTTCATGTACAAATTGCTTCATGGTATTATTTTATGCCCGGAACTACTTGAATCAATCAGTCTTCGCGTTCCACAAAAAGCTACAAGGCTCGCCCACCCTTTTAAAGCAGCTGGAGCTCTCAGCACACGTTCTCCTCTTCAAAGGATGCAGCATCTGCATAATGTTCACTCCGAGAAGCTAGATATCTTTCAGCGTCCTCTTCGGGAGTTTTTGGCCGGGTTGTCAGCTCTGACACACTAGGTTCATCTTGGCAGTGCTCTTTTTCTTCACTTATCGTCCTGACGTGTGCATTGACTTCACCGAGCTTGTTCTTGTTCCTGGTTATTCATGTATTGTGCTGATACTGCGACTGTAATTATCGTAGAATTTTTCTTTTTCTGCCGTTTTTATCATTAAAAGTTGCCATATTCACTTCATGCGTCCATTTGAAACTGAAAATGTATGCTTCCAGAATCTTGTAAAAACTTTCTTCTTTTCACTCACCCTTCCGTATAGTTACGCTTATTGTAAAATGTCTTCTTGCAATTGACCAGACATTACAGCTTCTATTGATTGTGTAATGTTGCCTAAAATTACACAATGGCATTTTTACTCTTCTGTGAAGTTGTAGTTTCTTCTTATTTTTTGCTCACTCACTGTTCTTTTACCAGCTGTTGATACATTTCATTGCTGTCTTATACCTTTTCTGTGCGCCAGCACGACTTGATTGTGTAAAGTCGGTTGGATTGCACTATTTTATTTCTAATCTTCTTTGCCGTTTTTTATAGGTCTTTCTTTTTTTTTTTGCTCACTGAGTGTTTATTAGCACATTGTTGATGTACTACAGTGCTGCATTTTCCCCTCTGAGTGCTCCAGCACGAAGGCCTCCGCTGTTCCTGGGCACTATAATAAACATTGATTGATTGATTGATTGATTGATCACGGAGGCCGCATGTGGGCGGGCACACATTGGGAAGAAACATTGCACAGCACAGCGACATACACTTCATTAAAGGCACTGTAAACGCACAATACACGCAACATACAACATCGACAACATCGCAAGCATAATACACGTATACACCACAACATATAGTACACTTTTCACATGTCCGCATGATCACAAGCCACAACTAAACATTGAAACGGCCACAAAGTATTTATAACCCTGATCGCCGAGAATGCAAGTAGGAACAGTGAGATCGTTGCTTGTTTCGATAACCCACGGAAGTGCGTAAGCCTTAGGCGGGTTTTGTTATTTCATGAAATGTAACCCGTGCAATTGCGAACTTTTATTAATTTGAAGTTTTGTAAGAAGTAGTAAAATAGCTCAAAGAAGAAAAAACGTTTCACGAAACAGTGCGGCAGGTATGTTTGGGTATTGACACCCATTGCCTCGCCTTCGCTCTTTTAGCGTAGAGCGCACCACTGGTCTGGCAACCATTAATCCAAGATGTTACCGAATGGGGGCCTTTTGTTGTTGGTAACTGATGCGTCAATAGGCTGCGGTCCGTGCTCGTTGACGAAAAAAAGGAGCAGTTTGCTATCACCGCTGACCTCTTTTACCTTTGGGCGTCAGTATAAAACGTCCACAAATGCAGTGGTAACGTTGAACAGGGCGCAGGCGAGTCGCCCACAGCAAGCATGCAGCGGTGCCCACAGAATATGCTTCAAACACACCGCTGGCGAGCCGTGCCTTAGCGTGGCGGGCACCTGGTAATAATTAAAAAAAAAGACAGCGAGAAAACAAGCAAGCAGCACACCGCAGGGGAGGTGTTGCTCATAGTCGTCGTATGCGCCCGATCGGCGAAAGCCACAGTGCAACGATGAACGGTTTCGTTTTCGGCGTTGGCGCCGACAGCAGATTGCAGACGACAGGGGAGAATATTTCCGCCCCCGTTTCGGTGTTTCGTAGGGGCTGTACAGAGGGCGCTACGTGCAATTAGCTACTGGGAGAATCTCGCTGGTCCGGGGGAGAAAACCCTCGATTTCCTTCTTTTTTCTACGCTTTTTTCATAGAGTGTGGTTAATCATTTTGTTCGCGTTGAAGGGCTACTATTTGCTCTAAGAGTGATGCAAAAGGGGACGAGAATCGTGAAAACAAAAACAGCCACCACGATACAAAGTTTTCATTCAGCAAGCTTCTCGCAGAGTCGTTCAATGCCAAAAGCTCCCACTAGAATTGCCGCTGTCAGCGCGGGAGCACTGTATGTCTGCGCTACCAGCGCACACGGCGCCATGTCGGAGCCAATGCGTTGCTGTCGGCAATCCTTTACCGTGCATCAAAACGCTGAGGTGGTGCTATCACTAATATTTAGACTGAGATACATGGGGTTGCTATTGGAGTGCGAAAACGGTTTTTTCGCTTACGTTTGCAAGGTATCCAAGCTCCGATTGAACCAGTCTTGCGATACAGCAAGAATAAATTTAGTCAGGGGCAAATGAAATGATAACACTAAATTATGAACCATAACACACAAAATATGAGCTTCCGTTTAGTAGAGATAATTTAAAGGCGCTGTTGTTCTATATTTGAAAGTCACCTTTCCAAACTTTGTTGCTGTTATCGAGCCATGAGACAATTTACTTGCGTATAAAAAAAATGCGCTATATCTGTATTCTGATTCGTATTTTTGTGTTCGCGTTTTATTTATCCACCATTGTATGCGCTCTTACCGTAACACAAAGAGCGAGAGAGAGAGATAGATGGTTATGACTTTCTTGGATGTCTGAGGTTGGTTCTGAAGGGTGGACCTCGGTCTCGCTTCCTCAGCCGTCCTCCGGAATTCCTTGGATCCTAGCGCCGGCTTCGGCCATCCGGACTGCTGTGACATGTGGCTCCTGTGTAAAACTGATCAGAACAATCTCCCATTGTTCTATAGTCCTAATATTGCATCTTCTATGTGTATTCATGCGGGAGTTGTTATTACAGTCAGGTTTTTTTGGAGCTCATGTCAAGACCATATCATGGTCTCCAAGACTTCTCTGCTGTTGCTCAGAGGGCACAGGTTTGACTAAAGGTCTCGATAGGAACGGCTAGGGGAAACAAAGCTTCGAAAGGTGTTCGTCTGCGAGCGTCGCCACGGGACTGCCTCTTCTCTCGTAAGGGTGCGCTGGGCCGGTGAATATTTGCATCCAGCTCACCTGTAGTGAATTGTAACATCCCTGGATGTGACTACCTTGCCTTTGCGTTATCTGATAGGGTGTGCGTTTTCTTGGCCTTGCTGTGCTGTCTGGTATAGGGATGATGGTGGTTGTCGTGGCGTCGTCGGTAACACAGCTCGGTTTTCAAAACCTAGAGTGGTTGCTTCGGTCAGTTCATTGTTCCGGTAGTCTGTAATGGGCGGGAGTCCATATTGAAACATTTTTCTTTAATTGGGAGTCTTCTCTAACAGCGAGACTGCCGTAGGGAAGATCCTACCTTTCGCGAAGTTAAGTATGGTGTACTTCGAGTGGCTTATGGTTGTAGTCACTCATTTTAGGATTTGAAAGAGGGAAGTGCTGTCGTTCGAATATTACCGGCTCGAATGACAGCACACCCCTCCTCCACATCCTAAACTCTCATAAGAAGAATCCCTACTTCCCCAACTGCAGTACAATACCTTCCCTCACCCAGTCCGCCTCCATCGTATGTTCCCAACGCAATTTTCGACCGAACGCAAGTTCTGCTTACAACCGGTACTCTTCCTAACATCATATTAGAGTGCAAGCACAAGTCCAACCTGCCCCTTTTCCGCCCCCCTTCCCACCCCTGAGCTGTGGGAGGACCTGGTGACCAGCAGTGATCTGGATGTCCAGACACTTTTGGCCTTCAGAACGAAGGCGGATCGCTCATATCATGTCTTCATGAAATAGGGAACCACTCCCTCTGCACCGGCTCAATGAAATGTTTTTCATTCACTCACTCGGCTAGAATTTTTAAAAAAGGGCTATAGCCTTCTGCTCGCCCTGAGGGATCTTTAGCCGGCGTGGATGCCGATGCTACTGTGAGTACATCATTGCTGATGACTGCAACTGTCATGGCGTTGAGACAATCGGCAGCGTCAACGTAGACATGACTCACAATGGTTTCTGAAAGGTTTGTCTATTGGTCTCGTTCTCGATATTTTCTTCTTTCCACGTTTAGCTCTAGGTGCATAGCTGGGCGAGCACTGATCTTGCAGCAGTTTTTTTTATCTCGTGCAAATAAGCGTAAGATGGCGCTTTGTTTAAGCATGTGCTATTTACTTGGGCTTGTGACACTGGAAAAGCCTTAGCATTAGAAACTCACAAATTTGAGTCTCGCAGCGAGACCAGTGGTATTGCCGATGGCGCTAATTATAATAAATCTAACCTTTTACGCCGCCAAAGTTCTCCGCGGCTGCCGTAACAAAGATAGATTCCCCGTGTTTATGGTTTATCGAAGTTAACTTCAGTCCTGCGCCTATCACATGGGGTTTCGGCAAGATTTCACAGCGGGAACGAAAAAGTTTTCGTCACATGCGTCGCGTGATAGCAGGGGGATATTTAGGAACTATTCCAGCTTGACTTCGGGTACGCATTTACCTTGTGTTAATTTTCATGCACGAAACTTCAACAAAATAATGTTACGTACGCACTCTACGAGCGGAAGTGCAGCCACTCAAGGGCATGCAGGAAGCTCGCACTGCCGATTCCGTTGCGCTTAACAAATTTCTCGCCTTCTGGGGCAAATCTTACAGCCCCATTGATTTTGCATGCTTCAAATAACAGGGGGTGTTGTTATGAATGGCCTACTATTGTAAGGCGTGGCGCAAAGAGGATAGTAGCGGGAACACTCGATCAACTGAAACGAACTCCTGGTTTGTTGTCCGTCAGCTTAAAAAATAAGCGCACGTGTGCATGAGCATAATGCTGCCGCATTCCGTATTATTTACCAGACTACTTACCAAGCGTCAAAATGCCCCAAATCTTGTCAAGTTGAGGGGACACTTCGAACAGGCTCGGAGCTGCGCTGAGTCGCAGGTTAGGCTTCCCACGTTGTAAAGAAGCAGAGTCTCCTTTTGCAAAGAAATGTTCGCTTCGAGCAACGTCATCATCATCATCATCATCATCACCAGCCTATCTACGCCCACTGCAGGGCAAAGGCCTCTCCCATTATTCTCCAATTGCCTCGGTCCTGTGCTAACTGTGACCAATTTATCCCGGCAAACTTCTTTATCTCATCTGCCCATCTTTCTGCCGCCCCTGCAACGCTTGCCTTCTCTAGGGATCCACTCTGTTACCCTTAATGACCAGCGGTTATCTTGCCTTCGCATTACATGTCCTGCCCACGTCCATTTCTTCTTCTTAATTTCTACTAATATGTCTTTAACACCGGTTTGCTCCCTGACCCACTCCGCTCTCTTCCTGTCCCTTAATGTTACACCTATCATTTTCCGCTCCATTGCCCGCTGAGTCGTTCTCAATTTAAGTTGAACCCTCTTAGTGAGCCTCCAAGTTTCTGCCCCGTAGGTGAGTACCGGTAAGATGCAGCTGTCATACACTTTCTTCTTCAGCGACAATGGTAGGATGCTATTCATTATCTGAGAATCTCTGCCATATGCACCCCACCCCATTCTGATCCTTCTAATTATCTCTGCCTCATGGTTTGGATCTGGGGTCACAACTTGGCCTAAGTAGATATATTCGCTTACCACTTCCACTGCCTCGCCACCTATGTGAAACCGCTGTGCTGTCCCGAGGTTATTGATCATTACTTTAGTTTTCTGCATATTAATTTTCAGTCCCACGGTTCTACTCTGTTCGCACAGTGCGGAAAGCATGCTTTGCAATTCGTACCCCGAGGTACTTAGCAAGGCAACGTCATCAGCAAATCTGAGGTTACTGAGGTATTCTCCATTAACCCTTACTCCCACCTGTTCCCAATCCAACGTTCTAAATACTTCTTGTAAACATGCTGTGAATAGCATTGGAGAGATTGTGTCTCCTTGTCTGACACCCTTTCTTATAGGTATTTTACTGCTCTCCCTATGGAGGATGATCGTAGCTGTAGACCCATTGTAGATATCCTCTAGTATTCTTACATAATGCTCATCTACTCCCTGGTTCCGTAATGCCTGAATGACTGCTAGGGTTTCGACCGAGTCAAATGCTTTCTCATAATCTATGAAGGCTATATTTTGGGGTTCAGTATACTCAGCGCACTTCTCTATCACCTGATTGATCGTGTGAATATGGTCCATTGTTGAATAACCTTTACGGAACCCTGCTTGTTCTTTAGGTTGACTGAAATCTAAGGTTGCAGCAATTCGGTTAGCGATTACCTTGGTAAATACCTTGTAGACGACTGACAGTAAGCTGATCGGCCTGTAATTTTTCAAGTCCTTCATGTCGCCTTTCTTATGAATTAGGATGATGTTCGCGTTCTTCCAAGATTCCGGTACCATTGCGGTCATTAGGCATTGCGTACACAGGTTTGCCAGTTTTTCAAGGACAATTTCTCCGCCATCCTTCAAGAGGTCTGCTGTTATCTGATCCTCACCAGGTGCTTTGCCCCCTTTCATTTCTTTCAAAGCCTTCCTTACTTCTTCGGTCGTTACTGGTGGGATGTCTATCTCCTGTGAACTACTGTCTCGTTCGGCATTATCCTGTATGTCCTGGCTACTGTACAGATCCCTATAGAGCTCCTCGGCCACTGTGACTGTTTTATCCCTATTTGTGATGACATTGCCTTGCTTATCCTTAAGTGCATACATCTGATTTTTCCCCACACCAAGACGTCTCTTCACTGCTTTCAGGCTACCTCCATTCTTTACAGCGTATTCGATCCTCTCCATATTATACTTCCGTATATCAGGTGTTTTACGCTTATTGATTAACTTCGAGAGCTCGGCTAGTTCTATTCTGTCAGCTGCGGTAGAAATTCTCATGGTTTGCCGTTTCCTGATTAGATCTTTCGTCTCCTGTGAAAGTTTACGATTATGCTGTCTAGCCATAGTGCCCCCGACTTCTACTGCACACTCCGTAATAATGCGTGTAAGGTTGTCGCTGGCTTCCTGCGTCGTAAACTCGGCTTCGTCGTTAAGAGCGGAATATCGGTTCTGCAGCGCGATCCCGAATTCTTCTACTTTACGTCTTACTGTTAGCTCATTTATCGGCTTCTTTCGTACTAGCTTGTTGCGGTCCCTCCTCAAATCTAGCCTAATTCGGGATCTTACCATACTGTGGTCACTACACCTTACCCTTCCGAGCACTTCCACATCCTGCACGACGCCAGGATTATCGCATAATATGAAGTCTATTTCATTTTTGTGCTCCCCATTCGGGCTTCTCCAGGTCCACTTCCGACTCTCCCGTTTACAGAAGAAGGTATTCCTTATGCGTTAGTTATTCAGTTCTGCAAACTCAACTAGTAGGTCCCCCCTGCTATTTCTACAGCCCAGACCATAGTTCCCAACTGCCTTGTCTCCAGCCTGATTCTTGCCTACTTTAGCATTGAAGCCCCCCATAACTACGGTATACTGTGTTTTTACTTTAGCCATTGCCGATTCCACATCTTCATAGAAGCGTTCCACTACTTGGTCGTCGTGGCTGGATGTGGGCGCGTAGCCCTGCACCACCTTGAGCTTGTACCTCATATTTAGCCTAATTACAAGACCTGCTGCCCTTTCGGTAATGCTATACTATTCGTCTATGTTGCCAGCTATGCTTTTATTGACTAGAAATCCCACTCCCAGTTCTCTTCTGTCCTCTAGACCACGGTAACATAGGACGTGTCCATTTTTCAGCACCGTAAAGGCTTCGCCTGCCCTCCTAACCTCGCTAAGCCCTATCACATCCCATTTAATGCCCTCTAATTCTTCGAACAACACCTCGAGACTTGCTGCGCTAGATAAGGTTCGCGCGTTAAACGTTGCCAGGTTCAGATTCCATTGGCGGCCTGTCCGGATCCAGGGATTCTTAGCACCCTCTGCTGCGTCACAGGTCTTACCGCCGCCGTGGTCAGTTGCTTCGCAGCCGCTGGGGACTGAGGGCCGAGGGTTAGTTAGCGTATCCATGGGAGGTTGTGGCCATTACTACACCAGGGTGGCCAATCCTGCTCTGGTGAGGGAGTGCATTACCGGCAATGGTCGCCGGGGTCAGGCCGCACCCCAAGCCCCTTTGTGCAATTCCATCAATACGCGGATTTTTTTTAATCCGGTGGGAATTGTCCGGCACCGGGATTCGAACCACGGTCCTTCTGCACGCGAGACGGGTGTTCTACCTCTACGCCATCGCTGCACCTTACGTGACGTATATGACCTCAATTTTATTTTCACACACATGCACGTGTTTAGAGTGATACGTAAGGCCGCCGGCTTCCTGTCGCGGTATTTCACGGCTGCGCTCCTCCTGCTGATCTGTGTTATTCGGTATAAAATAATCCCTAAGAAACTCTATGTACCATATGACGATAGCTTTTCGCTCGCGTCTTTGTAGCAGGAGCCACATCCTGGTACACCAAAGGACTTCATCATTTTGGCCCACTGTTCCCACCCATAAGATCAAAAGCACCACATCTACAAATTGCTGGGAACTACGAAAACAAACTGCCGATAATGCCGCATTCGGTGGAAGGAGCTGCTTAGACGCAGCGCACAAACGCTTGGCCTCCACCGTGTAAAGTTTCAGTGACGTTAGCGGGTACCTCTTCCAGCACCACCGCTGGGAGGCTGTGGGGAACATCTGAGCATTTCTCAGTGCGTTATGGCGGCGTTTCGTGACCACAGAAGCATTGAAAGTGTGCTTAGACGATCTTATCAATCTGTACGTATCCCTGTTATGAATGGGCCAAGGGCCACTCAGGCAGAGTGTCGAACACTGGTTAACCCGTTAAGGACTATATTCAACAGGATGGAGGACAAGCACAGGACAGTAGACGGTGGCACGTTATAGACAGGACGGGCTTGGATAACACGGGCGCACAGCCAACAGTTAGGAGGTACACAAAATAGTCTGACACTCCGGAAGGTCCGAGAGCAATGCCCAATAGGCAAGTCAGGTCACGTTCAGTCAATCGCGACGCGTTGCTATCCTCTCCAACAGCAAGAACGGCAGCGCCCAACAGCCGGAATGGAGCGTCAGCAGTCGGTGCACCAGCACCTGAATGACGGCGCCCAGACGAGCTCTCGAGCCTTGGCGGAGAGTAGCGACGGTCGCGTTTAAGGTGGCCCAGGCGTCTCACGGGCTAGTTTCCACGGACCGCACCCTATTTCGCCGCTTGGCTTCCAGCCGTTTCGGTTATACGTTCCGCGATCACTCAACCGCGACCCTCTTCCTCGTCAACGTCGCTGTCGTTCTGCTGGCTCACTTTCGCGGCCAATCACTCACGTGGCCATTCATCACATCACCCTCACCTTAAGAGAGTTGTTAGGGGAGCCAACAACTATTTTACTAGTCACAGCCTAGGTCTCGACCAGAGCGCACTCACGCACAGCATGCAGTCAGAAATAGTCAGTTGCACGATGGCTTTTTACTGCTGTTTCACACGCATGGAGTAAGCAAGCGAAAGGTCTCTTCTCAAACTATCAAAGTCAGTAGCTTGCATTAGAGCGTGTCACTGAGCGTGTATACAGCGGCACTTGTCGGTCGTTCTCCGGCTGCAGATGTGGCATGAGCGCATAAACCGCTTAACATAATTTTGCAGATCCGGCCAGTAGGATTTCTCTAAAATTCGCTGAGCAGTCTTGCTGATGCCCGCATGTCGAGGTGTGACGTTCTCATGTGCGGCTCGGATGATGAACTCCCGGAACATTTTCTGCACTACCTTCTGCTTCAACATCTTTCCCTCTGCGAATTGGCACTCTCTATATAAGGGGCCCTCGCTTTCAAAGAAAGTATGGCGGTGACCTCGTGCGCAGCGAGACTCCCTCCAAACTTTTCTGTAACAGGACCTCCAAGTGTAGTCTTTGCGCTGCTCTTGGGGTAGTCTAGCTCGGTTGAAAGGAGTACACGAAGGCGGTGCCACGTTGAAACTTGTGGTCTGCGGTCGTTCAGTCCTTGCAACGCCGGAAATGAAATAGCAAGGCTCCGAACGTAGTGTTTGTCCCAGGCTGCTCTTCGGTGTTTCACTGTCGCCAGTAACTTGATGCGCCCAGTCACGATCTGGCTGGTGAGGCTCCCTGACGCCTGGAATATTTCCAAGAATCAGGTCGTAGATGGGATGACTCACGCAGACTGCGATGATCTCTCCCACCAAATACTGCGTGTGGACATGGATTTTGCTTCTGGGAGTTCCTGGACCGAGCCGTCAAGAACTCGGCGTGTCATCCCAGTCTAGCAATCGTCGTCGACCATATCTCTGCGGACGATGGCTGTGTCGCTTCCGGTGTCCCGGAGCACGCTGGCGAATCTTCCTAGCACGTGTCCAGGAACAACTGGTATTCCCTAACGAGAAACAGTGAATTTCTACCGGTCGTGTTAACATAGTTGGAATCCCGCACAGTTGTGCCCGACGTCTGGCTCCTGTGGGATTTGATTTTCGAGGCTCTCCTTGGAGGCTCGTAAGTGGCACATGCGATCACTTTGGCTTGGTCTCCTGATTCGCTTCCACAATTGACGGAACTGTGACCCGGCCTGCCACACTTGGAGCAGTTTTCATGTTCTTTGCTCACAGTACGACGGTCTTGCGCACGGCATCCAGGACCATCGCATAAAAACACTTTTGTGTTGCCTTTCCCTGGTGTGCTGGCTGCACCCTTCGTAATTTCCGGCACGTCAGTTGGAAGCTTCCCTAAGTTCATAAATCTTTGCGCCTCCAGAAGACGTTCCATGACATCTGCCAAGGCATCCAGGGTGGCACACTCTCGTTCCTTCAGGAAGACGACGAGTCTCGGGTGGGAACAACAGTAGAATTGCTCTGAGAGTAACAAATCGCGGACACCTATGTAGGTCTTGGAAATGTTGGCATTTCCACCCAATGGTCGAAGTAGCTCGAGAGCGTCGCCGCAAAATGCCTTGCCGTCTCGCCGTATTCAGCCTATGCTTTCCGAAACGTCTCTCCTCGCTTGTTCCGAAACAAGCGAGGAGATTTTGTACTGGAAAAGCTTAATGTACTATTTCCGGATTGCTTGAATACTCAAGAAGTGCCAATAGCCTGAAAAAACGCGAAACTTATTCTAATTCCAAAGACGGGATATTCCACGGATCTGAAGAATTACAGACCTGTCAGCCTAATCTCGCTTGTTACAAGCTGTTTACCAAAATTATAAGTGACAGCCTGGATTAAAATCAACATAGAGAACAGGATGGGTTTAGCAAAGGGTATTCAACCATGGATCCCATTCGTGTCATCAACCATGCGATAAAAACATCCGCAGAGTAAACTAAGCCCGTTTATATGGCATTTACAGATTACGAGAAAGCGTTTGATTCCTTACTCACGGCAGCCGTATTAGAAGCAATAACCGACCAGAGACTAGAGGAAACATACGTAAAACCTCTAGAAGACAGATAAGAAATGCGCGGGCAGGATTACACTCTACAAGCACAGCGATAAATGTGCAATCCGAAAGGGAATAAGAAAGGAAAATACCATCTCTCCAAAACTATCCACGGTATGTCTGGAGAAGGTATTTATATAGCTTTAGTGGGAAAACATAGGATTAACGATAAACGGAGAATACTTCAGTCATTTGATGTTTGCGGGCGACATAGCCTTGCTGAGTGGGACGGCGGAACACATGCAAACAATGCTTGAGGATCAACAATCAGAAAGCCCGAACTGGGGCAAAAATAAATACGAACAAATCAAAAGTAATGAGGAATAAGCATCCGAAAAACGTCCTCTTCACCGTACGAAACGAAACACTACAAGAAGTTAAAGAATAGAACTACCTCGGACAGATGGTTAGTGCTGACCCCAACCTCGAAAGAGAAAACCACCGCAGAATAGGTATGGGTTGAGAAGCACTGGGCAATAACTCCCTAATAAGGAAAACTAAGCTACCTGTGTCACTCAAAAGAAACATCTGCGACCAGTTCATACTGCTGGTGATGACATATGGCACTGAAACGTGGCGTCTAACTAAACAACTAAAAAGCAAGCTTAGGTCGGCTCAACGGGCCATGGAACGAATAATGTTAGCAGTAACATTCAGGGGCAATTAGGGTAACAGAGTGGATACCAATAGATCGGTCTAGAAGTGGATGGATAATAAAAGGATGGAAAGATGAAATACGGAACTTCGTGGGTAAACTGTGGACTGAAGCAGCGCAGGAAAGGAGCGGTTGCAGGTCAGTGAGAGAGGCCTTCGTCCTGCACCTGATCCGGCTAATGATGATGATGGGATAGGTGATGACACGACGAATCAGCTTAATTCTTTATTTTTTTCTGCAGGATTCGGATTGGTTTCACTGGCGCAACTACGGTCATAGCATACAGAAACGTAAGTCTAAAGCCAAACGAAGAATTCGGTATTAGAGCCACTAACACCTTTGGCGGCTGGCTTGTGGTAACAAGCCTGCCCGGTGACACAGAAGAGTTGCTTTCCGCCACCCCGGGAGAAGAAAAAATGACAAATGTAACAGTGAGCAACAACTGCTACATCAGACGCATCTTGGCCGTAAGTATATAAGACCCTGCACTTAGCACGCCTGCCCGTCAAACTACTGTGTACCCGTTTCAGTGACTCCCTACAGAAAAAGAAACGGTGCAGAATTTGTATAGAGCGTATTCACATACATACAGGCAACCATGCGTGCGCCGCCATATCTGTGGCCAAGCATCTGTTGCTAGGCGACGTTGTGCGCACGGCCCGCAGATCAGGCCCTCCTCTTCTCCTCCGTGCCTTCATGGCGGCCAGGCAGGTCGTGGTCCGCGATAGGAACTTGTGTTTTCGTGCAAGGCGTGTGCGAGTGGCTTGATAGTCTGTTGCACCGCGATAGCGTTGGTTACGCGAAAATTCATGGTTCCGCTCATGAGTGTGACAACCTTATCTGCACTTCAACCCCAGCCTCTGCGCACACCTACGAGCGAGTGCGAGCCGGTCGGGGCGCAAAGGTTGCATATTTAGCGCATTGGTCGTTTGTCAGCATGAACTGCATCATTTCCAAACTGATGCCCACTGAACGCAAAGTAATAACTCGACGCTAAGTACTGTTGAGTACAGTGCGATCTACCTATCGCCAGACGCGTATCAAGTCGCCGCCGCAGATCAGCTGATGGCCAGCAGCCGCGCTCATATGTCACAGGTGAGTTGTTTTGCTGAGTGTGAAACATTTAGCGCACGAGAAACCCAGTGCCAATGTGTCGCCCGTGCCATCTTGAGGGAAGCCGTTTTTAGGGCTGCTTTTTTGATAATAACTCGAACATAAGCAGCAACGTGTTTTCTTCTTGTTTTTTCTCGTGCGGTGATTGGATCGCATGCAGCGATCAATTTACTTCTGTCAATCTCAGCGCAGGGCATGAAGCCCTGTGTTTCGATTGTCCTTGGGTGGAGCGAGGAAACCGGCGAGCATCAGTTAAAGGTCAAAACCTCGGGTACTTCTATCCTGCGCACTTTTGAGGCCGATATATCTTTTAAAGAAATTGCTGTTCGATCACGCCGTCCGGAAACGAACGTCGCCTCAAGCTGTTTTGCGCCAGCAGTGCTTAGCGAAACTTACTATTATGTGTTTTTTGGGGCAGCAGAACTGCCATTTCAGTCTCCGTACAAAACTTGTAGCTCCTGCTTGGTTTAGAAAAACTAATTGTGCACATAATGGAAGTAATTTTGCCTTTCTGCTTCACCCCGAACTTTAGCCGGTTTTTTTTTCTTTCTCTTTCATTGCAGGCGTATGCAGCTGCTAGAAAAGAAATACGGCGCCCTCACAGAGCTGGTGTGCGTCCTGCGGGGCAAGCCTCAAGAGTGCCGTTTTTTTGCGGCATCCGTGAGCAGCAGCAGGTTTAAATACAGTGATGGTGTTTAGCACACTTCGAAACTGATCTACAGAAATATTCAGAAATAAACAGCGAGGTCGACTGGTGCCCTTTTATGTGCAAATAGCTGCCTTTCCAGCTACTGCTATTTGAATTTACAATGAATGTGGAAAATGAAAAAAAAAAGAAACACATTTTGGTAATGCTCTTCATGTTCTAGAATATAAAAAAAAAATTTAGTCATACTCTTCATGTGCTAGAATATTTTTTGCAAGACGTGGTTTCTGGCCAGGAAATGATAACTCATGGCTATCGCCTTCATTTTGGCTAATTTAACTGTTATGAAATGGTGATCTGTACAGTGAGCACAAGGACTTCATTGAATTATCGGGCCACATTTTGTCACACTGCGAAAAGTTACGCTTCTGTTCCACTTTTTGGGAAGTACGTTCATTGCTTAGAAAAGGAAAAGTTCACACATGAATTGATAGACGTACAAATGTTTAATAATGTGTGCATTAGAGACCCTTCAGTTGCACTCCCAAAAAAAGAAATCGTGTATCAAAACCTTGCTATGTAGCAGGGAAGGGGCGAGATGACGTGTTGGTTTTGATGTGCTTTTAGCCTTTTCATTGGTTGTAATCACATTGGTATGTTTATTCCTTGAATAAACAATCAGTCACAGTTCAGTGCTTTGTCCTGCCTTTGTTCATATTGCTTTGTAAGACCCACTTTTCATAATGCAATACCAACTAGCTTACCAACCCATGTTCTTTGTGCACCACCAAAGCTTAACATTGGTGTTTCCGGGCATCAGCAGCAAGGCTTCTTAAGTTAACTTGTCTTACTTACACCTAGGGTAACTGCTAACAGCAGCTTGGGACACTATTAAAAATGGCATGATGAGAACATGTCTATCAAGAAACATTTTATTACACATCAATAAAACACCACCCAACCAACAGTTCACAATGTAATTACCCATCAGTTAAATATTAGTGATAGTTTGCAGTAGGTCACAGGAGCACCGATGCAGTCTGCCGATTCTCTTTTGTTGTCACTTCTGCACTACTACTTGGAGCTAAACAGAGACAAGGAGCCTTGCTGGGGTACAAAAAAAAATTACACCCATCTCCCCGAAGGGAACCATGAGTAGGATGCGGAGTGTCATGGGGGTTCCGTTTGCGTTTCTGTTATGTTTAATTGCGTCAGCGCACCCACTGACGGGACTGTTGCTTCCATCCTACTTCATCTGAAGAAGCTCGGAGTCAAGCGAAGCAAGCGCAGCACTGAACGGGCGCTCTGCTAGTTCCCCTTTATATTCACAGCTGTAGGAGAGGAGACTACGAGAGAGAGAGCCGCGCATGCGCGCGAGAGAGCTGAAGCGAACGGAGGAGGAGCGCGCGCAGACGGTAGGAGAGGAGAGTACGCAGCTGTTTGGAAAGGAGGAGAGGAGCGCATGCACAGATGGTGTGCGGACGGTCTCCACCGGTCAACAAGTGACATACCCCCGAGCATAAGACACTCCGCATCTAGAACACGGAAACACCATTTTTTCCCATTCCATTCGGTTTTTGTGTGTGGGTGCTTCCACTTGTAACCTTCCATTCTTTGTGTTACGATTGATACACATAGCCATGCCCTATGGTGCACAGTTAATCTAAAGCAAGGGTGTGAAACACCCGGGCCACATGTGGCCTGCAGACCTTTTGATTTTTTTTGACCTTTTGATGTATTAAAGGATCACCGTAAAACAAATATCAGTGCCTATATTTTAGTCATCCTGGAGATCAGTACTGATATGTTTCTCGAATGGTGACACCAAATTCCATACAGAAATGACCAAGCATATTTACAATGTGTGGGAAAGGACTTGTTTTGTTTGAACGGCAGCATTAGGTGACAATTTGTTACACCCCCCTCCCCCCTGCCTTTCTTGCATTGCAGCCTTCCCATGTGGGACTGAACTTCTTGACTGTGGCTTGCTTGCTCACTGATGTGAGTTGAGACCCCTCATGTCACTAACTAAGATGCACAATTTTTTTTGCACAAAACATTAACAACTCTTAAAAACTTGCATACTACGACGACAATCATCAATGTCAGTTTGGACAAAAAAGGGAAAGAAATACTGACATTGGGCAGCATTACAAACACCCTGTATTTTTCGTGAAGACACAGAACTAAGCTGAAGAACGTTTATAGAGCAGCAGCAGCAGCATAAAATGGACAGTGGTGTAACAACTGACAAAAAATAACCTACCTAAACCATTGGAATCAAAATCACGAGCGTAACAGTTCAAAATTGGGTTTGATGTCTTCATCTAGACTCCCATTGCTTTAGGCTCGCAATGGGTGCTGCCATTCACTGCGTGGAATAGCATTTCACATTATGGAAAATTCGGAGGGCTTATTTTACACATTACGGCACATCAAAACTTTCACTGCCAAGAAATTAGGTAAATCGTCGGTCAACAGTCCAAGAAACAGCTTTTCATGTCTACAGGAGCAAAATCCTCATAATGTTCTGTTTGAACAGAAGAGTGCATTCATACAGATGACCAGGGCTAAAATCTTCATGACAGAACATAACTGCAAATCACACAATGAAAACCAAAACATCTGTGCATTTAGATACTACAGCGAAACAAAAAATTGCATCAATAAGTCAATCATCAGGAATTGCACTACCTGGTACAGTAGCCTGTGCATTGTGCTGTTATGCCCATCGCTGGGTAGTCCCTAAATCATACTTCCAATAAATACACATGGTTTGCGGCGATTTTAGATGCCCACCAAACAACATTTTTTGCACACCCGTTACACACCACACTAACCATGCGTTGCATCCTGGCTGTCTTAATGGTCATGTTCGCCTTCTAACCAGTGGCATTGGATGCCTGCTGCTCTTTTCACTGTTGCCCAGTATTGGCATTTCATTGCGGCCATTCCCATTCCATCCTCTTCTGTGTGGCTAAGGTGTTGTGCTGCTGGGCCCAAGGACATTGCAGGTTCGATTCCCAGCCACTTTTCTGACAGAGGCGAAAAGCAAAAACGCCCGTGTCTGCGAGATTTCGGTGCACGTTAAAGATCCCCCCCCCTTCTTGCCCCAGGTGGCCAAAATTAATCCGGAGCCTTCCACTACGGCGTGCCTCACCCACCTATTTCCCACACAATAAGGGAAACTGCTAGACATTGTTGTCTCAGCCAAACTGATGCACACGGCTTGCTGGAAAATGCCTATTCGAATGGCACAACTGACTGGCTCAGATTTGCTAGAGCTGCGCAGACAGCTACAATTTTGTCTAGCTGGGTGAGCCTCTCGTTGTGCTTCACAGTCACAAGATCAATTGGAATAGTGCTTGACAGGATTCAGTATTGTCCTCTAAGTAGCCCAATCACCCGTTCTACATGAATGCGGACATTAGCGAATTTTCGAGTTTTTTGGACGTCCCAAGCCGATAACTGCGATTTCCCCCTAGTGAAAGCCGGCATTTCTAGCTTGGCTGAGTGGATGCCAACAGCATCACCTATTGTGAATCCTCTGTCAGCCAACACTGTGTCACCTGGTACAAGGTTATTTAAGATGCCGCAAGACTCGGTAAGGCGCTTGTCGCTGGTCCGACCACCCCAACCCTCGGAAATGAAAGTGACTGCACCTTGTGCTTTGCAGTGCAACGCCTTAGCCACTTAAACACCGCGGCGGGTTATATTTGCAGCATTGGTAAAACCATTTTGGAATACTGCAACTTGCCAAGGAATTTAGTCCAGTCAGTTCTACCTTGCAATCTGATTATACTCACATTTTTTGCAGTTTGTTTTTAGTTGTAAATTAAGTGTATCAAGTCATTTTTTTTGCGTGTTTGCCATTCAGCAGAAGACTGCACTTACTGGGCACGTCTGGTATTGATGGTCATTTGTCCTCAACACATCCTGTATTTACAGATTTCTTTTCTGACTCCAACAACTGCATCGGTGAAGCAATTTTGTAAGCCTGCAGCTCGTCGTCTTGTTCAGTTGTTATTAACGTGCTATGTTAGAGAAATCACATCAATCTCAATTATCTTTTTAGTTTAAGAGTGTGGCATTACTTTGTGTATTTACCAGAAAACTATTACCTGTCTGTATAATGCCTTTAAATCCCTATTTCTTTGAACTGTTTCAACACTTTTCTGTGTATGATACTGTCCAGTTGCTGTGATTTTTTTAACACGAGGAAAATGCAAATATCATTTTAAGCAGTGACATCACAAATGACATACTGTGTGCTGAATAAACTTTTAAATGCAGAGCATTTCTTAGCCTCACCTCTTCCTGCGTCGGACGGCGTCCACAGCTCCGCGTCCGCAGCAGGTGGGCCTCTCCTCCTTCCCTCCTCTCTCTCAACAGCAGCTGGCGCGCGCATGCGTCGTAGTCAGCCCGTTCGCTCCGTCGTGGTCTCGGCGTAACAGGTGCGTAATAGCAGTGCGGTGGGGCGTGGAAGGGCGCGCGCTGCTTGCACATGCGCGCTATCCCCCCCCCCCGTACTGCTCTCCCTCTACTGCGCGCGCTGCAAATATAAAGCGGCTAGCGGTCGCTCGTGCTTCAGTCACTGCGTTGCTCCTTCCTTCCTTGGTTGACGCTCGCTCCACCCTAACGCGACTTTACTCTCCTCTCTCTACCCCAAACCAAAACCAACGCAACTACGACCCAACTACCCACCCTAACGCGACTTTACGCGGCGTTAACGACCCCCAATGCTCTGCATTTACTAGTGTTCCCCTCGCGGGAAGACGCGGGAATTTTTCTGTTGTTGCCCACTAACCTGTTGCCTACTAAAAGCTTTGCAGGCTTTGCTTAAAGACCTACAAAAAAAAATAAGTAGCAGATAGTGAATTTTCACTATTGTAAATGCGATACCCAGGACTCTGCTGGGAAAAACTCGTCATTGTGTACATAGAAGGGAACTTAGTATCTGGCACACAGCATCACTGAAAAGCAATTTACATGCCCATCAGAGCTAAAACATGCTAAAATTCACACTCACTGCTACATTGTAATTTTTTTTATTCTAAGCATCCCCTTTTATTCATGCCCCTTGCACTTGCGATAGATGCACTTACGGTTGATGCACAAAGATTTGGAGTATTTAACATTCAATACACGTTTTATTAAAATGGGGTAGGAACTAAGAATTGAGCAAATCGGGCAGTAAAAATTGGAACAATTCATATGGTGAAAGGTGTTGGAGGGCCAGAGACAGATGTGATGATAGTTCCAGGGTGCTTACTGCTCCTACCCTTGTTCTACTCTCCCCAAGTAGGAGCTGTGCAGTTCGGTCTCCCACTGCTATTAACACTGCAACTTGGTGTGGCTGTGTGAGGACGCTGACATAGCATGTGTGCTAGGCCTGCTCCTTCCTGGCACCTATGGCACTCTGCAGGGGGGGTGGGGGGACAGCTACTGTTACCTGTCCTGGGTAACAGTACCTGTAGACAAGCTCCGACACGAAGTTGTCTGGAGGTGTCTCCAAACCACAGATTCCTGGGAGGGATACAGGCTCAGGTCAGCTGACAGTGGTTGGGGATATCCGTGTAGGACACTACTCTGTTCCTGCCTGACAGTGAGATGAAGCCACCGTCCAGATTGACGTGCGCTAGGTCGGTGAAGCCGCAAGCGGCGTTGTGTACGGATTCACTCCTGGCCATGCCAAAGAGGGCAGCGGTCCAGATTAGATCCAGAATTAGCGGTGCACAACTTGCCGGTTCGTTTTTCGGGGTCGAAGCCAAAAGTTAGAGGTACAGACACCTCTTCGGAGATCTGCCCTCGGGAGAAATTTAGGATTGCAGACTTGGAGGTTTTAATTAACAGCGATGCTGTTGAGCAAATCATTTCTGTATGGTGTCCGCAGTTTTTAAAATACTACGAAAATGCACACCATTCATGCTCGCGTGCCTTGATACGTGTGCATAGTTTGTCGCGGATAGTGGATAGGCCACAGATAGTTGGCATGGCCGAGGAAAGGAAGAGGCCGGTGTGCTTCGACAGGCTCGGCGTGCAAAGCATCTGCTAGAGACGATAAGTCATGCTTACAGGGCGGCACAAGAAAACGTCGACCAAAACGACGAGCTCACTCTGGCGTTGCTCAACGTAAGGTAATGAAATGCCATCCCGCCGACGTCAACCACGGCACCACGACAATAAAACTCAACTTTGTGACCGTCAATGATGAAGTCTTGCACGCGAGCGCAAGCTTCCCTGAATTTTTTTACTGTTCTGATTTTTGTGAAGGCCACCATTGCCAGTGCAATGGCTGCTGCTTCATACACCACTGGGGTATGAAGCGGGCCAGAGGCAATGGAGTTTCCCTGGTTATTGACTACAGCAACTAATATTACGTCGAGACGAAAATAGTTGGCTGCGTCCCTGTAAACCACGTCGTCACATTTAGCTTAGTGTTTGCGTAGAGCTTGCGCCCTGGCCTATCGTCGCTCGTCGTTGTAATTGGGGTGCGTTTCACGAGAAGAGGGGGAATGAGGATGCAATCTCCGCGTTGTTGGAATAGCTACTTGTAAAGTTGTGCTGCAAGGAAGGTTAATGTCCAATGTGCTTAAAATGCGACTCCTTGTTTGGCTGTTAGCTAAAGCTCATGCTGCCTTAACCTTTGTAGAAAGTGTACGTCTGAAACTGATCATGGTATGCAGAAAAAGAGTTTTCATCCATGTTCAAGAACCTTTCCCATGCATGGAATGAGAGATAATGGCTGGAGAATTTCAATCGTAAGCTTTTTTTCAGGTTTAGGGATTAAAATATTTTTGGCTCTTTTCCACTGTTTCGGAATGTGGCCTCTATCCCAACACATATTGAGCTAATGAGTGAGGGCTTCCAAAAAGTCATAACCTAGATTACAAGCATTTGTTCCTGATGTCGTTTTGCCTAAAAGCACATTTTGTTTTGTGCAAAGGGCCGTAATAGCAGCCGCGTACCTTGCCCGAAGTAATGTTGAGGAGGGCATTATTCCAGCTCGAGTAGGGGGGCAGTACCTTGGCAGCACAGCTTGCAATATGAAGATCCTGAATAACCTTCAGTAGTTCTTTGTCCGTGCTACCAAACTGATAGGGAATGACACTTATGGCGAATTCCATTGGGAGAGCAGGAGCACTCAAAAGCACTCTGAAAGTGCTCTCTCCTGAGCAGGCGTGTTTCAGTGGTCGAACAGAAGTAGGAGCACTGTCATCCAGTGGTAGTGCGAGACCACTTTCGGTGCTCTGAGAGCAGTTGGGAGCAGTTCGATCTGCTCCCGCTTGAAAAGTCGGAGTGAGCACAGTACGATACGAAGGAAGTCACATGACCTTTAACGTCATATCCTCCCCTTTGTGTGTGTGTGTGTGTGTGTTTTGCTCCTTGTATCGGGGAGCGCGGCAGTATCCATCGTGCATTTGCAACTTTGTGGAATGGGCAGCGAGCCCTACGAACATGCGAATGCTTCACACCGCCACACGTGCTTTGCCCGGCTTTGCTCACACATGCTTTTCCGCAGAGATTGCTGGGATGCCTAAAGGCTGGAATACGTGGAGCGAACTTTCACGACAAAGTTCGCGCGGCGAGAAATCTCTGAGCTACCGTACTTATCCAATTGTAACGCGCCCCCGATTCTAACGCGCACCCAATTTTTCGGACAAAAAAACCAAAAGACTTGCACCTCCGTTTGTAACGCGCACGGAACTTTATAACCCAGACAAACGAATGCGGGAGAAATGGGCGATTTATTCCTTAAAGTAATTTCGCTCATCTCACTCCTCGTTGCTTTCCGCTGACCAGAACATCTCGTCCTCGGTGCCGCCAAGAGCCTTCGCGATGCCACACTTCTGAACGAACATTCAACCATGGTCGATGGGATCGTGGCCCACGCCTCGCACGCCCATCCCGCGAGCTTCTCCAGAGCCGCACGCTTCAGCCGACCGCTCGTTTTGAACGCGTGAGAGCCGCTGCTGCCATTGCTGTTATCAAGCGCGCAAGTGGAACAATTTGACGATTTGTGTGAACGCCGATAGAAACGTCTAGGCGCATATGGTTCCTGCGTCCGAAAAATCGTTGCTAAAAGCTTTAGCGCCTACTTGACATGGTGATGGCGATGGGTGGGACGAAATTTCTGCTGTTTCGGTTTCGGTTTCGAATCCGATGCTAACGCGCATGTGATTTTTCGGCTTATTTTTCCGGAAAAAGGGCGCGCGTTACAATCGGGTAATTACGGTACATGGAGCGACGACATGGCGCGCGCCGCCACGCTGCCGCTGGGCTGCTCTAAGTTAAAGCCCCTCCGCCGCGGCCCTGCCCATAGGAGGGGCTTTACTCTCACTGAACTCCATGCCCAGAATCAACGGTGCTGTTCAGTAAAGAGACCCAGTGAAGGAGCTTCCCACTTTGGCTGTACATCATTTAACGATTCTGCGTGGGGCGGCGTGTTTCTTCTACTGAAATATTCGTTCTCAGTTCTCAAAAACGCTAAAGGCTGAAGAGAGAGAGAGAGAGAGAGAGAGAGAGAGAGAGAGAGAGAGAGAGAGAGAGAGAGAGAAAAACGAACGGCACCGGGGAGATTCGCACGAACGACTACAAGAACAAGTAGCCAGCAGTTTAACCTCTACTTCACCCCGAGAGATGGTGCATATGAGCAAAATAGCCTCTGTTACTGGTTTTTGTCGTATTTGAGACGCCCTCGTAGTGATACCGCCTGTTCCTCACTCGCCAATCTTGCAGACAGGCCTCATATTGCTGCTACTGCAAGTAATGTAGCCGGATCGCCCTTATTTAACCTGATAAATGCTATCATGTATGCCCATACAGCCGGTCGGGACCGTGTTTTCCCCTCGTCGTTTTTTCCTCTCCCATTTGCTCTCCGGGTGCGTGCCGCACTCATGGCAGGTGCAGTGGCCCTGCTCCCGCGTGCCCCCAAGTGTTCTGTCACCTACTCCTCACTGCACGATGCCACTGCTCCTGTTCTCTCAATGGAATTCCCCATTAGGTTGCATCAATGTATGGCTTGGCTCTTACCGAGATCGATTAAGCATCAGACGACGTTTCATGTCTTGGGTAGTTGCTTCTCACGGTGCAATCGCAAGCTGCATGCCAATTTTGTCGCAATAACTGAGTATTCTTCAATGTGTTGGTCAAGCCAATCCAGGCGACAAAACACGTTGCAACTGACTTTGTTCTTGCGGAGTTGCTGTTGCAAACCACTCTTGGCCTCCCACATGTGGGGAAGCTGCAAGTCAACCTGGCATTGGTTCCCTGCTTCAAATGTATAATTAGTTGCCTGCTCAGCATCTCGGCCCAGTTGATCCGCCTTTGCCTTAATGTTAGTTATTTCTCAGATATGTGGACCAATCACCGAGTGTGAGGAATCCCGCTGCACCACTCAGAGCCCTTGAAATGCATCTCAGTAAATGAGGATAAGCGGGCCTACCAGACCTTCGTTTGATGTTGCCGGGTGGTCGCTGCCGAGATTCTCTTATGTGTTGCGTAAAGTGGTCTTCCTTTACGTGTGTTCTGTAAAAGTGAGGCAAGGCTGCTCACACTGCTGCCCATCACTGCTCACACTACTTCCGGTGCAAGTGGGATGCGTGGGGTCAGTGGTAAGGGTGAGGCCTTCTTGTTGGGCATCAAGCCAAAGGTTTTCGCTTTTTAATGGTGTCATGCTTGCAATCCCCACTTAGTGTGATGTGCATTAAAATCACCGACAATGAGTAATGTGTCGAAATGGAAAATTTCAAGAGTTTTTTAAAAAAGCTTGGTCAATTTGGAGGTGTTGCGAGAAGGGCTTCATACGTTTAGGAGAAACGTGCCGGTCAGCCATGTTTTGCATTTAGTAATTAATTCGATGCAACAATGATACTCGCATCCCGGCCGGCAAATTTCACTTCTTTTCACAGACGCAGAAGTTTTGACGCCTCCGAACGCTCCAAGTTCTACACCGTGTTTGCTATTTGAAAAGACTTTCCACACTGATGAGTTCTACACTGTTTGTTGATTAGTACACACATACCCTGAAGTCACTGACCAAAGAACTGAAGCGCATGAAAAATTCCTTGCCGGCCTGACCCCTCACCCGACAGGCACAGTCAGCCCTGTGCGGCAGCAGCGGCTCACCATTGTTTGCATTGCTGGATGTAAACAAATATTTCCTTTGCAGCTACGTCAGCTGACTCCTTAGCCATGATTGGCTATCCGGTTTTGCATTGCCGAGGCTCAACGAGAGGATTCAGTCCTACAGCGATCTTGTCCTCCCTCGCAAAGCGAGAAAAAGCGATGCCTGGCTCATCACTTGCGATGTCACACAATGTGCCAAGTCGCCAGTGGGAATGTGCCTTTAGACGATTGGTGAGCACTTTGGAACTGTCCGCTGACGGAGGCCAGACGCACGTGCAGTCGATTTTATGGGGCCCATTCCCTTTCACGCAGCGTCCTCAAAGAACCGGTGATGCAAATGTTGAGACCGGTGATTTCAGCACCAATCTTATCCTCAAATTGCACTAACATGGCTTTGAATGTCGCACGAGGGTTTCCATGATCTGTTCTCCAAAATTTTGAAGCACACCTTCCGTAACGTACTAATCATCCGACCCCGAAGCAAGGGGGGTTCGCCAAGGCCAATTTTCTTGTCCCAGTGTTTTAACTGAGTAGAGCCAGATGGAGAACTGTCCATTGCATCTGCGGACCCAATTTCTGAGGACCCCAAGGTCGGTAACCTGCTGTGGCTGGAGTCAACGATGGCCTGAGATGCTGGTCTGACGTTTTGGAAGAGGCGGGGATCACAGTGGTGTCGACTCCCTTAAGTTCAGTTAGGGCTGCTTTTAGAACTTTTTTTTTCCAACGATAATGGACTCAAGCATGTGATGGATTTTGTTAATTTCTGAGCACGAATCGGAATGTCTGCCGTGAGTGTATTGACTCTGGGGGACCATGTGTCTTTGAGTGTGTTTGCCGTGGGAGACCGTAGCTGCCCAGCTCACCTTGTTGTTTAGGTTGATTCTGTTGGCATGGATATGGCCGCCTGTCCTCGATGGTTTTGGCCCTCAGTGCTCGACAGCCGACGACGCAACGTCCAGAGCACACAATCCCAGCTCCGGGTGGAGTTGTCCTTGGTCGCCGGTCCACAGCTCGCATTCCCTTGGCTTTGCTGCAACCAAGGAAAGGAGCCCAAATGGTCACTCTCCCCAGATGAGGCCCTAAAGAATTTTTTACTGCTCCTTTCTATTGTCCTCGTCCTTCACGAATAGTCACAATCTACGCATAGAGTGTAAATCCCGAAGTGCTAGGACTTGATTTTAATGAAGCCTGTCGCGTGCTTAAGCTCCCAATCAGAGGTCAAGAAAAAAACGTTCAATGCATTACTGACCGCTAATCGCTAAAACGCTTCAACAAGGCCGAAGCCACATGTAGCCAAAGCAACAAGCACGAAATGAACATCGTACTGTTAAACTAGGCCGTACAGCCAGTGTCTTCTTGGCAGGAGGCACTTATTCATGTGGCAGCATATAATGCCTTTCAGCTGCTGCTTGCATCAATCTTGAGTTTTGCTCCCGTGAGTACACCCCATTGTTTTTCTCAACCGCTGCGTAGTTTAATTTCACCCAATGCAAGTGCAGTTACTAATACGCCTGCAGTGCACTGGCTTTGAATTCAGGATCACACATGCTTGGTGCATTGCTACAGTGGTATGCTGCACGTATCAACTCGACTCAACAGTGTGTCACCTGACAACCTCCAAATGCACACCTGAAACACCTCCTTTAGTTCTTTCCAGGGTGCTCATTCTTCACAGTCCATCAACTGTTGGTACAGCCAGAAATACTTTTAGGGGTTGGGGGTGTATGGAGGTATGGGAGAATGGAAGGAGCCTTGCCAAAATGAATGCTAGCACTTGCTAATGTGCAGCATAGTAAAATGTTTGGGGGAGGGGGTTCAAAACCCCTTCGCGCTGTACCTGGAGAATCCTATCGGCCATCTGGGAGGCCATCACTGATGTGTTGCTGGGGCATTCTTGGTTCGTTTCTCTCTCACAAAGGTGGGCACATGGCGGAGTTATTTGTGCACTTGACAGCCCCTGAGGATTCACAAGGATTGTCAGCTGCTGATAATGGCTGAGCTGTTGGGTTGACCTTTTTTCTGTGCAGCTTAGCAAAGGGGTCAGCCTCGCGTAGGATGTTTACTAGCACTGATGAGAGGCTGAAAGTTGGGACGTAAAGAGTAGTCAGGCAGTGGATGTTCACACGTATTTAAAGAATTGGCCATCATATGGCTTATGTGAAGACTATGACATGCTTTTCATCACTATCAGAAGTGGGGTAGGTCCAGCCCCTTTAAGGGACCGTAGCACACCATCTTGCATTCGGGACAGACGCAAACACCCACACATCAAAACGTTCGACAAGTACTCCTGTAATGATGCCAGCATTTACGGAGGTGAAGGATAAAAAAATCTAAAATGAAGTTTGCCTTGGAGGTGCAGTGTTCCTTTGGCACGGCACATTTTTATACGTTTCAACACGAAAATGCATAATCAACATAAAAAAAAAGTTGTACAACTAAAACTGAAAAGCAACACAGGCTGCATAAACTTTACCTTCTTAAGAGGAGCAAAAATAGGCCAGAAACATGCATACGCTATGCCAAGTTTTTTCTGCAGCCTTGTGTGCCTAGTGGTGGCTGGATGGCTTTTTGTTGACTTCGCCGGACTGGGGGAGTGGCTGTTGAGAGCCAGTGGTTGATCTCATGCTTCAGACCTGCAAGAGTAAGTAGTAACATGTGAACTTAAACATGCTGCGATGCACAGTTTTACAACAGTCAGTTCACCAGTGACCACATAAAGTTGAAAACGGCTTGTGCTTGCTTTGTAGAAGGTTTGTACAAACATTTTGATTGACTATGAGGTTTAACACACTGACACTACACAGGCGATGAGGCACACCGTAGTGAGGGACTAAGGTTAATTTTGACCACTTGGGGATGTTTTAACGTGTGCCAAAATCTCGAACATGGGCATTTCTGCTTTTCGCCTCCATTAGAAAAGCGGCAACTGTGGCCAGTTGCCGCTTTTCAAATATGAAGTCTGGACTAGAAGGTATGCAGGCAACGTTTAACAAATATACATATGTGCAGACGCAAGGATGGTGAAAACAGAGCCTGCAAGAACATGAATAGTCTGCTTGCCGGTTGGGAAGGTTGGTTGCTTAAAAAAAGAATGGTGCATAAAATAACCTGCTAGATACCATGTGTGCCCACGGCAATGCTTAAAAATCAACTCGCCATTCCATGTAATAAATGCAGCTATGTAGTAAAAGCACAGAGGGGGAGGGAGGAATAACCGGGTGTTTTAAGGTGCACAGTAAAAATAGCGCAGTTAAAAGGAACGAGCCAAAGATGGAACTAGCGTTACTCCGCTTTGTTCACTAATTAAAACGCCCAATTTTTTTTCATTCCTCAAATTAAGGTACTTCCTGTCTCGTCGGCTGACGAGTGACGATGAAAGCGACCACACCGACCGGTTGCTGGAACTCAAGTGCCTTTATTAAGCGAAGAGAAATAAACCCCCCCCCGGTCCCCGATGGCGCGGCGGCGCAGGCGTGGAACACGATAGCTCACGCGTCACACATCCGGCGGGTTTGATCCGCGGAGCTTTGAACCGTCACTGCTGGTGTTTCGTCTTTGCTTGAATAACTGTCAGACACAAGGCCATCAGGCATACCTGCACCGTTGAACGGCACCAAATGCCGACGGTTGCGCTGAATGATGCCTGTCGGTGTTTCCACCACATATGAGCGTGGTCTTCTTGCTGGGCTGAGCACCTTTGCTGCGCATGACATATCCTGCACCCACACATCCTCCCCGTCAGCGAGTGGGCGGAGTTGGTGGGCGGCGTGATGACGGTTGAAGTCTGGACTTTGTTTTGTTCGGTTAGCTTTATCCTTAGCTGCAACTTCGTCGTGTGGTGGCCACTCCGGTGGCAGGGTGTCTGGCATCTTCGGCACTGTCGTTTGCAGACGTTGGCCCATTAGGAGCTGCGACAGGCTGTATCCGCTCGCTCCTGGCGTGTCGCGGTACACCAGAAGCGCCATGTGTGGGTCCTTGGATTTTGTGGAAAGATCCTTCATGGTCCGCACCATGTGTTCTGCCTCGCCGTTTGACTGTGGGTAGCCCGGGCTGCTCGTGATGTGATGAAATCCGTTGGTCTGCGCGAACTCGGCGAACACCCGTGACGAAAATTGCGGGCCGTTGTCGGACACGAACACATCAGGTATTCCATGTCGCGCGAACGTGCTCTTGACAGCCGCAATGACAGCTGTGGAGGTGGTCGACGACAAGCTGATTACTTCCGGAAAACGAGAGTAGTAGTCCACCACGATTATGTAGCGATTTCCATCAAGTTCAAACAAGTCGGCGCCTACACGCTGCCATGGCCGATTTGGAGTCGGTGTTGCGATTAGTGGCTCCGAACGCTGAACTCTCGTCTGAGCGCATTTCTCACACGATGTTACGAGCTGCTCAATTTCGCTGTTAAGGGTAGGCCACCATACTGCGTCCCTTGCCCTTGCCTTGCACCGTCCAATGCCCTGGTGGCCTTCGTGGATTTGCTGAAGTACCTCACGGCGCATCAGGCTTGGAATAATGATGCGGCGATCTTTGAGCAAGAAGCCATCGCACACTGTGATGTTGCCTCTTTCCTTCCAGTACTCTCTTAGATGAACTGGAACCTTTGAGACGTTTTCTGGCCATCCTTTCTCACAGAAGCGGAGTAGCCCAGAACAGATGCCGTCTTCCGCTTGGTGCTTGCGTAAGGCATCCATGCGGGAGGACATGAGGTTGGCAGCTGCTGTAACGACTTCCCCGATGAATAACTCGATGGAGTCTGTCTGCCATTGACTTCGCTCAGGATCGTGTCCCTGAATAGGAGCCCTTGACAGCGTGTCTGCCGTGGCAATCAGCTTGCCAGGGACGTAGAGAACAGTGAACTGATAGCGCATAAGACGGATTCGCAAGCGCTGGATTCTGGGCAGAATCATGTCGAGTTCTGCCGATCCCAGGAGCGTGACTAAAGGACGATGATCCGTTTCGACTTGAAATGCGATGCCCCTCAGAAACTGGTCGAACCTCTTGACAGCCCACGTCACAGCCAAAGCTTCTTTTTCTGTTTGACTGTAGCGGCTTTCAGTGTCCGTTAGGGATCGTGAGGCGTAAGCAACCGCTCGTCGTTCTACCGATGGTTGATCTTGAAGCAATACGGCTCCGAGAAGGTATGAGCTTGCGTCAGCTGACACAACCGTGGGGTACAATGGGTCATATTTAGCCATTCAGACCTCTGAACTGAGCAAGCTTTTGAGCTTGTCGAAAGCAGCTTGCTGGCACGGTCCCCAAAGCCATGAGTTATCTTTTGAAGCAATGCCCTGATCGGTGCTGTGATGTCGGAAAGATGAGGAATGAAGCGGCCCACATGGTTCACCATTCCCAGCAGTCTTCGGACACCGCTGACATCCGATGGGGTTGGTAGCTTGGCCAAGGCCTCGACCTTTTCTGGATCGGGACTGATTCCTTGTGCGCTAACCACGACTACAAGAAACTTGACTTGGTTTGCAGAGAACGTGCATTTCTTGCGGTTCAGCTTGATTCCCGCTTCTTCCAAGCGCTATAACACCTGCTTGAGACGTTGGTCATGCTCTTGCTGCGGTGCTCCGAAGACAAGAATGTCGTCAATCATGCTCACAACTCCTTCGAGGCCTTCCAGAATTCTGCTCATCTGTCGCTCAAAATATTCTGGCGCTGAGCAGATTCCAAAAGGTAGCCTTTGGAAACAATCTTCTTATTGGTGTTATGAATGTTGTGAGTTCTTGACTTTCTTCTGAAAGCTTCACCTGGTGAAAGCTAGCGGTAGCATCGAGCTTAGAGAATACCTTTGCTGATCCGAGGCGTCCCAGGATGTTCTCGACTGAGGGTAGTATGTGACGCCCCTGAAGCACGACTTCGTTGAGTCGGGTGAGGTCAACGCATATTCGGTAGCCTCCTCCTGCTTTTGGAACAGCCACCATACCGGAACACCATGGTGTGGGACGGTCCACCCGTTGGATGACTCCCTGGGATTTGAGCTTGGTGAGCTCCTCTCGAACTGGTTTGTGAAGCGGAATCGGTACTCTTCTCGGCACGCTGAGTGAGAACGGTTTGGCGCCTGGTTGGAGACGTATGACGTATTTGTCTTGCAGCTCGCCCAAGCCATCAAAGAGACTGTCCTTCAAAGTGACGGTAGAATCCGTTACACTGTCCACGAACCGTATAACTCCGAGAGCCTGTATCGCAGGGAATCCAAGAAGCGGCGGGTCTTGCGAAGGCACAACATACACTGTTTGCACTGTAGACCTGCCTTTCCAGCTCAGTTTCGCTTGGAATGTTCCGAGAACGGTGAGGGAGTAATTTCCTGGGCTCGTAAGCTCACCTTCTGGCTTTTGCAGCTGTTTCGGTATGCCTGGAAATGAGTCGGGTACCACTGTCCCCTCCGCACCCGAGTCGACCTTGAAGTTAGCGTAGTCCGTTGACGGCCACTTTTACGAACTTGGCTCTGGTGATGGCTGCTACGGAGTACAGTGTGAGAGCTCCCATGTTCTTGCTTTTCTTTTCGCAGACTGCTTCGAAGTGTCCAATCCGATTACACCCTTTGCACTTGGCTTGCCTAGCTGGGCAATCTGCTCGAGGATGCGTTGGTCGACCGCAGTATCTGCAGCTCGTGGTAGCGTCGCTTGTGTTGGACTTCGTAACACGCTTGCCGGAGCTCCCTTGAGAATCCGAGCCATGTCGCGGCTTTTGGAAGCGCTTTTGAACTTTGGCCTCGGCCACAACGTGAGCAGGATTCGGCTCTTTTTGGAACACTGCTGCACCGGCTTTCACGGCATCTTCGTTGATGCGAGCCTGTAGTCTTGCTTCTTCAAGGGTAAGCTTTTGTGTTCGGCACAGTTTGTCCACAAGGTTAGCGTCCCGGAGACCCACGACGAACCTGTCTCGAACGAGTCGTTCTTCCACTTCTGCTGAGGCGTAGTTGCACTTTTTGACAAGTGTACGCAGCGCAGTGTAGAACTCGTTTACGGTCTCGCCTTCGCCCTGGGTTCTACGGTGGAAGCGGACACTTTCGTAGACCACGTTGACCGGGTGGATGAAGTGATCGGTGAACTTCTTCTAGCGAGCTCCAGTCTTCGCTGGACAATGCTAGAGTGTCGAGAACGCGGCAGGCGTCTTGGGAGCCCATGTCGTAAAGAAGCGTTCTGACCTGTACTTCTCCCGGCGCTTGGTAGAGCCCAGATGCATAGCAATAGTCGTCGAACTGGTAGACCCATTCTTTCCAAGAGCTTGGGTTCCCAAAATCGAATTTCGGTGGCGGTTGAAGCCCGGTGCCGCTGAACTGGATAGAAGGATCTCCATCCGCCATAGCGTGTTTTGCAGGCTACGCACCTTAGACTGATTGCTATTAATAATTGATCGATGTGTCGCTAACTTTATCCCACTTCTGACACCATGTCTCGTCGGCTGACGAGCGACGATGAAAGCGACCACACCGACCGGTTGCTGGAACTCAAGTGCCTTATTAAGCGAAGAGAAATAAACCCCCCCGGTCCCCGATGGCGCGGCGGCGCAGGCGTGGAACACGATAGCTCACGCGTCACACATCCGGCGCGTCCGGTAACGCGAACCGCCGCCCGAGCGAGCGTGAGAAACGCACCTTCAGCGCGCCGTGAAATGCGCGTCCACTACACTTCCGAAATCTGGGTCCTAGTAATTTTTCTGCGTCAAGACTTGCGCATTGAATCTACACGGCACCAGCGGAACGGGTTGGTCACTGCAACAGCAGATTTTCTCTGGAATTGGAGTCTGAAGAAAATCTCAGTGATGTCAGTGATTGTCGAGTGATTGCCGCGATTTATATAAAAAACAAGAGCGCGCCTGTTTTTTATCCCTCGTACGAACAACCGACAAGGCATCCAGCGTGCGACCGCGGCTGGTGACTGCGAAGCTGATGGTGGCGCATTGCTGCCTGCCTAAGTTTTCATTCGAATTTATTGGAAAACACGTTGGCACACGGGGGCGTGCACGAGTAGGTAGAGCGATAAAAACGTTAGAGCCCACGTATGCGTGCGACTGCGTCGCGATAAGTCACGCGTACGCTCGCGGAAAAGCGAACGCCCGAAGGCATATGCAGAAAATGTTGCCGTACGGAAGCCAAACTCAGGGATTTGTTCAAAGGGCGCTTGCGATCCGTCAGCGCTCGGGTTACAGCACGGCTCGGGAAGCGGCCTCGCATTCGCTACCATCGCTAAATCGGCGTACGCATGAAACAGCTCTCCAAAGAAATTATTCGGTTTTTGTAATCAACCATGTATTAGAGGGAACTTACCAGACAAAGTCGTGGATACGGTGCGGGTGCACTTGCGTCGGCATCCACGGCGGCAGCCAACTGCAGTGTCGGACTTTTGCGCGCCGTTCCGGCCGTTCGCTGCCGCGGTTTCATCCTCCGGTGATGCGAAGTTATCGATGGCAGGTAGGGCGCCACCACGTAATGTGAATGTGATTAATAATATATCTCTTGACGCCACTACCGATAATTGGGTTGAAACGCGGCAGACGACAAACGGGACACCGGTGTTTTTTTTGTTTTCTCGAGATGTGGGCGCACAGCGCATGCGCTAGCACAGTGGCCACAGACATGGCGGCTTTCAGTGTGGCCAAGCGAAGAAAATCGCCCGCTAAACTTTTGAATGAATACCGTCTATAAAAAGGCGAGCAATCAAGGTTGCTCAGACAATGGTTCGGAGGTGTTTATCTGGGATTACGAGAGTGCCCTGGTATAGGCATCCAAGCCTACGTTTCCAAGGCGTATAACGACGCCAGCGTCGGCACACGACACGTACACACACTACACTGAAAAATAGCTGGTTTTAACAAATTTTTAAAAATTGTCTTTGTACCCGCTAATCAAACCCGCGTAGGAACCAAAAAAGCTAAATGTTGTGTTTAGGTTGGAAAAACAAATGCAAATGCGCAAGATTCCCTTTGGTGCAGAATCGACAGAGATATAGAAATTGCGGAATTGCGTCAAGCGCTTTAATTTGAAGCCTCTTAGTAAGCCTGCAAGTTTCGGCCTACGGGAGAGAAACTTGGAGGCTTACTAAGAGGGTTCAGCTCAAACAGAGGACGACTCAGCGAGCAATGGAACCGACGATGATAGGTGTAGCATTAAGGGAGAAGAAGAGAGCGGAGTGGGTCAGGGGACAAACGCGTGTTAAGGACATAGTAGTAGAAATTAATAAGAAGAAATGGACGTCGGCAGGGCATATATTGCGAAGGCAAGATAACAGTTGTTCATTAAGGGTAACAGAGTGGATCCCTAGAGATGGCAAGCGTATCAGGGGGCACCAGAAATTAGATGGGCAGATGAGGTCAAGAAGTTTGCGGGAATAAATTGGTCGCAGTTAGAACAGGAGCGGGGTAATTGGAGAATTATAGGAGAGGCCTTTCCCCTTCAGTGGGTGTAGATATACTGGCGATGATGGTGCTTTAATTTAGAGCGCTTTGGTGGTTCCTTTTTTCTTAAATCTACTACTTCCACATGTATTTACTAATTTGTCCTTCCCTTCAAATTAATTTCCTTCTTCCAAAATGGGGTCTAAACCTCAAAGTGCCCTAGTTTGAACAGGAAGTAATATGAAGTAACTCCCTCAGAGATGGTTATAATAGCTGACATGTTTAACAAACTTAGGAAATTGAATGCAAATATATGTTTAGGGAACAAGCGTCGTTTTTGTTTTTTTTAATATTTGAACTACCGTGGCCAAGGACAATGGGAAGCCCTTGAGAGGACGTTGCTCAGGTACAGGTGAAATACCCGTTATTTTAAACGGCCACGCTAGGGATGTTTCTGCTTCTAAAATAGAAGAGTTACTACGACTTTTCTTGAGGCGTTTTTTTTTAATAAATAGGCTGCTTCATTTTCTGGTGGACTTGTGTGAACACAATGTGGGTTCTGGCGTAGGAATCTTCGTTGCATGATGCATCGTAGCGGTGCGGTCAGCTAGAAGATGTCACACAGGACGGACCGTATCTGTGGAAAATATTTTTAGAGACCATAGTCTTTCTCGGGCTACGTAAACGCAGAAATCGTGGTATGTCTGTATGTCTGCCTGTCCGTCTGGGACCCTATTCAGCCACCGGGCCAAAATAACATGAAGGATGCGCAATAGCCTTATATACTCACAGCCAAACCTAAACGTCTAAGTCCGGTGTCAGCGTTAATACTTGTCAACATTGTTGAACAAGGACAAGACATTACGCAAATATAAGGCAGAAAATCAATACATAAGTGATATTTGCAGCGTTAATTTTTAAAAAATTCATGGATGTACTCACAGACAAATCTAAACGTCTAAGTCCTGTGTCAGCGTTCATACTTGTCAACATTGTTGAACAAGAACAAGACATTACTCAAATATAAGGCAGCAAATCAATACATAAATGATCTTTGCAGCGTTAATTTATAAAAAAATCATGGATGCTTCTTTTTTGCGATAGAAAATGAAATACTACATCAACGCTAGAAAACCATCACCTGCTGTTGCCAGCGGTATCTCCGGGCGATATTTAAGAAATCAAACGGAAAAAGCAACGAAAGGTTCTACTAGGTGGGATCCACGTTCCACTTGGCACGCTCGTGGAGTATGAAACGTGGTTCTATAAACGTTGTAGTAGGGTGCCTCAATGCACGCGCGTCTCCGCCGTAGGGCAGCGCTGGCATCGAGTCACCCGAGTTGGATCAGTGGAATGCGGTAAATTCAAATTGACTTGAGCAAACCTCTAGCGCGTTTTCTTTGGAGGAACGAGACGGGAAATGAAACGAATCAGAGGTCAGCGGGGAAGAGAAGGGATGCCTTTATTTTGCAGGGGCGCCAATCGACTATCGTATTTCGGCAACATTAGCAAAGAAAGGAGCACATTCACGGCCATTTTGTTTCCTCCATAAAGAACCAGGAAGGCATGTTGAAGTGCACTGGTTACAACTGGGTCCGTGTGGCCATCTCCTCTCCTCCGCTCCTCACAGAGAGTATACGTAATACCTGGACGTTTGAGAGATATATAATGACTCCTATTGTTGACAGAGCATCAAAGGAACGCTAAAAATGAAATAATATCAATAACATCCAAAGGGCGCACACACTTCGTCGGCTTTCTATTTACCGCGGTTAATAATCATCGCCTCTTTATTGTTCTTGTGCTACGCCGGGCCAAAAGAATGAAACAACCAATGAGCTGATATTCCTCTTTTTTATTCCTCTTTCTGCGCACCTCCTGTGCGCGCAATCCAAAACTTGCATTGAGTTTATTGTCTATAGGTCAGTTTCTGCCGGCTCTTTGCGTGTTGTCGCTTGCGCCCGACTACGTGGTATTCATATACATAAAATACCTACGTATTTTCCAGAGTTACGTATTTGATACACCTTGTACATACATCTACATCTATACATTTTACATAACACGGCTTTTTTAAAACTGTTGTACCGGACTCATGTTGCAATGAATATTCAAGGCTCTCCAAAATAAAAAAAAAATCTGTAGGCGCCTTTAGCCACGTAATGGGCTGACAGCGCGGTAAAACCAAATAAGGTTGCATAGCTTGCGAACAACCGTTTGAACGTATTATTGATTACCTCGAATGGAAACATTTTACAAGCTAAAATTTCCAACCGGTTTTTCAATACCGGGGTAAATGCGCAAAAAGAGTCATCGGTGACTGTAGATTCCGGGAATTCAATCATAAATTTCTCCTCTTTGCAACAAGACGCCGGGAACAGTTACGGGCCGAGTGCATGACGGAACGGGTTCGACTAGATTCATAGCACCCGGAATAATGGCCAAGCGAATGCTCCTTTCATAGGTTGGCAGGCTCCCTCATGAGTGCACTCACCCCACCCCCCTCACCACTCACGAGTGAGTGGTGAGAGAGCCTTACCATCGTGGGTGGTGCGTGAACCTCACGCACCAGGCCCGCAACTCCCTGCGTCTTGCTGCAAAGAGGATAAATTTATAATTGAATTTCCGAAATCTGCAGTCCATGATGACTCTTTTTGCGCATTTATCCCGGTATTGAAAAAAGCATTTGGAAATTTGCGCTCATAAAATATTTTCATTCGAGGTAATCAATAATACTTTCAAACGGTTGCTCGTAAACTATGGTAACCTTATTTGGTTTTGCCGCGCTGCTTTGAAATGAACCAGAGAACAGCAGGCGGTTTGGTCTAAGGCGCGCATGGAAAAACAACTAGCGAAGCAGTACAGGGAGATATGGGCTGGGCGTCGTTTGAAGTTCGAGAAGCACAGAGTAAAATATGTTTTGAGATTATGTTGAGAGCAATGTATCAACGAAGGTGGGCAGCTAAGGTTTTTAGGTACCTATACTTGAAAAGCATCGACACGCAGGGGTTAAGGAAGACAGAAGGCTAACGATGAAATACGGAAACAGCAGTGGAGAATCCAAAACAGCCAAGGTAGCCAAAAAGAGTCAACGGAGATTAAAACGAATAAATGGAGAGAAAAAAGGAAAGCTAAAACGTCATTAGAGATGTACGGGGGTGAGGAATTCAACATCAGAAAGGAAAATTTCCGATAATTCCCAGGGCATTGCTTTGCTTTTTGAGGCTAGACCAGGTTGATTGCAAACTAAGAGCTTTGTAGGGAAGTATTCACAAAATGATGGGGCATGCGTGGTTTGCGGTAAAGAAACAAAACATATGCGATACATAGTGTTAGAATGTGAGGGTATCCATCCAAATCTAAATGTGGGAAATATTCGGCTTCCAGAAGCCCTAGGATTTAATTGTAGCACAGAGGAAGTTAACTTCAAGGCTGTAGAGACGACGAAATGAATATTAGAATGCTGGTGGACCAAATGCCGAGAGGGGAATATTGCCTACTACAGTTACCACCTCTAACAGAAAAAAAGGGTATTTTGGGTGTAATAAGCTTTTTGTGCCTGCCCTAAGCAGCGCTACAGAGTTTAAAACAGAGGTTTTTTGGTAAGTTGACATGTCATCACTGTGCCACAAAGGTGAAACCAATAGTAATCATCATCATCGTCATCATCGTTTTGACCTGGTCAGTGCGAGTGCGAGCGCCACTCACGGTGAGCCCCACTCACCACTCGCGAGTGCGAGTTCTACTCACGGCGAGCCACACTCAGCACTCGTGAGTTCGAGCGCCACTCGCGGCGAACCTCGTTGGCCACTCTTGAATGCGAGTTCCACTCGCGGCGAGCCCCGCTCAGCACTCGCTAGTGCGAACGCCAGTCGCGGTGAGCCCCACACTCTAAGAAAAAAGGGTGTGGTAGTTTCTCCCTTAAGGGTGAAACAGGAGTGTATCATATATTGCTCCCTAAAAGGTAGAAAGATTCTCCCTTTAAGAGGGAGGAGCGCGTTTCTACCCCTAGGAGTGGAGGAAGATTTCCCCTTTTCGTGGGCTAATGGAGGAGCGTTCCTCCCCTGGCAGCGTCACCCAAGCAGGGCTTGTCATGCGATAAAGGCCTAGCGAGCTAATCCGTTTGAGGATCGAGTAAGTACAAATAAGTAGGTTACTGTGGTTCTGTGCGCTTAAAATGCGCTATAATAACCAAGAAATTACCTACCGAGCACCAGAACTGCGGTTAGCAAGCGATGTCGCCAGTCGTATATGCGCGACTTGCATTCGTCTCGCTGCGCACCCCGCCTACGCGTTCAGAGCGAACGCGCCGCCGTAAACGCAGTAGAAGTCATACCGATTGCTTTCAAAATGCCGCCTTTATTTCCGAAAGGCTCGTAACCCCGCAGATACCTCACACGAGATCACAAGCATCCAATGCGGCCGTTTGAGAACAACCAGTTGTTGTTAGTCGTCTTACCTTGCAACAACCGATGCATCTAAACGCGGATCGTCTGCAGTCGTAAATCTCAGCGCAAAGGCAATGCAGGCATAGAGTTTCATACTAATATACACTAGAGGGAAATCTGGCGCCACTGTCTAGGGGAGCCGCGGTTCAGCGAGCGTGCCGTCATGTACCGGGCAGGCACGTTCCACTTGTCCTTGGCATGGCTCACGAAGAGGCTGAAAAGTTGGCTTTGGCTGCGAAAATCCAACAACATTGCTGCAGAACATTATTTGAATTTGTTCTGTTATTGTAAAATTAAAGCTCCCGAAAGATTTATTTCTCAGGGATTATTTAGAAGCTTCATGGAAGATGAACGAAATAACAATGTTACCCCTTTTGGCTTCAAGACGAAAAAGAAGCCATGTGACTAACCAAGCCAAGGAGGCGAGGAACGTCGCTAGCTGCCATGGCGCCGCCCACGGCGGCCCGCGAATGCAGCGCCAGATTCCCTCTAGTATACATTAGTATGAAACTCTATGAATGCAGGCAACACGAAAAACGTATCCGTCGCTGTCGCATCCTCGACAATGCTCGCCCTCTAGCGCGGTCGAAGTAAAGCAATCGTAAACGTTTTAAAATGACCGATAGATGACGCAAAAAAAAAGGTAGGGGAGGGGAGGGGCAGCTACTAAGCATCACCATCAGTGGGCACATCAAGGCGTTTCCTTGGTTTCCTTTATGGATAACGTAATTTATTATAAGCCAACATCACGGAGGCCGCATGTGGGCAGGCACATATTGGGAAGAAACATAGCACACCACAGCGACATACACTTTATTAAAGGCACTACAACGCACAATACACGCAATACACAACATCGCAAGCATAATACACGTATATGTATACACCATAACATATAGTACACTTCTCACATGCACGCATGATCACAAGCCACAACTTAACATTGAAACGGCGACAAAGTATTTATAACCCTGATCGCCGAGAATGCAGGTATACCCGGTTACAACTTAAGAACGGCACCACTGCATATAATGTATCACTCCGCCGAAGTGCCAGACCCGTGACGTCAGTGCGCGCTCGTTTTGAAAGAGGATCGCGGTAAATGCGTGACATCATCTGCTTTTATCACCGAGTTTGTTGGTCGTCACTGCAATAATTTATAGGCAGAATAAGTCCGAAAAGTCATGGGAACGACTCGTGTTCGGTGTGGTTATTGTGTGCGTGCGCTGGCGGTGATTGCTATCGGTTGTTTATCTTGCGTCTCTCATTTCAGAACTGATCGATTGTCCACACCTCAACCCACCAATTCGTGGACGGTGCGAGATTTCGTAATTATGATGAACAAATAAGTTTTAATATAGGGCGTAAAAGGGCGAGTGCGTCGTTAATTTATAGAACACTCACCATGTTACAAAGATCGATGCAGTTATATGTACGTGAAGCACTCGATGTGCTGAAGCAATATTTTCGCGAGGTACGCAACATTATGCGCGTTCGACGAGGACGCGGAGAACAATTTTAGATTTTTAGATTATGGTGATGGTTAATGACAATGGCATAAAACACTCTTGTGTTTAGTAATGTGTGCACAAAAGCCACGCCAATCGGAGGTGCACATAGGTAGCGCGCTGTTTGTAAAAAGAAAAACAATAACAGAATTGCTCCTTTCAGATCACGCGTGAAAAATAGCTTCGCTTCTGCTTCATTATTACGCCTTAGTTTATTACTTTCTATTCCTGGTCATTGCTCCTTACATGTGCATTGCCTAAGTACTGGCGTCATTTCTACGACTGTCCTTAATATCGCACTGTTACGCGTTTTTTTACGCAGTCTTGACAAGAAAGCCTGCAGTTTACAGGAAGCGACCATGAAGTGTCTGCGTGTAAAAACCGTGCTTGACGGTGCTGCACATTTTTGGGAAAAATCGCTTTTAAGCGTAGTTCTGCTCAAGTCTCAACGCAGTGCGATTCTGATCGAGTCTCGAAAAGGATGGTAAATTCTCTATTCCTGAAAAATGCTCTTTCGCAGCTGCCATGGCAATTGCGTTTTTGACAACGCCAATATAGGTTATAACAGGCTATTTCACTTCTTTGAGATTGTTATACGCCCTAACACACGGCATTTGGAGTGTCATTTTACGATACTGGGGAAAATGCCTGTACAGGGAAAATTTTTTGGCGTCATAGTTACAGCTCACCTTTTTATGCCCATTGCTTTAATTTACATCTGCTGGGGCAAGCTCAAACAAATCGAAGGCCAAATAGCAAAAAAGTCTGCTTTTCTCTTAATTATATGTGGGAGTGAATTATTCACAGTTATAATTTGGCTTGAGAACCGCCACTTATAAACAGCATTTGTTTTTATTCCCTTTTGCGCTGAAATGTTTATGAATGAAAAGTTGTAGTGTCTTCTATGCAAATTCAAGTGGCAAAACAAGGGCATGGTGCAGGCAGTCTCACTGGCAGGCATACGCATGCATACGAGCTTGAGGTATCATGGACACGAGCTTGAGGTACCAATTTACAAATATGAAAAGGTTATTAGAACCCAGAAACATTAGCAGGCGCCTCCCCCCCCTGTGCCCCCCAAAATAAATTGGAATAAAATGTGTTGTCTGGTTTTGACATGGAGCTTCACTGAACAACAGAATGCAGAGTGCGACAGGTGATTCCGTGCAGGCCGTCCATCTGGATTTACCACTAGGGCACTACCACAGGTGTATGAAGACATATGAAGACATTCACAGTGCCCGTATACCGTTTTGTTCAATGTTTCCTCTACATTATCACAATAACGCACTGCTAAGAACCTCGATATCTCAAATTTCTCTCTGAAGTATGCTTTAAGGTCCAGATGTTGAAACAGCTGCTTACACTTCTATTCAGCTACTTATTTATATACGTGAGGCACTTTCGACAAACTTGAAACTCCGTCTTCTTTATCACATAAAACAAAGTTGCATTCAATGACCTCCCCATGCCCGTAATATGAGTCACATTTTATCGTGTCTTACAATGAGCCTGAGATTATTATACATGCTTTCTTTATAAGCAGTGTACTCTACATGCACAAAAATAGCAACAGCTGCTTTTTTGATATCATTCAACACTACACCAAGGCAGGAATATGTTGCAAAATTGCAACTGCACCGTAAATTGTAATTTTTTAATTACATATTACATGCAATGAATTACACTGCAAGCTTTGACTTGAAATCACATACAAGCACACCTGTAGTCAGAGGAAAAAGTACACATCCTAAGTGAAAACACAACATCCCATACGTGGCGCTGCCATGGGAAGTCCATTCAAGCACATAAGTAGCGTATGATGCCACTTAGAACACTGCAGTGATTTCCCTTATACCTTACGTCCAAATGCTGCCGGTGCAAGGGGCTTAGTGAGATTGTTATGCAAGTCGTTTTGTGCCTCAGCACCTCGGCAACTCTTCATTGCCAGCAGTTTCAAATGAAATAAAATCACAAAACAACGAGAAATATGGTTGCCGGTCACATAATGCTGCAAGACAATTTCAAGCTTATGCGCAGAAGGTTCCTACTCATCAGGCACAATACCACAAATTAGACGTAAAGCGAACAAAACGACATGAGCACATTTTGTACAGCAGCCAGTTAACGTAGCAGCCATTTAAAAAAAAATTCTGTTCTGCCGCGAGGCACAGTCCTCTCTAGTTGAAGCTTGTCGCTGAAAGTTTCAGCAAGTCCGATAACTTAATCTGGCAGCCTTGCCCTGGTGGTATTCAGCTTACCTTGTGCATTGTTGCAGCATGTTGGCATTCGTTCCAAGGCTAGAAGAGTGTATTGCGGAAAGGCAGGGCACACATGGTAGCAACGTGAAAAAATGTGTTGGTTGGACAGTAAGTTTGCCTGTAAATGTCGTCGTGCGGGCAGAACAACCATTCCTATAGAAAAATATTCCCGCGCCTTCCCGCGAGGGGAACACGAGTAAATGCAGAGCATTGGGGGTCGTTACGCCGCGTAAAGTCGTGTTAGGGTGGGTAGTTGGGTCGTAGTTGCGTTGGTGTTGGTTTGGGGTAGAGAGAGGAGAGTAAAGTCGCGTTAGGGTGGAGCGAGCGTCAACCAAGGAAGGAAGGAGCAACGCAGTGACTGAAGCAGGAGCGACCCCTAGCCGCTTTAATTTGCAGCGCGCGCAGTAGAGGGAGAGCAGTACGGGGGGGAGAGCGCACATGCGCACGCAGCGCGCGCCCTTCCACGCCCCACCGCGCTGCTATAACGCACCTGTTACGCCGAGACCGCGACGGAGCGAACGGGCTGACTACGACGCATGCGCGCCCCAGCTGCTGTTGAGAGAGAGGAGGGAAGAAGGAGAGGCACACCTGCTGCGGACGCGGAGCTGTGGACGCCGTCCGACGCAGGAAGAGGCGAGGCTAAGAAATGCTCTGCATTTAAAAGAGACTTCCTTAAAATGGTTGACTGCAAGCTTGGGCAGATGGTAGTTTCTCCCTGGACGAAGCAAAAATGAGCGGGAAGTTTTTCTGTTTCCTTTGCGTGCATTCCCCCGACAAGGCGGAAGCTCGTACCGACCTGTTTGCTTCCCCACAAACAGTACCACGTAATGTAACGGGAAATGTATTTCTTCTTTGTGAGGAGATATTAACTGCGTAAAGTGTCAGTGACAAGGGAGAGCTGAGCCAGACAGAGCCCTGCACGTCGTGGGGGCCCTTTGGGCCTCCGCCACCCCCTACCCTGAACACAGTGTAAAATAAACTGGCTCTACTACTACTACTACTACTACTACTACTCTCAGCTTGTACACTAATGTTCGTTTTGTGGGACAGTGATAGAATCCATGTGGACCCGGGACGTCAGTGGGGTGCCGCCCCGCAACACATGGCGGCATGGCACGTCTGAAGCTCACCTGGACCGCTTCTGCGTTACCAGGGGCTTCTTGCAGAGGGTGGTTAGATGCGGTGGTCGCACGTCTTTTCTGACCATGGACTAGTGTCTTTCTCCATATTAATCAGTTTGTCTGGTGTGGAAAGAAAGACCAGCAATCGCCGGATAACGAATCCTGACGCTGTTCACAAACCTCAACTCGTTGAAAAGGTAAACAAGACCATTAGAAACCTTGAAACCAACACTGCAGACGTGGCCGCATGAAAATATTTTTAGGCAAGATTTGAGCGTGAGGCCACAAAGATAGGTAGGCGAAAACAGCCGAGCATAAAGTTACAGAGCGTCGCCTCAATAATACAAGATTGTCTTTTCAATAATGCAAGATTGTGTCACCATCCCCCTTAGTTTTATGTTTCATGTTCCTCAGCCCTACATTGTTGACCAGCCGTGTAAACAACCTTGGTATTGTTCCAGAAAAAAGTTGAATTTTGCTGCATAAAGCAAACATAGTGGGAGGATACACAGGTGGCAAGCTCGCTGTAGGCAAGAACGCTATTCAACATTTGGTGGGCTCTTGAAAGAGCCGTTTGGAGCTTCGGAGCTGAAGACTGCAGTATGGTAAGCCTCACTCCATTTGCTCGAGGCCGGAGAGGTCGTCATCTGCATTCCCACAGCTGTCGTCGTCTTCCTCCCCAAGGCTGATGATGATTGGCTCCACATGTTCGCTGAAGCCACGCGCCTCTCGGCACTTGTCCTCTATGCCAATGACGTGCTCAACAGCCTTGGCCCAGTTACTTGGAGAAACATTCTCAGCTGCTGTGATGAGGAGCTTCCGCACACTGTCAATCTTGAAGTCACTGTTCATCCTAGCAACTTCACCTTTCATCTGCGCCCAGATCAGCTCGATGGCGTTAAACTCGCAGTGGTATGGTGGCAACCTCAGAACGACGCACCCAGCCTTTTCTGCCGCGACATCAACTCTGAACTTCACAAACTGGTCTTTCACTGGCGCCACCAGTTCAAGAAGCTGCTTTTTTGTCATCGTTGCATCACACGGGATACCTTTTGATGTCAGCCAGGCTAGTATGTCAGGCTTGCGTGAGGACATGGTCGGGACAGTCTCCAGGCGGCTGGAGTGGTAGGACGCGTTGTCCATGACGACATGGGGCAGCTTAGGGAAAACAGAGTCAAACCAAGCCTCGAAATGCTCGCCGTCATTTCCTCGTGATAGTTTCCCGACTTCGTTCCTTTGAAGACGGACAGACAGCCGTCAACAAAGCCGTCCTCGTTGCCGATGTGGGTGACTATCAGCCGCGCTCCTCTTCCGGATGGCTGTTTGAGCCCAGTCGTCAAATAACGCAGGAAACCGTTTTCACTGTATCGTCCCTCCAAGCCTTCGTCACAGTGTGGCCAGCGTTTACCCAAGTTTCGTCTGCGTAGAACACCTTGCAGTGCTGATGCCTGTACTCAGCGATCTGACGAAGGTACCTCTGCCGCCAAATCAGCACGTCCTGACTCTCTATCGTTATCGAGTTTCGTTCGCGTTTCTCTAAGACGAAGCCGATGTCACTCAGGAGGCGGCGGATGGTCCACGTTCGAAGGCTGGGAAGATGCTCACTCCTCCGAAATTCTTCCACAATCTTCTGTGCAGTAGGAGGCTCGTTGCGCCGGAAGAGGTCGTGCACAATGTTTCTCAGCGCGCACAAAGTGAAGCTGTCAAACATCGCAGTGCGGCGTTTGCGGTTCTCGCTTCCGGGCCTTTTCCGCGAAGGTGTTGTCAGCTTCCCGCCCGTCGCCTTCGCTTTGGATTTGATGTCCGAAATCTTCCGGAAAGTGACACCGGTGTACTCACTTGTCTTGCGGCAAGTTTCTTTCACGCCAACGTGCTGGTGCTCCCCTCACAGCTTCATGTAGACGTTCAAAACTGTCTGCTGACAAAGAACAATGCCGCTGAACTTCTTCCTGCACAGATGCTTCGGCGTTGATGGGCTCTGAAGGGGAGGTGAACTCGCCCCAGACCGCAAACGCGACGAAGAATCTGGAGTCGAAGAAACAGCAACAAATGCGGCTGCAGGTGGTACTGCGTAGTCATGCTCCGCCAAAAAATCGACCTCGTACGAGACGTCCATGTTGGAGAATGAGATGGTGTAAAATGTGGGGACAAAAATACAATGCGTCAAGCAAAGAGGCCACATCGTATTTTCAAAGCTAGTGAATAATGCATACGTGTGTAAAATACTACACGCCAGCCATAAAAAGTAAACTGAACTTTGTTATTTTTTTCCTAATAATGTCCTCTTTTATCATTTTTGCACCGGGTTTTGACTGGGAATGGCAATTTTTTTATAATATTTTTACGTTTTCATACACGGTAGTTGTGGTAATGTATCTTATATTGAAATTTTACAGTTCCAAGAACATTAAGTTTATTTTTTTGTTTTTGGGAGTTCTTTTATTTTGTGCTTCCAAAAACATTCGCAGTAACGCACTCTTTGCGCCGAGCGGAGGAACAGCCGGTTGCGGTGATGAGGCGCGAGGTGCCGTTCTTAAGTTGTAACCGGGTATAGGAACAGTGAGATTGTTGCTTGTTTCGATAACCCACATCAGTGCGTAAGCCTTAGCTGGGTTTTGTTATTTCATCAAATGTAACCCGTGCAATTGCAAACTTTTATTAATTTGAGGTTTTGTAGGAAGCAATAAAATAGCTCAAAGAAGAAAAAACGTTTCACGAAACAGTACAGCAGGTATTTTTGGGAAATGATACTTATTGCCTCGCCTTCACTATTTTACCGTAGAGCGCACCGCTGGTCTGGCAACCATTCAGCCAAGATGTTACCGAATGGGGGCCGTTGGTTGTTGGTAACTAATGCGTCAATATGCTGCGGTCCGTGCTCGTTGACGAAAAAAAGGGGCAGTTTGCTATCATCGCTAACCTCTTTTACCCTTGGGCGTCAGTATAAAACGTCCACAAATGCAGTGGTGACGTTGAACAGAGAGCAGGCGAGTCGGCCACAGCAAGCATGCAGTGGTGCCCACAGAATGTGGTTCAAACACACGGCTTGCGAGCCGTGCGTTAGCGTGGCGCGCACATGGTAATAATTAAAAAGAAAGACAGTGAGAAAACAAGCAAGCAGCACACCGCAGGGGAGGTGTTGCTCATAGTCGTCGTATGCGCGTGATCGCCGAAAGCCACAGTGCAACGATGAACGGTTTCGTTTTCGGCGTCGGCGCCGACAGCAGATTGCAGACGACAGGGGAGAATCCCAAGCAGCAGAAATTGCCAATACCAAGCATGGCAAATCATCAGTGGCCAATGTGTCAATACCTCGGCCGGCATCATTGGCTGGCGCTTGGGAAAGGTGACAAGCCAACAATTGGCCAAGCTCTGGAAGACCAATATTGGAACACGCTTGGCAAAGTATGTTGCCATGATATTGCCTATAGGTGGACCTCAGGCTATTTTCATGCACATTTTTGGCTTTGTGGCCAGTCCTTATTACCAATGCCTATTTTATGAGTTGCCTCGCGGCCCGAATTTTGCTTTATACATGCCATTGTACAGGAAATTATTTAACGATTGGGCATTATTTATTTATAGCGCACTCGTTAAATAATGTTTTGTACAATGACATGTATAAAACAGAAATGGGACCGCGAGACACAAAAGCAAACTGCATCAACTTTGCGAAGCAATTACGTGACTTGTCAAAAACAACTGAGCAACACAACACGCCGAGTCTCTTTTTGTAGTTTTTTTATAATGCATATAAAATTTAGAAGAAACCTGGCTTAACAGTGGCAAGAATACGAACACAAACACGAAAGCAAGCACACACAATAGTCGAGAAAAACTTTTAAAAAGGGCTGCTCATCAAGCGCGAACCGATTATGCTTCGTTTAACTGCTTGAGATGCGTACAAAACAGAAGCATTCAGGTAAATGAAAACAGGACCATTATCCCCGGTAATTCTCCGACCTGCCAAGAGCAGGATATGTTGTTGAACAGCACTATTGTAGAATAGGCCAGCTTGGAAAGCTTTTCTCGGCCGCATCCGCCATTGTCCACGGGAAACACCTTTACGTCGTACCGCCTGTATTAAGTAAAAAAAATAGTTCACTACAATGCTAAATGCACGCTACTTACTAAATACAGCACTTTGCACCAGCCTTACCACATGTCCGTGTGAAAATATGTCCGTGCCTAAAGTTCTATCTTGTTAACACTCCTCGCTATGAAACATAAAACGTACAGCACTATTCATTTCTCAATACTGCGTTCTACGGTAGCACTTACTTGGCTCGTTCTTGAGAAAACAGTCCGGATTTTCACCGAAAATGGGCTTCACTCTTCTTGCCGTCACGCAAGGTAATTAAAAAAGTCCAATACACAAAGCAACATGGCAGCGGTTCCGCGAAATTTTGTTGCGGCTACTGTACCCCATAAACATTTAATCGAGACAGAAATGTCGTACCGTCAACGTTTTATTAGCGTAAGTTTTGTTCGCTAACAACGCGGGACCCATCGAGTACAAGGCAACGCACTACACAATGCGTTCGGAACGCACGAACGTTCAGAGAGAGAGAGAGAGAGAGAGAGAGATGACTTTTCTTTGGTTAGGGGTCTTCTCTAACAACGAGGCTGCTGCAGGGGAGATCCTGCCTTTCAAGAAGTTAAGAATAGCGGAATTCGAGTCGCTTATGATTGTGGTTGCGCGGGTAGAATTTATAGCAAGGGCTATGGCCATTTCCTCTCCCTGAGTGGGATGTTTGGCCGGCGTGGATGCTGACGTTACCGTGACGCCGTCATTGCTGACGACTGCAATTGCCATGGCATTGAGACAAGAGCCGCCGTTGTTGTAGTCGGCTGCGTCAACGTAGACAATCTCCCGTGGCTCACAATGGGTTCGGAAACGTTTGTCAAGGGCTCGTACTCTAGCTTGTCTTCTTTCCACATTTAGCCCTGGGTGCATATTCCTTGGTAGGGGCGGGATGCGAATGTATTTTCGCCATTCGTGTGGGAGGTCAACTTCATTTGGGAGGGAACTTCCACTTCGGATTCCTATTAACTACAGAATGTGTCTTCCCGTTTTGCTGTTAGATAGCCGTTCTAATTGGGCTGTTTGTTGCGCTTCAATTAGTTCTTCAATCGAGTTGCTGATGCCTAGTGCTTCGAAGCGCTCGTTGGGTGTGGTAACAGGTAATCCATTGCTTGTTTATAAACTTTCATAATTAAGCGAATAATTTTTATTTTCTCGTCATTTTTGAGCTGTAGGAAAGGAATGCTGTAGGTGATTTCACTAATTACGAAGGTCTGTACGAGCCGTATGAGCGTGTCTTCCTTCATACCTCTATTCTTGTTTGCCACTCTGGAGATGAGTCGCATGGTGAGCTGAGTGCTCTTCTCGAGATGCAGGATTGTCTCTTTGTTGTGACCATTCGATTGTAGTCGTAGGCCGAGGATTCTAATGGTGTTGACAACTGGGATCTTTTGGTTGTTGGCGTAGACGCAGATGTCGGGATTCGATGGGTCTCTCTTCCGTCCCCTACTGGTAGGCCGGTAGATGAGCAACTCGGATTTTTGAGGAGAACAGTCCAGTCCTCGTTCTCGAACATAATTTTGCATTATGTCTACTGCCTTTTGTAGGGTGTCTTGAATGTGGCCATCGCTGCCGCCGCCGATCCACAGAGTAATGTCGTCGGTGTACAGACTGTGGTGAAGGTCTTTCATGTTGCTTAATCTCTCAGGCAGGCCTAAGAGTGAGACATTGAAAACGAACGTTCAGTTTTTTTTAAATGCAGAGCATTTTAGTAACTCACGATGTCACCCGCGTTGACGTCCGTATTCCGCACCATCGTTGTCCCTACTATATAAAAAAAAATACTATCCGGCGCCCGGTTTCGATCCCTCGACCCTGCGGGCGGAACGCAATGTACACGGTGCTCTACCCACTGCGCCACAAAGCCGACCCAGAATGGGACGCTACGAACGCGCCTTATATCGTTGACTCATTCAAATTACTGCTGACGAGCGCTCTCTCGTCAGCAGTTGCCACAAGTGCAACAACATTAACGTAACGCAAACTACTTAACGTCGTGCGCCCCCGGAAATGCTCTGCATTTGATCGAGCCCCTCGCGAGGGGGATGTTTCACTGCGTCTTCTCTCGGTCGCGGGACCCGTGGCGCCATCTGGTGGAGGCGCGGCACAACTCGTAACACTTTGAAAAGATGCGGCGCCAGCCAGCTGTTTGTGTGCGTGCCGCACTTGCACAAATGGTGAGTTCATTGGTTTCGCGCAGCCAAGCCGTCTAATCAATGTATGCAGTTCCATCCAGAGCCCACACACTATAGGGACCGGAACCTGGAGTTTGCCGCGCGACACTAGCGCCATTTTTTTTGCAAGGCATCTAAGCCAACTTGGAGGCTGAATACAACCCTTGTGACCGTTGAATGCGTTATATTTTGAGGGGTAACAAAACAAAGCCTCAAATAAAGTATTAAACTGGTTACGGTGTTGCTGTCGCCGTCGCTCACATCTGTCTCGTCAGACGCGCCAGATGCGAACGGAACCGACGGAGAAGCCCAGCGGCAGTGTAATTACTTTGTCGCTCGACAATATTGTTACGAGGCAGAAGCACGCAAATGCAGTGTATTGATTGAAATTACAATGCTTAGCAATGCCAGCGGGAAAGTACACAGACCGGTAGTTGTTGTTGTTGTTGTTGTTGTTCCTTTGAATATTGGCGCATACCCAATCAGGGGATCGGCCAAACATCAGTCGTTAATTCGAATGAGATTCAAAGAAAATTAGAAAATTAGAATGATTCAAAGAACATTATAAAAATTTGGAAGCTTTTCTTTTTCTTGTGTTGGAGGAATTGAGTTTGGAATTTGGTTAATATTGAAACAAAAAAAAGGAAATAAGTAAATAAATAATTAAATAAAGAAAAATAAGAAGAGGAAGAAGAAGAAGGAGGGAGAGGAGGAGAATTAAAAAAAAATCAGAAATGGATGCTTTTGGAGGGCTCAGGTGAGGATCCAGAACAAGATACGAATTAGGTTGTAAATCTTTTGGAATTTTCAATGAAGCGCAGAAGAGCAGAACAAACATCCCGGCGGCAATATCCCGTTTCTGAAGCCCCAAATGATAAAAGAGCCGGCACTGATAATACCAACCCCAGGCGATGAAGCGGCACTTCAAGGAGCTGACGTCTGAGGCTTGAAAATCGCCGACATGACAAAAGGAAATGGTCGACAGACTCTTCTTCATTACAGTAACTGCACATGGCAGTCTGCGCCAGACGAGACCTGTGGAGGTATCTGTTCAACTGGGGCACACGACATCGAAGGCTCGTTACAATCGCCTCCAGGTCGCGTGAGGGGCACCAATTCGGATTCCAGGAGAATTTTAGATGAGAAAAATCTCGCATTGACAATAAGACTGATTCGTGCTGCCCTTGCAGCTTCAACAATCTACGGAATCTTACAGCGGCTAATAAAGGCGTTGTCTCAATGACATCGACAACAGGCCCGGAGAGTGCTACCCTTGCCAGTGAATCTGCGGTTTCATTAAAGGTGATTCCCGCGTGCCCAGGGACCCAAAGAAGGTCAATTTCAGTAATATGAGGTGGTAGAAGGGATCGAAACGTCCGTAGAAGAGGTGAGTCTTTCGGAGAAGAAAGGGCTAAACCTACGGATAGGGAATCTGTAATTATAAGTGGAGACGACACCGATATGTCAAGCTTTCGTATTGCCAAGACAATTGCCAAGAATTCCGCATAGAATATAGGGATAAAATCCACCAGACGAACCGAAAAGTACCAATTTAAGGAAGGGGAAACTACCGGTAGCTGGAAGCCCTTCTTCCTCTTCTAAAGTTCAGCCCAAACGGCACATAGCCGTAGCTACCCTCATCGTGTTCTTCCAACTGTTCCGTGACACAACCCCCCCGGCGGGAAGACGCCGCCACGGCGTCTGGGGTCATAACTTCTAGGTGTTGGGGTGGTAAGGCTTGAGCCGGGCCACGTGAACAAGGTCCGTGTGAGGCTGGGCAGAGGAAGACGGGTACGGCGTGATTTCGTACGTGACGTCGGTGACGCGGCGCAACACGCGATAAGGGCCGGTGTAAGGAGAAAGTAGTTTGGTCGAAAGTCCTACATGACGCTGGGGTGACCACAGTAGCACCAATGAACCTGGATGGAACTGGACATTGACGTGGTGGCGATCATAGAGGGACTTCTGCGATGCTTGCGACGAAGTGAGGCGTGTGCGAGCGATCTGACGAGCGAGATCAGCCTGTGCAATGGCGTCGCTGACGTACTGACTAGGAGGAGCTGAGGCAGGCGAGGCAAGGGTATCCAAGGGTAAAGCGGGTTCCCTGCCGAAGAGCAAGTAGAAAGGGGAGTAACCAGCTGTTTCATGGCGGGAGGAATTGTAGGCGAAGGTTACAAATGGCAAGGCAGCATCCCAATCCCGGTGGTCGGTGGAAACATACATAGAAAGCATGTTGAGCAGCGTGCGTTTTAGTCGCTCCGTGAGGCCGTTCGTTTGAGGGTGGTAAGCGGTAGTCAATTTATGCTTAGTGGAACAGGAATGAAGAATGTCGGCAATGACTTTAGAGAGGAAATTGCGGCCCCGATCGGTCAAGAGCTGTCGAGGTGCTCCATGGTGCAGGATGACGTCGTAAAGGAAGAAGTCAGCGACGTCAGTTGCGCAGCTAGTAGGTAGAGCCCGTGTTATGGCGTAGCGTGTTGCATAATCTGTTGCAACGGCAACCCACTTATTGCCAGAAGTGGATGCAGGAAAAGGCCCCAGGAGGTCGAGACCGACGCGGCCGAAGGGTTCGTGAGGGATAGGAAGCGGCTGAAGGAGTCCAGCAGGCAATTTGCAGGGAACCTTTCGCCGTTGACACTGGTCACAAGCTTGAACATACTTCTTGACCGAACGGTACAAGCCAGGCCAAAAGAAACGGCGGCGTGCGCGAGCGTATGTGCGCGTAACGCCAAGGTGACCAGAAAGTGGATGGTCATGAAGTTGTTCAACGACGGTGGAGCGCAAGTGAGGGGGTATGACAGGTAACAGTTCAGGGCCATCGTTTTGAAAGTTCTGATGGTATAAGACGCCGTCCTGCAGTACGTAATTCCGGGAGGTTCGATCAGGGCAATTTGTACGGAGGCGATCGATTATTGATCGGAGGAAGGGGTCCCGGTATTCTTCCGCACCGATTTGCAGCAGTGCGGAGATGGAAAAAATACAGGCCTCTGTTTCAGTCCAGGCTACGTCTGGAGGATCCACGGGGTAACGCGATAAACAGTCGGCATCACGGTGCAACCGTCCCGATTTGTACACGACTGAAAACGAGTATTCTTGCAAACGCAAAGCCCAGCAGCCAAGGAGGCCCGTAGGATCTTTTAGTGATTGCAGCCAGCACAAGGCGTGGTGATCCGTGACCACAGAAAACGGACGGCCAATGAGATATGGGCGGAACTTCGCCACTGCCCACACGAGAGCAAGACACTTGCGTTCGGTTATGGAATAGTTGCGCTCGGCGACCGAAAGGAGGCGGCTGGCGTACCCGATCACGCGGACTTCGCCAGACTGGTGCTGCACTAAGACCGCTCCTATGCCGTGACCGCTGGCGTCAGTGCGTAGTTCGGTTGGAGCAGAAATATCAAAGTGGGCTAGAATAGGAGTGGTAGTAAGCCTATCAATAAGCGTGGAAAAGGCCACAGCTTGTGCAGATTCCCACGTGAATGGAACGTCTTTCTTGAGGAGGTCGGTTAAAGGCCTGGCAATATGGGCGAAATTTTGTATGAAGCGGCCGAAGTAGGAGCATAGCCCAAGAAAGCTTCTGACGTCTTTTGCGGTGTGCGGTTGGGGAAAGTTTTTGACTGCGTGTATTTTGGCTGGATCGGGCTGCACGCCGCGGGCATCCACGACGTGACCAAGAATTTGAAGTTGACGTTGGGCGAATCGGCATTTGGATGAATTCAATTGAAGACCTGCGTGACGGAAAACAGACAGGACCGTGGATAAACGTTCTAAATGCGTTTCAAAGGTCGGAGAGAAAACGATGAGGTCATCGAGGTAGCACAAGCAGGTGGTCCATTTGAGGCCGTGAAGGAGAGCGTCCATCATCCTTTCGAACATGGCAGGCGCATTACATAGGCCGAAAGGCATTACCTTAAATTGGTAGAGACCATCCGGTGTAATAAAGGCGGTTTTCTCTCTCGGTCCATTTCATCCACGGCAATTTGCCAATAACCGGAACGTAGGTCGATGGAAGAAAAATAGTTTGCTCCGTGGAGGCAATCAAGGGCGTCGTCAATTCGGGGATGAGGGTAAACGTCCTTTTTCGTTATGTGGTTCAGGTGACGGTAATCGACGCAAAATCTCCACGTGTTGTCTTTCTTTTTAACCAGTACAACCGGTGACGCCCAGGGGCTGCAAGAGGGCTCGATGATGTCCTTAGCGAGCATTTTGTCGACTTCGTCTTGTATAATTCGACGTTCCGTGGCGGATACGCGGTATGGCGTGCGGTGGATCGGGCGGGCGTCACCCGTGTAAATACGGTGCTTGACTACACTTGTCTGGCCGAGAGGGCGAGTGCCAAAGTCAAAAATGTCGCTGTAAGAGTGCAGGAGGCGATAAAGGGCTGCAGTATTCTCGTGCGAGAGATCGGGTGCCATAATTGTTCTGAATGCATTTTTCGGTGAATGGGAGGTGCAGGAACCGGCAGCGGATGCTGGCGAGGCAGAAGGAAGGGTGAAGAGGTCGCACTGGTCCAATGGGTGAGCCGTCGCGATGGTCATGCCACCAGGAATAGTTTGCGGACTAGCGCCAAAATTAAGCAAAGGTAGAGTAGTGCGGTTGTTGCAAACACGCACCACGGTGTGCGGAAGGGCCACGTCTCGGCTGAGTAGAGCGTCAATTTGTGGGGCAAGGAAGTAGTCACCGTCGGGAACAGGAGGCGATGTAGAAAGCAGGACATTAGTAGCAGCTCGCGGGGTGAGACGAATGAACTCCGTCGAATGTAAGCGACATTGCACTTCCTCGGGCACACTTTAGGGGCAAGGTAGGTCAAAGCTGAAGCGCCTTCGGAACAGTCGATAAGCGCAGAATTTTCAAAAAGGAAATCAAGGCCCAGAATGAGGTCATGGGGGCAGTGGGGCAAAACAGTAAACAAAGCGGGGACTGGGTGATCGGCAATGGTGACGCGGGCTGTACACATACCGACAACGGTAGGGGAAGTTCCATCAGCAATACGAAGAACACGGGATGGGGCAGGAGTGAGCACTTTCTTGAGGCGGCTGCAAAGGTTCGCACTTATCACTGATATGTTCGCGCCCGTGTCAATTAGCGCCTAGACAGGAACTCCATCAACAAGCACATCAAGAAGATTGCAAGGTGCAGGTAAAGCGGGCAGAGGATTTTCGGTCGGGATCGTCGATGCAGCATCACCCCTGAGAGCTGCACGATCTAGTTTTCCGGGAAGAGGCGGCCGGGGCGGGACGGCGACATCGGACGGCGAGCTTAGGGGGACAGGGACTGGCGACGATGAGGCGAGGACGAACGGCTAAGTCTGGTGAACGAAGCAGGGGTGTCGGCACTGTTGGTATCACGATCGGGTGAAAATCGTCGGGGAGCATTCTCAGGTCGCCGGGAAGTGTAGTACGAAGTACGGACAGCGTCGTAAGGGCGATTGCGGCAGTAACGGGAGACGTGTCCGATACGATGGCAACAAAAGCAAATCGGACGGTCGTCAGGGGTCCGCCAGGCAGCCTGATTGCGGAAACGACGAAGCGTGGTATGATAGATGGGTGCGGGGCTTTGCAGAACCGGGTAGACGTCCTGACGATTCATGGCGCAAACTGGGCGAAGGCCCAAGTTGTCGAGTTCTTGGCGGACGACAGCTTGAATAGCAGAAATGGATGGGCTGTCGCCGCTGGGTGTTGTGAGCGGGGCTGGCGACATGGCCTCAATTTTTCTACGAATTATTCTGGTGAGCGTCTCAGGTGGTGCAGGTGGGGCGACGTCGCGTGGGCGAAGCAGCACATCGTCGCAGGACGAAGTAGCGGCCGTATTCGGCAGGCGGACGAAGTTTTTGGCAATACGGCGGCTTTTGGCTTGCTCCAAGCGTCGGCACTCTGCAATGATGTCATCCACGTTTGAGCTGTTCTTGAAAACTAGTAAATTGAAAGCGTCGTCCGCAATGGCTTTTAAGATGTGCCCAACCTTTTCTTGCTCAGGCATTGCCCGGTCAACCTTGACACACAGAGCAAGTACATCGTGAATATATGCACTGTACGATTCGGTTGAACTCTGGACACGAGACGCGAGGTCGTTCTTGGCGGCAAGCTGATGGTGAAGAGCGTTTCCAAACGCTGCCCGTAGCTTCTCCTTGAAAACGTCCCAGCTGGTCAATGTCTCTTCGTTGGTGTGGTACCATGTCAGTGCTGTGCCTTTCAGGCAACAGGCAGCATTGGCCAACATTACTGTGGGATCCCACCTGTTAAGTCGGCTGACCCGCTCGAACATACGGATCCACTCATCAGCGTCGACTCCATCGTTGCCGGTAAACATTCCAGGTTCTCGAGGGTGAGACACGATGATGGGGGGAATGGCAGCGCCTGGAGGAGGGTCGGTGCTGTTAGGCATCCTGGATGGCGGAATTTGACGACCGCTTCGGAGTTCCGTGGTAAATGGGAAAAGCCCGCAACCTCCACGAAGATGTTACGAGGCAGAAGCACGCAAATGCAGTGTATTGATTGAAATTACAATGCTTAGCAATGCCAGCGGGAAAGTACACAGACCGGTAGCTGGAAGCCCTTCTTCCTCTTCTAAAGTTCAGCCCAAGCGGCGCATAGCCGTACCTATCCTCATAGTCTTCTTCCAACTGTTCCGTGACAATATCTTTACTTTGCTCAAGAAAATAATGAAACGGAAGCTTCATTTATAGCCAGAGTTTAAGTAAGTCAGCTTAGAACACGAGTCTTGCTACAACGCATGCTGAACGTCGTGAACTTGCAGTGGGAGCACGTCCGCTTGTTCGGAAAACACAAAGCCGGAAAAACGATAGCTAGAACTGCCGTCACACAAATGGAAGTACATGTATGTGACCGCTTTTTTCTTCGCAAGAACCAAGAAGGCTAAGCAGCACTCACGGGCGCCAGTTGTTATAAACGACAGCTGAAGTGTTAGCGGGAACGAGCGCGAGCTCTCCCGCACCGCCGAAGGAAATGAAATGGTGACTTACAATTCCAGCGGCGGCCACAGCAGGCAAACAATGTTATTCCACCAGTCAGGTATACTTCACAGAGCCACCGACACCAAAACGCACCTCACGGACACGTACAGGAGTACTACCTTAGTTTCAATGCCACAAAAGAGATGGAGCCGTCGGTGCAACGCGTCCGTCCACCGGCCCCGCCGCGGGTTCAAAGAACGCGCAAAGGCACAACGCTGAAGTAGTTCGACGGTCACCGTTGCGTTAGGACGCACAAATGACCCATTCCTACTGAACGTGTAACACTATCTCACGTTTTTTGAATACGCTGCAGTTTTGTTTAAATACGCTTTGTTTCATGGCCCGGTGCTGTGGCTCTTTAGGTAACTACTTTTTGCTGCGTTGTGGCCTGTTCACCCGCTCTAACCGTCGCCGTCACGGGCTCGGCAAGGGGCGTCTACCTCCCTCCCTATTCCCCCTCTTCCCCCTCCAGCGACCTTCGGTCCTCCCCTTCCTAATAAAAGAATTTATCATCATCATCCGTCAGCTGAAGCTCGGCTTCCGATGAGCCTTCCGTGTGACGTTAGTTCCGGTCGCCGTTTGTTTGGCGCTCACTCAATCTTTCAGCCAAGTTACCGATGAGTGGCCGACGGCTCGGAAGCCAATGGGGACCCATGGGGTTTCCAATCATTGCCAATCGGCCTCGGCTGTTTGGGATATTTCCTCCCCCGTTTCGGTGTTTCGAAGAGGCCGTACAGAGGGCGCTACGTGTAATCAACTAAAGGGAGAATCTCTCTGGTCCGGGGGAGAAAAGCCCCGATTTTCTCCCTTTTTCTACACTTTTTTCTTAGAGTGCACTCACTACTCGCGAGTGCGAGTTTCACTCCCGGTGAGCCCCACTCATCACTCGCGAATGCTAGTTCCACTCACCGCGAGCCCGACTGACCACTCGCGAGTGCGAGTGCCACTGGCGGTGACCCCTGCTCACCACTCATGAGTGGCGAGTGCACTCGCGCTTCTTGCGCGATGTGCGGGGGTTACCGCGGGGAGCATCATTCGCTGTTGGCATTCCTCGCAGGAGCCGCTTGATGTGGTAATTGCTATTGGCGATATCCACTCGTACGCACAGCCACTAGTTAATGTAGCGATTGCCTTTAGCTTCGGGCATATGCCCCTTCTCCCCTCGTTATGGGGCACCGCGGAATCAAATCTGCGGTGACGTGTTGATTTAGGAATACGATTTGGATGGAAGTCTTACGCCATAATGCACTGATACTTTTCACTGTTATGACTCAATAGGGGCTGTTACGCTCACTTTCGCCGAATGATGTTTCTGGATAGCAGCGTTTTGTATTGGAATTAGTGTCGGTAACGTCGTCGCAACAAAGCGAATGCACTTTACTACTACTGAGCGCGGCGATGTAAACATTATGAACCACAGTGGTGTAGTGCCATAGTTCTTGGGGTACATATTTGTCCGGCTTGCTACAGGTGTCACTGTATAGACTGTTTCGAAGCGCAAATCGAGTGCCCGTACTCGTTTAAAAAGGTGTCGCACATTTTCATGGATTCGCGTATCAGAATGGCGAAACGGTTCGGATGGGCGGGTTTTTGTGTTGTGGAAGAAGTTTCCCATTTTCGAGGCCTTGGCGTATTAAACGTACTCTGTTATGATACTTCACTTTCATGCGGAGCTGGCGTCACACATCCTTGTACGGCAGCTACGGTTCTTGCCTTAAGGCATGTGATTTGCCGCTGTCCCCGTTTGACACACCGGCAAACTTCACCGCTGCTTTTTTATTGCAAAAATTGCCAAAATTTTCGCATGTCGTTATGTTGCGTGAACGTTGCATTTTTTCGTATATGGGCCGATGTACGTACCTTTCGCAACATGCAGCAAACGAAGTAGCTCGCCTTCACAAAGACCAGATATAGTATTTGCCAACATGACTCGCCGACGCACCCCTTCGTTTAGTTCCCTTTCTCGCATTGAAGTTTGAATGAATGAATGAAACCACGTTCATTCCACATTACAATGTTTGCGTATCCGTTGGTACAGATTTACAAGAATCGTACGTTATGTCTGACTCCGCATTCGCCTTACCGAATCGTAAAGTTCGAATCGTTACTTTTGCGTGCAGTTTGTCATATATATATCTCCTATCTTTAGATCGCGAAAGGTAAAATGTGCGCTGTTCGCGCTGCTATAGTTATCGACGGTCATTTACGACTCTGCTTGGGAATTTGCCTGCCCAACTTGAAATTGGGACCTGGGCTCCCGCAGTTTGCTTTTTTCATTCTGTCCGTTCACGGTAGCCAACCAGCTTACTTCTGTTGCTTTATTTTCGTATTCCGCCTTGTGGTTAGCCCGAACACTGCAGTCTCCGTCATGCTAGCTGCGCTAATTAGCCGAAAAAGACTTCCTAGTGTAGTGTTCCTCATGTTTCGGCCCCATATCAGATCGTCGTGCGCATGCCGATGGCGTACGGACCATCGGAAAGGTACTGCGACCACTGTGTGGTGTGGCTAATACTATGCTTTCTCGGAAATAAGATAGCGTAATTTGTGAGTGAGTGGGTGAGTGGATGAGTGCGTGTGTGCGTGTTCACGTGTGTGCGTCCGCGTGCGCGTTTCTGCGTGTGTGAGCGCGTGCGAGTACATATGTGTGCGTGTGCGCGCTTGTTCGTGTGCGTTGGGGTGTGCGTGTGTGCGTGCACGTGCGTTTGTGTGCGTGCGTGCGTGTGTGAGATCGTGTGCGTTGCGTGCGTGTGTGCGTGCGTGCGTGCGTGCGTGGGCTTGTGTGCGTGTGTGTGTCCGATGACCGCCCTTCTCCCCGTTATTTCGTATCAACTTTCGACGTGAACACCCCTCGGGGCCCCGTGCGGGCGCATGACGGTGCAGTTTAGGATCAAGCTCCGGCTTTGCTCTGCGGCAGGCTGGTGCCGCTTACAGAGGGGGACGGCGAGGGAGGAGGAGGGACGCGGGTGTGAGCCATCTTGCTTCATGAGGACGCGGGTGCTAAAGTCAGGCGGCGCCGTGCTGGCGCGACGGCATGTTGCCGCCTCTGTCCTTGCCTTATCTCTGCAAGCGTTCACGGCCACGCCCTCCGGTAGCCTTCCTCCATCTTGCTTGCCGTTTTCTATCCTTTTGTGGGGGTGTTTTGCTGGACACCACTCCGTGCACTTCATGCTAAAAAATTATCGGCTCACGTCGGCGTTCAAAGCGGGCGAGTTGCCCTGGTAACGCCCTTATCAGCCGATTGCGCAGCTTGCGAAAGAGGAATCAGTGATGGCGAGGGGAATAACAGTTGTGAACGCGGTGTCAGCTGTGGTGAGGAGTAAAAGACTAGTTGGGTTCGCATTATTGGGGGCGGCGTTGTAGGCTACACGGTACTCAAAATAACAGAAACTCACGAACTAAGGGGACAGCACAAACGCAGTTATCAGCTTATTTATTACAAGTACAATATTTGCATGGGAATCAGGAGGGACACCAAGATGCCTATACCCGGTTACAACTCAAGAACGGCACCACCTCATGTAGTGTATCACTCCGCCAAAGCGCCGGACCCGTGACGTCAGTACGCGCGCGTTTTGTAACGGGCTTGCTATGAATGCGTGATATCGTCTGCCTTGTCTCACGCAGTTTGTTTGTCGTCACTGGAGTCGTTTATAAGCATATTAAGTCCAAAAAAGAAAGGGAACGGCTCACGCCATGTTCAAAATATCCCCAGTAACGCCGTACTTGCGCCGCGCGGCAAAACATCCGGCTACGGTGATAAGGCACAGCGGCAACTTCTGGTGCCGTTCTTAAGTTGTCACCGAGTATAGATAAGAAGCCTCAAGAACACCGCTACACATGCCAGCAAACAGCCCCCTAAGGCAATCTGCCGCTGCACTGCATTACTGAGAGTGCAGCCCAGTGCTGGAAAATACTTCAGTTTTGGCAAAATAACAAATCAGACACACGCGAAATTTCGGAAGTTTCTCACACATCAAGCGAGCAGAGAACATACGTAAGCACATGCTCAGTTATGCTGACCACGCCTGAAATAGAATTAATAAAAATCAGTTTAGAGAGAGTCGACAAAAGGAAGGAAAAAGCGCCAATTACGCCGGTTAAGTTCATGGCCGCGACGGCCGCTTTAATGGTGGAGGAGAAAAGCGAAAACGCCTGTTTTTTCGAGATTAGGCGCAGGTTAAAGATCCCCAAGTGGTCAAAATTATTCCGAAGCCCTTAACCACGGCGCGCCTCATAACCCGCGTAGTTTCGGCGTGTTAAACCACATAAATCAAAAGCATCATGCTGAGAGTACTCTGCTACTCATAAAATAAACAAAGGAAAAGTGCCTCGTACCAGCTTACGATGCTTTGCCGCCTGCCCCCTGTGAGTTATAGTGAAAAGTTTTCCCACACTTGCCCCCCCCCCCCTCTTCTATTTGTATCTTGTAACACTTCCGACGTGTTGGGTGTCCGAGGAACTATTGCACTTGTAATAAATCAATTTAGATCTGCGCTCGCACTGCCTACTTCGTGGGTGTTATTTTTTGCACCATGTAACCTAAAGAGCACTCTACAAAAATGGAGGGATAATTCGCTTTTATGCATAGGGGGCGCAATAATCGGTTTAGCAAATTAGCAGACTCCGCTACCTGTCGTCTATTGTTGTATCTGAAAGACTTTCGCCATAGAGAAATATTTTTTGAGCTGTTGCGCTTAGCAGCCGCATTCTAACTTTGATAGGTTACCTGTTACTCTTTTTTCAGCGTGTGCTTTTAACGGCGAGGCTGTTTTTGCTGGCCGTAAATTATGCGGTGTGCGGCGTCATCGGTAAGCTGCGTCATAGTTATTCCCGCCATTTACCGCGCACGTGAGCACGCGCCCCACGGGGAGCGCCCGGCGTCGTCCAGGCTTGCGCATGGCTCTCGCAAAAAATACCAAAAAAACAGTTCACGTGTGACCTCGGTTGCCACCTTGGGAGCGCAGTCGGTTGCCACCTTGGGTAAAACGATCCGGGCCCGCCAGTCATGCGTGAAGATAACAACCATATAGACGGATATGACAATGACTACTACTACCACAGTGAACAGCGACGATAAAACAAACACGTAAATAAACAATTTCAAAACTAATTCAATACGTGGCGTTGCTCACATAGAAACAAAGTGCTAACACAGAAAGAAATCACCCAGCTTCGTTGTGGTGCGCGACTTAGTGCAGCTTGCCATTTTTTATGGGAAGCTTTGTATTCCTGACTTTTGGCGCCGGCGTCTGTGGAAAAACCACTTCAGGAATGCCAACTTTACACAGTGGGTTTTCCAAAACGATGATGATGATAAGCGAAGGCACATCAAGCGCCTTAAGAAAAAAGCATTTCCCGTGGTCGGAATTGAATCGGAGAGAGGTTACACGGGAGAAAGCTTCGCGTTTTCATTCTTGAATAGAGGTTTTTTTTTGTCAGTTGGCTCAAATTGCTGGGAGTCAATGATTGTTTTGGGGCATGCCTCACAGCCAACGTGAATTTTCTGTCTTAAAACACCCAATTTTTTAATCGCTTCATGTAGCTGTATCACTGTGGTGTCGGTGTCAATAGGGACGCATTGAAGGTCTCCACAAAATGGAACGATTCAGCTGGTTTACTAACAAAGCGTAGGTAGAGCTCTTGTGCTCTAAAGAAACAAAGGGATTTGGATTGTGAATTAGTGGTGGCTGGGAATCAGCGTGAGGGGGGGATGGGAGTGGTGAGTTCGGGTGAGTGGAGCAAGCGAGTAGGAATTGCGAGTGAGTGCGAGTGGCCATTGCAAATGGTGAGTGCGAGTCAGAAGGAGTGTAAGTGGCGAATGCGAGTGCTGAGGGTGAGTGTGAGTGAGTGCGAGTGGTGACGACGAGTGGTGAGCGTGAGCGGGATTGAGCGCGAGTAGTGAGGCCCGAGTGGTGATCGTGAGTGTGAGTGTGAGTAGTGAGGGTGGAGTGGCGACCGTGACTGCGCGTTGTTGAAAAGGTGAGGTCGGAGTGGCGAGCGGAGCGTAAGTGCGAGTGAGTGCGTTAGGATAAATATATTTTTGAGTGAGTGTGAGTGAGTCGCACCCAGTTTTGCCGAGCTATGGCTCCTTTAGTGTCTTGAGGGTTAAAACTATGAAAAACATCTATAAACAAAATTCTATTGCTAAATTGCTGAAGAAATTTTGATACCCAACACTACAGGAAAACGCGCCAGAAGAAGCTTTGGATAAGTCGCCGTAAAGGAAACATTCAAGGCCACTACAGCAGCTGGGTCATTCCATGTTAAATGTCCGTTCCGTAACGTCAATAATCACGAATTTCCTCAGTAAAACTGTGGCTCATCCTTGCATTGGGCACAATGCTCTCCCAAAGTATTTTTGTTCAAACATTTTTTTTATTTTGAAGCGGTCCTTCTATAGTTGAAAGCGAAAGCGGTCTGTCAAAAAATGCACAAAAAGCACTTCTTTTTCAATCGCCACTAATTTTTATGGACATCATATTAAGGTCCTTCACTGCCTAATGCCACAATTTTATAGGATACCTGCCTATTGCTTGCTCTCGTTACGCCAATAATAAATACACGATGCTCCGCATTTTCTAGCTTTTCTGAGAAAAACCAGCCCATTCTCTCAGTCAATAAATCATTTTTTCTGGAAAATATATTGGCACAAAACAAAAAAAAGAAATGTGCAAAAAAACACTTATCCAAATTTGAAAAATCTTCGTTGTGGCTCATATTTACCTCTTAATTGCGCGTCGTTGTTATCGTAGCAAAAATAGCAAATAAAAGGCATTCACTAGTAGAAAACAGCACAGTTTATTTCAGAAAGTTTAGTCGGAACAGCTTTTTTAGCAGAATAAAACATTTTTGAATTTTCCCAACGACACGTCGCCGCGTTGTTCCAAGTTCCGTCCTATCTGCATGTCACTAAGTTACTGTTAGATCAAAAAACGAGATACATGTGCTGCCGTAGGGTTGCAGCATTGATCTTGTTTGTGAAGACTTATTTTATTTTGGTAAAAATATAAAGTTGCCAGTAAACTTGGCAGTAAAGTTTCCTTGCGACAACTTTTTGGAGACACAGACCTGCACTACAGTCGAGTGCGAAGTTAGCTCAGACTGGCGAGTGGGAAGAGATGACGGCTCAAAGTGATAGAGTGATCGTGTTGCTTCAATATAAAGCGCTTCTTTGAACCTTTCTGCAAGTTCGGCTTTTGTGCCTTGCACAGCTGACACAGAAAGTACCGCAATTCAGGTGATGTTCCTTTCCGATCACAGAAACAGCTATTGTGGTGTCACATTCTAGCCTTAGTATTGGCCTGTGAATACTGGCCGTACTCGCCAGCCGCTTCACTCTCCCACCAAGATTCTGTAGACTGCTTCAGCTCGTCCCCGTCCCCGTGATTCTAGCTCGAAATGCCAAACTCAGTAGGCAACACGCATGAGAGTTTGGCTCGTGAAGGATAAATCCAAAACTATCGTTGAGCCTCACATCCTCACATTGCCACAAGAAATGTGCACAACTTCAAAGATGCAGTTTTGTTTTGTGCATATGTATATTGCTGCACGTATTTTGAATAAGAATACGGTGAGTGATACTGTAGTACCCGATCCGAGAGAGAGAGAGAGATAACTTTATTTTCTGGACACTCTTAGCCCAGGCCGACTTGCCACAGTTTCTTCATTAACAGAAGACGGTCTATATTTCTCCCAGAGTTCCTCACTAACCCGAAGGCTGTGGGCCACCAGGACTTACGTCGAGGCCATGGGCCATATTCCACGAGTCCTCCTTGTAAGCGATGCGGGAGCTCAGGCGGGGCGAGAGGTCTGTTGGATGGCACTCCCATTAAATCTGGCGTATTTGTGGGCGGCCAGGGTACTCGCCTGGAGGGCAGGTGAGGCGCGAGGATATCTCAAGTACATAGCGCAAGTGCAGTAAGAGGAGATGTCGCATATCGTGGATCGCCTTCCCAAAAAATTGTCTTCAAGATTAATGGGTGGATTTTTAGACTTCTATGGGCATCTTTCGCCTATGAATCACGAACGTGATATCGTGCGTAATACGCATTTTTTGCTATAGTTTTACATTCATTTCATTTCTTTAATAATACTGTTAGCCCAAAAGTGGGTCGTCACAGGGTGGAAGCACAAAAATTATTTGCGAAAAAAGAAGTACATTACACTCCATAAAAATTTCTCGGTATTGTTGCGAGCAGCACCTCGAAGTTTTATATAACAAAACATGGAACACACATACAGTGCAATGCACAAGCTGAGAATAGTAGATGATGCATTTGAGGCGGCACTTTTGCACCGCGCTGAAGATTTGAACTTGAAACACAAGTATTGCAGTCTCATGCGACCAACAAAAAGCACACACGCACACACACAACGAAATAGATTTGTCACTGCTATTAAGAAAATAGTAATTTTAGATACTGTTCAAATGATGTAAGACAGGAACGACCAATTATATACTTCGGCAACATATTCCAATGTTCGATAGCACGTGGGAAATAACTGAACTTAAAGCAGTCGTTACGTGGGGCTAGGGGTGGAATGTACATACTATGGCGATGCTCTGAGTGTTCTTGTGTGTTGCCCTGGAAGAAGTCTGAATAGTTTATTTTAAAATGATTATGAATTAACAGGAAAACAAATTTCAGTTGCTCAATCCTCGACCTAATTTCCAGACTATCCAGTACCACTGTTCTACAAAGTTCAGTAGGTGAATGATGTCAGCGATATTTATTAAAAATAAATCTCGCACCCAGTCGCTGTATTTTTGCTATTTTATTTCAGTTTGACTGTGTGTAAGGGTTCCAGACAATTTTAGAATATTCGATAATAAGCCTGACTAAGGTTTTGTAGGCTAGGCACTTTATATCAAATGGGGCACTATAAAGCTTACGCCTAACGCTAGACAATGCCTTGGTAGCCCTGGAGCACACATAATCAATATCAGTGTTCCACCGGAGGTCGGGCGTAAAGCATATCCCAAGATATTTGTAGTTTTTACACGCTTAACGATAGCATTGTCAATCTGGTAATTGTATTCTAGAGGTGCTTTCTTCCTGCTTATAGATACAAAGACTTTTTTCTGCTTTCAAATTATTTTGCCATTCTTCGCACCAATCCTTTATTTTTTGAAGATTGTTGTTTCGGGTAACTTGGTCATGTTCAGCCCGATTCTGCAATGAAGAACACTGTCGTCGACAAACAACCTTATCGGGACTGTGAAACGATATGGTAGGTCATTTGTACATAACAGAAATCTGCCCGTCTCGCTAGACGGGCAGATGAGCCATGCCCTAGCACACCGAGCAGCTAGGATTGTCGTTCTAATCCCCTCAACGTCCACGCTCGGTCGTTTTAGTGGCGGTTTTGTGGCCGCAATATTTTTGCAAAACGGGCTGACTTGGAGCAGAAATATGGCTTGAAAGGTGGTTTACCAACTTGGTTCCGTGATGTGTCGGGCGATCTCTGGTGTTACTCAAAGATGTGCAGCATGGCGAAACATCAAGTACGGCTCTCAAATACGTATGTCGGGCAGATTGGTGGTCTAGGGACTTTCAGGAGCATGCAACTAAGAAGGAATTGCATCTTAAATTATTGCAGGGTACTAACCGCATTACTGGTTGGTTCTACGGATATTTAATGGGCAACCTAAGAAAACACTCGTCTACTGCCAGAGCGCTTCTTCTAATTCGAATTAGGCTGATACGATTGTCCCTTCTTTTTCAGGTGAGCGGACCCGTACCCGAACGATACAGGAGGAATTAAGACAAAAATGCCGCTAGACTATCAACGGAACAGTTTGTGCTCCGGCGTGGGACATTTAATTGCGCACTGGTGAATAAACTGGTTTTAAAATGTTTGTGTGTCAAACATATGTTGTGGTGCTGAATGATTGAAACATACGTCCTCTGAGGTGCTGAATGATTATTTTCCACCTTGTTTCTTCATCTTTTGTTTCGTTATATTGAAATAAAACCCGTCGTCAGTGCCATTCTCTTTGAAGTAATCGACAAATGTAGCCAGCATCCGTCGTTCACCATGAATACGCATGCGCCACGCAAGCTACAAGCCACATTGTCACTCAAGGGGAGGACAACAACTCGTGGCAGCCATATAGTGATCACTGGGCAGAAGAAACAGCGGATCTTTCTCTCTCGCTCGACCGACTCGACAGCGCGGACTCGGTTTCAGGGCTACTTTTCCTATGTGAGAGTTAAAGCATTCAAAGCATCTCATAATAATTATATTTTCTTAAGTTTGAATCAATGTGCAACGACAAGATGAGTAGCTTTAACAATGTTGTATTGAATGTTTGTGTACTTTTTGCACGTGGAATTAGCAAACGGTTGAAACGGAAATACTTTTCATATATTTTCGCCCCACTCAGGAATGCTATGCCGTCTGAAAACCTCAAATGACTCAAGCATGCTCCTTTTATCCTTAACCCTGTGTTTTCCTATTCAACCTTTCAAAACACCCCTTCACAGCAAGGTGTATTCAGAAAACTTGACAGAGAAAACACAGGATTAAGGATAAACAACGATTACTAGAGCCATTTGAGGTTTGCAGAATATTGCTGAGTGGCCTTTTGGCCATGATGGCCTTTTGGGGAGCGCGGCTCCCGATCAAGTCGCTTCAAAAGGATGTGCCAAATCATGGCAACAAAGCGCCATTTTTACGGAGTTGCGCGCCTTGCGCCCAGCGGCTTATGCTTGCAGGCCTGCGTAATCCCGAGCGGCCACATTTGTAAGTGCCGTGACGTCTAATGGCCACCCGAAGGGTGAGAAACTCTATTCTCGCTCGTAAACGTCTGCGGAAAGAGACTCACGGCAGGAATTCAATGAGGCACGTTTGGATCCACCATTGGTTGATTCGAGAAGTAGGCCTGACCAATGAAATCTGCTGCGTGGCATACAATGGGCGCGAGGACAAACTCCAGCCTGGATAGCAAGCGGCAGACTTTGCTGGAATTTTTCAGGACAACGAAAAACCAGAGAGCCTCTGTTAGTAGTGCACGTAATCCTTTGCCGTCTCGAGTGTAACTAGGCGTCGATCATTAAGATTGGACACCTGGGGTGTAACCTAGTTAGTCGATCGCCAAGGTAGCAAGGTTTTCTCATCCCTTCTGCATGCGTTTGTGTACCTAATTGTAAACAGTTTTTTTCGTGGTCATACCGTTGTAGCAAAGTCGTAGTTCACTATGCTCTTTTCCCAGTCAGCGAGGGAGGAACGTTGCATTTATTTCAAAACGGCTTGTCCGCGAGTCGGGCTGTGAAGTTCAAGTACCCCTGTTAATTAAGACAGCCAGTGTGAGGAAAGCACACAAAGTTTTTTTGCGCGTTTGTTCTGTTGCTTTATTAATACACTGTGACATGGGCCGTGTGTGGACGCGAGCTACATGTGCAAACCGGAAGAAAAGATGACAAACTGTGGGCAGGTGGCACGGCAGCTGCGCAAAAATCAAGAAAAAAAGAGAACGAAGCCGGAATGGCTACAAGTGGAACGTGCGAAGCGTCACATGCCACGAAGTCACGGGCTGGGCGACATTCCAGAGGAATAGCTCCTGCCGTCGTTTCTGCTGCGGGCCATCGGCCAGAGCGTACATACGTTATCCGGTTCTGGTGGCCTCTCCCAGTACCAAGGGACGGCCTGTCGAGCGGCTCCTGCCAGGTTGCAGTTGCGGAGTTCGAAGCCTTGGCCGACGCTGCCGGGGTGTTCCTCTCCGGGGTCGTTCCTGGGACGTGGTCCTCGCGAGATGAGCTGAGAGCAGACATCGGCGCGCTGTACCGTGGCAGGCGCCACACACGGTAGAGCAGCCTTGTGCCAGCGACGATCCCGTCTCAGCAGTCGTGCCACCGCTGCCTTCGCTCGCTTTGGCGACCTCATCAACTGACGGCGAGAAACCTGAGAGGGCGTGGCTGAAGCGAAACCTGCGGCTCGTTTCCCGATCCACCCTATAAACTACGAAGATCGCTGAGCTGAATGTGTAGATTCCGTGCTCCGTTCGCAAGACATGTATGACGCAGGCAATCGGGAAGCTGCCCTAGGAAACGATTCGCGCACACGGCGGCCGCACCTGCCCACTCGCCAACTTGGCACTAAGCGGCAACAATATGGCACTAAGCGGCAACGACTAAAGGGCTCGAACCGGCGCAGACCACGGTAGCAACAGCGTGTCGCCACTCTTCCAATATCTGACCGAGAAAAAGAAGTTCCACGAGCGAGAAAGTAGATGTTAGTGTGGTGAAAAATTGGGCTAGAGATTGTTATCAGTGCTTATTTTATAAGCGGTGATCAGATATCTGCCGCGATGCTAAGCCTACCCAGACCGGTCTCGAAGGTTCGACCTGCCGACCCGGACTCAACTGCACTCAAATTTCATCCTGGCTAAATGCCTTCGACATGTGTAGTGGGTACCATGAGAACTACTGCGACGCGACCAGTAGCTCAGTGCAATGCGTAGTTATTCAGTTTTAGGCACTCAAAATAACGCCCTTGCAGATGACAAAGCACCTGCCAGCTTGTCGCGGAAACAGCCATTTAGCGGAAGTGACATGCCAGCCGTCCAGGCCGATCGGCCTGCCTCGCAGCGGGAGAATCCAGGAAAGTCGTATTTCGCGCAGGTACGCCTGGCTTTCATGGCTCCGAAGAGGCTTCGTTAACCGTACGCATGGAGGAAAGCAAAGGTTAGAAGAGGCCCTGGCGTTACATTTGTGAAGCCGAGTCCCACCATGACTTGAGCCCACGGAGCCCAGCACTCTATCCTATCATCCTTTGCTATCTCCGATTTGATTTTAACTGACTGGCGTCGCCCTGCCCTCGCGCTTCTAAGCGAAAACAGCTTCGTCGCTAATTGCTCGGTGCGATGTCATGTTCTAAGCTGTTGATTTCGCCTTCAATTTGCCCGTTCTAACCCTCACCCAAAGTTTCAATAAAAAAACGGCCTTCGTTTTTAAGATAGAAGGACGATTTTTAAGCTCTTAAGCCTGGCAAAGTAGCGTTTGTCGTCGTCATAGGAACAGGCTCTCGGGATGACGAACGCAGACACGGGAGCATTGTTTGGGGTCGTACATTACTGCGGTCTTTGCGCGCTACGTCTCAGCAGCGATAAATTTCACTTCACTTCACAACGAAGAAACACACAGTAAGCAAAGAACGAACTGTGGCTCTCGCCAAAGCTGACAGAAGGGGATTTTCCCGGCAGGTCGCCGGCGGGACGCTCTTACCGGCTATCAACAGACCGAGGTCATGACGTTTCAGCCAAAGGTCACGTGATAAAGCCATTTTCGTCACTTCCTAGGCCATGGGTATTTTTTTGTTGTTTGTTACTTTTATCACGAAGGCACTGCACCTTGTGTAAGAAGCTATGCCTGCGTTAAGGTGTTTTTTAATTACTGTTGCGCAAGTACGCCCTTCTGCAGCGGTGGGTTCACTTTGGCGTTTGTTTGATTCCCGAGTTTCTGCCAACGTAGCCGCTAACCGCGCTATATGTTGTCGTGGATGGTTGCTTACACGATTGTCAAGAGAAGCGCCGAGCTGTTGGTTGATGAACGCGTCGCGTATCTGCTGTAAGCGTGTTGCTCATGTTGCCTGTTCGGCAGTCACTGACTCCACCATAACTCCGCTGTCGTACCAGTACAAGGCCCATAAAAAGTTTGAATGACCCATGTTGTACTGCACCAAAACAAAACAAAAAAAGTATCGCGGCAGCTAGGGCGGTGAGCTCGAGCATTCGTGTGTGGTAGATTCATCAGACCTTGGGTATAGTCTTTGCCAGGAACGTTGCCAGAGGGGGGCTTGTGGGTTCGAACCTCCTCCGAAAATTTTTCGGGCAGCGCTTTAAGCGAGCATTGGTGTTCCCTTGGGCAAAACTCCTGCCTTCCGATAGCCCAAAACTGGTTCCGAAAAAAATTTCTGGCTAGGGTCCTGGTCTTTGCTGATGCTTGCTTGCAACTGCGTGCTTTAATTTTTATTTGTCTGAACGAACAGGCACGATGCGGAAGCGAGCCAATCTTTTCTTTCCACAGTACGAAGTCCTAGCTAGGCTAGGTGCAGTGAGGTGCCGAAGACCTTGTGGACACTGCGGATGAACGAATAATGTTTTAATGTTGGCTTCATGCTTTACAGAACTCGGTTGGGGATTATGAGTGCTTCATTTTAAATAACTCTCTTCCGAGAAGATTGCTGTACTAGCATTCATGCCTGGCACTTGAACTGAAAGTCTGCCTTGGCGAGAAGGAGAGGACTTGGGCAAGCAATTTATCACACACGCGAGTGCTGAGTGGGTCACGTCTTACATATCTGTCGTTGCAGCTACGTAGTTTTTTTTCTGTTGTGTCCAACCAATGCACCCAAATAGCCAGTACACGGAATGTGTTTGGCATCTGCGTCCTACAAAACATTTCTCCGTTCGTGCACCGTGTGTATGTCGTAAAATTCTTCTGTGGTGGTGGAGCTGCTCAAAAGCAGAGCAAACTGTTAGAAAGTTCATCTGGTGTCTTGCGAATTTCATCTGATTGATTGGTTGTAGGGTTTAACGCGCCGATGCAACGCAGGCGAGGAGGCGTGCCGTAGTGGAGGGCTCCGGAATAATTTTGACCCCCTGGGGATCATTAACGTGCCCTGAAATCTCGTACCCACAGGTGCTTTTGCTTTTCGCCTCCATAAGAAAAGCGGCCGCCGCGGTCGGGAATCGAACTTGCGACGTCGTGCTGAGCAGTCTTAACCACTGAGCCACCGCGGTGGGTGTGAATTTCATCTATGCCACTTGTGCGCATACTCATTCCTGAAAAGGGAGAATTATATCATAGCCATCGAGTTCTTTTCAAAGAGGATGTAGCCATGAATTGCACCAGAACTTGCACTTTTCGTGAGCACTTTTCGTGGGCATTGGACGAAGCTTATGCCTGGAGGCTGTTCTCGCCTTTTGAAAATATTGAGATTGCTTTGGGGATGTTCAAACCTCTTAGATGACATGTACAAGAACCTACATAAGTAATCCCTCATTAACTCAAACTCAGATACCTTGGAATACCGATTAAGTTGAAACATTTTCTCACCATGCATTTACCTCCTGTAGGCACTATGTATTTGTCCCCCTTTGTCACAAAACATCTTTTCGGGGGACCACTGATATCGCAGTACGTTGACAGAGAGGGCACAGGCAAAGTCTGTTACAGGTAGCTGATAAGGTTTGCATTCGGACTCTCAGATCCCACTACGCACTGAACGCGGTCATGAGTGGCAAATGTATGAGGAGTACGCAGTGTACAAGGCTGATTTCCCTGTTAAGGAATCGCTGTCCGCCGCCTACATCATTGAGATAGCTGTGGACGATGCAGCTGATCATGCGGACGACGAGAAGCATCAAGAGCCTACAATGGCAGAAACCACTAACATGCTGCGCCTGCTTTCCAACAAGGTAGAATGTAGCGGTGGCGACTAACATTTGATGCCATGCATTGAGCAGCTTGAGAACGCCTTTCCGGAACCAGACTTGAATGTGAAACAGGCGAGCATCACTTAGTTCTTTCTTCCGCAATAATAAAGATTCGTTTTTCCTGTGTTTACTTTTATTACGAAAGCTCTTCTCTGCAGTGGAGGTTTTGTTACCAGCACTCGCTCTCATTTCAATGATACGGTCACAAATTTGCGGCATTTTGCATAACTTCTCCGCTAATCTCAAACATTTTTAGTGTATTTTACAATGTCAAGTTAATGAGGGCTTACTGTACATGGTTACTTGAGATAAAAAATTTCATATCAATACTCCTTCGAGTAAGCTTTAATCTTCAAAGGGGCAAAAAATATAAGAACGGGGCTTCAACAAGGCTGCTTTCAACATAGGCCCCTTCACACTCACCAGTAATGAAAAAACAAAGTGCAGAAATTTCGTGCAGGTGCATGTTGAAAGGGCCATTACCATATACATAATTTCTTATAATGGAAGGTGACATGCCGCGGTGGCTCAGCGGCTAAAACATTGTGCAGCTGAGCACGAAGTCGCGGGTGAAATTCCTTGCTGGGGCGGCCGTTTTTCTGATGGAGGCGAAAAGCAAAAACGCCCGTGTATTCGAGATTCCACCACTCGTTAAAGATCCCCAGGTGGTCAAAATCAATCCGGAGCCCTCCACTATGGCGTACCCCATCACCTGCGTTGCGTCGGCACGTTAAACCCTGCAATCATTCACTCAACTATAGTGGAAGGTGAAACTGATTGCATTGGTGCTGCAGAAAAACGCATTAAGAGGTAGTTTTCATGTCAAGAATAAAATATATGTAGTTTGAGGTTTATTTCAGCAATACAGGACAGAAAGGCTTGTCGTATGACAGCTTGACAGGGGGTCCCAGTACCCAAGGCACACAGACAATCACAGATAATTCACGTTTACATGCAAAACAACTCAACTAAATTACAGATATTTTTTCGCCTGAGTAACACAATTTGAGTGATATAGACCACAGTAAAATGCGTTGTTGGGCTAGTTTGTGCATTATGAATTACGAAATTTGCGCTAATCGGACATATTGTCTTCCTTTCTCTGTATGTCCATTTAGCGCAAATTTTGTAATTCATAATGGTAAACAACGCATATAAAAACATACACGTGTTTTTCTCCTAGGTAACTAAAACCATGGAAGTGATTTACACATGGAAAACAATGCATATAAAAGCATATAGGTGCTTTTATTTTAGGTATGAAAAATTATTGACTCTGATAAAAACATACTAGAACGTGCAAATGTTATTTTCCTAAGTAACATTAATAATTAATAAACATATTCACAATGCCAGATGGAGTCACATTAACATCCTAATGATAATGATGCCCTACTACTGTACACCATAGCAAAAATATTATCGTTCACAAAGAATTCAACGCGAAAAAAATAATAGTAATTGGCAGTGTTTTTTTACTCAAAAAGAGAAAGTAATGTGAAGTGATGTGTGCTTGTTAAGCATGTGTTTAGTGACGTGCAATCATACAATAAAACTGTAAACAAGAACATTTGAATGCGAAAAAGTTAAGGGTAGCACATAGTAATTATCACAGCTTCTCTAGTACATGTCGCATTTTGTGTTGCCAGAACATGCAGCCTTAGCCTGCTCGGTATATGTATAAACCAAGGCATGCTACAGATTAAAAGGTTATGACACTTGTGCACAGATTCGAGAAAAATCATTCATGTAAACAGGTTTAGAAACAACGAATGGCAATTTTGGGGAAGCCTTGTTCTAATTACATAATTATTTGCATATTTACCAGCAGACAAAATAAAGTGAATGAGGTAAAGTGAGGTGCGTGAGTGACTGGTATGGTATCAGGCGCAAACCAGGCAGTTGTTACATGGATGAGTCCTTTCTCCGTTATGGTGAAACGTTGAAAGTTGCCCGCATTTCGCCTGCACGTTTACCCACCCTTCCTCGTGTTTTCTAACTTTCTGTGTGACCCCGAGCTCATTGCAGTGCTTTCAAGCGAAGTCGCCTTGCAGCACAGCTGGTGGCTTGATTGGAACAGCCTTTGGTAGGGGAGCCTCGAATGACTAAGCCATTTGATGAGCTGGGGCATCCACTTACCAGAATCCCATATGCCTGCTGAAGGTGTTGGTAGGCTTCCCCTTTCTTGTCTTCATCTTTTCAGTACATGATAACACTGGCGATCCGGTGTAGTGCATCAGTTAGTAGGCGTCGGGTCTTCTTGCTGGTTTCCCGCACCGTTTTTGGAAGCTCTGCCACAGTTGGCGCTGCGTCTGTTGCATCACAGTCCATGCCAGCATCAGACGTACATGGTGCGTCGCAGTCACTTGGTGCAGCAGAATTGTCTCTGTGAAGACTTAGCAATGGCCCTTCGGTGTACTCTTTAGGTAGCCTTGCAAATGACCATTCACTAAAGAACCGAAAAATAGCGAAGTGCTTGCATGGCAGCTTGTGCCTCATGAAATCCTGACATGTGCAGCATGGAATGTTTAAGTCAACAGTGCAAGGAACATCCACTGTGCTAGACTTTACACGAAAAATGCTGCCGCATGCTGACTTGGCCACGTCCTCCAGCTCATTTTTCTGCCATGTCTATACGAGCCATCATGTGCTTGATAACTTTCGGAGGTCTATTGTGCAGGTAGGTTCGCACATATTCATGGTAGATGCAGTACAAGGAGGATCTTTCTACGTTCTTCTGGATGAAGACGCTCTGTCGTTCTGGCAGGAACTGTTTTACCACCGTGGTGATCAGGCTTGACAAGCTCCTTTTGCCGCGGCTCCATTTCAGGTAGTACTCCTTGAGGAGTCTGTTGTGTGTCTCAGTGCCATTGTTCGTTGTGATGACAACAGCAAACTTGTTTCGGTGAAACTGCACCCATATTTTCGCTACTGGCATCCACTGGGTCTCAAAATATGCCACCACCTTGGGGTTCTGCCAAAAAACAGAAGCTTTTAGAAACCTGTAGGCTTTGTCGCATTCATCTTGAGAGTTGGAGTTTGCGACTCTCCTGAAATAGTTCAGGAGAGCGTGTTTTTGGTCTGGTGGTACATCATTTTCTCTCCGTTTCAGCCACCTTTCCCAAGCCTGCTCGCGATGGAAGTTGCAGAGCATAATTTCGCTTTCTGGAAAGGTGTCTTGAATTGCGGCAATCTTTGCTTGACAGCAGTCAATCAGCCGGTATTCTGGTGAGAAGTTTTTGTTTCAGTTCTTAAAAACAGCCAGAGCCTCACCAATACATGCTGCCGTTTCGAATTGCACCACAAAAACACCAGCTATCATGTAGTTTGTAGGTGTCTTAACTACTAAAAAAAAGTTGCAGGCTGTAGTCAGTTGTCTTATTCGTGGCATCTAAACAGGTAACATTATTACCGTACTGCGTAAGCAGTTGTTGCATGAAGTGCGATTGGTAGCAGAAAAGCAAGGTTTGGTGGCACTCTTTTGCCAGCAAATTTTCAACGTTGACGTGTTCGTCTTCATTGCAAGAACCTCCACTTGCCTTGCCAGGTTGGCAGTATGGCCGGAAGAAGACCTTAGAGGTTTTTTCCTCTGCTTGCAGCTCAGATACCATCTGAATTACGTTCTCTTGGTCAAGATTACTGCAGCGTTCCTTCCTCAAGGCTTCCTGCATGTGGTTGGCAACATCTTTTGAGGTTGGGTAAAATGCTCTGCAAGTGGTGTCAGGTTTTTCTTTACCCGCAAACAGCACATCCTGAACTTAATACTTCAGGCATTTCTTCACCTCATTCACAGATGTGATTCCTTCGCGAACAAGGTCACCGATGCGATTGATGGTGTTCTGGTCCACTGCCTGACCGTGCTTTGTGAAATGGTCAAAGTCTTGTTCCGTATGAGCTGCCATATTTGACATCGTGATGTACAGTCTTATCTCGGACCTTGGTGGCTGGTTGCTCGCAAGCTGTGTCGTTAATTCCTTCAGGGCCGTTGATTTTGCCGTGACAACCTTGTTTTTGAAGCCGCCTTGGACATCAATCTAGAAGCATTAAGTTCATGTTATTTTCATTCACTGTATATCATGGCCTGGCAAAAGCACTTTTTTTTTTGTGGACATATACCGAATGTATATGTCCACAGCACCGCACCACAGAGATTTATTTGGGTGGCGTGTTTGATGTTGATGCAGATTTAACTAAGTGACAGCAAAAGAAAGGCTGAAATCCCAGCACACAGGCCTAGCGTGTTTGTTTTCCAACTCCATCAAGAAAATTACCACTGTGGACGGGATTAAGCTTACGTGCTTATGCTCAACAGCACAGTGATTTGGCCTAAACATGACCGGATTTTTAAGTAGCTAAAGACCCAAGCATAATGATTCCTGTGCGCAAAAAAGTGAGGATCAAACAAACCGCTAGCAATTACAGTGGCTTCGGAAATCACTAAAAAAGCCAAACAAGCTGAGTGGCTTTTTCATCTGCTCTACTTTGGCTATAGGCGCTTCTTCAGTCTGTCACAGTGGTTATATTTCCTTTTTTTTCTCAGGTGACCACACTTAGTTTTTGCAAATTTATCGTGAGGTGTGCACTTTTGCTGGGGCTCAACTGAGTGCTTAAAGGAATTTTTTAATCCATAGTTTTAATGAGCACGTTATTGTATGTGATAGTATATGTTGAGACTGCTGTGCAAGACCACCAGCCGCAGGGCAAAGGTTTGCTCGGGTTTTCTGACTATGGTGTGCAGGGGCTGAAGAAGATATTTTGAACATAGCTCCAGCTCTCATGGCAAGCATTACGAGAGGTCATACCCTACTTTCCAATTTGTGGGCTTGTAAGCCACCTCGACGGGGCCTTGACAAATTTGGCACCTATTCTAATGAAGGAGCCACACCTGTTAAAGAAGTTTGTGCCTTTGATGGCAAAAAAAAATATTTTTGAATGGGCAAGAGCCGGATCCGAACTGATCAATACAATGCATTATGTACTGATCGCTACTATAGATACTAATTGGTAAAGGTTGGTACTGCCATACAACTGTTTAATTTTACGTCAGTAGTTGTACATTGCACTGTGAGTGGAGCAAAGTTGGCGAAGTTGTGAATTTAATTCAGTGCCACCTAACAGCCTGCACCATTCCCACTCACCAGTTGTTTTAAACGCTGTCTACCGTAAGCACCGGCTGTGATGGGCAGTTCGCTATGTATAAAGCCGCTCGTGGATTAGAACAGAAACAGGAAAATGAGCTATTTCTCAATTATTTTAATAAATACTGTACCTGATCAAATGAACACTGCTAGAGAATGTTGCTCGTTGCACCATAAGTATGAGAAAAAAAGCATCTACTTCCAGATATCCTTGCGTTTCTACCTATACAAGCCACTGGCTTTTATTGGCACCTTTGGCAGCTTATGCTTCATCAGAAGATACTTGCTGGCCACTAGGTAGTACTAGGAAGGGAATTTTTTCCCTACGAAACTGCAGGTTCAAAAGCTAATAACGATTGTTAGCATCAATTCGACTCCCAACAGAAGCCAACATGCAGTACCTAGCTTTGAAGGCTACGGTGGCACGAAAAAAAATGGCTGTAATTTATTGTGTCAGCCTTTAGTATTGAACTTATTGTCCCTGTACATAAATGTACAGTTGGTAGTAGCACTTTGTTTTTTGGCTGTGATAAAGCAAAATTGGCTTTACTAATTTTATGGTTTGCTTGACGTATGACAACCTTTGAAAGGGGTGGCAGCATTTTGAAGAAACCTTCTTTAATGTGTGCCTACCAGCTTCAACATAAAACTAATAATAATGTAGCAGCTTTTAAATTGTTTTAGGAAAAGCAGCGGTACCACAGAACACATTGTATATAATGTTATCACTGAAATGACTGCTTGCCATACGTAACGCATAGTCAGGGAAGACTTGAACCTTCTTTATGTGCATCGTTGCAACACAGCCCTTTTTCTTTGTGCCTTGGATTTTGATGCGTCTCTTTTTGAAAGTTTCAGCTGTCCAGTCTCCGTGGTGTTGTTCAGCAGCATTCCGTACAGCCTAACAACAGTAATCAGAAACATTTTCAACCAGGAAAAAAAAAACTTTACAAATAAGATAAAAACAAGTTTGTCACATGAACACATTAACAAAGGGATGCCTACAGTAGTTGAGTTATACAACCAGAAGTTTCTATTCAGTTGCTGTGGCAATGTTGTGCGAGGAAGTATCCAAGCATACTAATTCACTTTGCTCGCAATGATATGAAGGTGGTGATGAGTAAAGTAAAAAAAGCATTAAATGATCTAACTACTGTTTACTGCATTTCAAGCAGGTACGCATGTTTGCTGAGCTCTAGAGAGTTTTGTATTGCTACGTCATCTCTAGATTATTTTCTCGAACCCACTTGCAATAAACCTAATGTAGATGGTGACATACTTAGCATTTATGCTTGAACATAAACATTATTTTTAGTTACTGGTGCTGCTTTTTTGCCTCTTTCAGGTTCCTTAGGCTATCCAGATTTATTGTAGAAACTAAACTTGGTCCAGTATTATATGGTAACTGGGTTATTGAACCACACATTGTATGAGGATGTTGGTGGCACTGTGATTGCATGCCTGTAGTTGGGACATGAAAAATCAGCTTGAACACGTACCAAACCAGCAACAAAGGTACTTTGGTTGCTTCTGGCTGCCTCAGTAGTAATATGTACTTGGTAGACACACAAAAGTTTAAGTGAGCAAAGCTGCTCACGTGTAAGAGCTTCTTCAAAAAATAGCTTATCTAACTGGTATATGTTTATCTATAGCAAAAAAATTACGCAAACAAGAACTGCCTTTTCATAACCCTAAAAATTTTCTTTTCTTTTTGCAAATTTTTAGCTGAATTCACAGACTTTTGAATAATAGATTGTTTCACAAAAGAACAAAATTCACTCAGAGCTATTGGCATGCATTCAAGGCATGGTTCACGACAGTACACAAAGAAGCTCCACGTACGTTTCTATTCTTCTCATATGCAATTTTTTACTTTTATGCAAAAAAATATTTATATTTCGCGTCTAGAGAATTCAAGTGGGGTTTCAGGGATGGACAGAATATTGGTGGAGGTTACCAATAGTTGTCACTGATATCAGCAACCTACATTGACAAATGCATATTTTTATATTGGAGAATGACCTAATTAAGTTCTAGATATAGGTACCTGGCAATGCCCATGTTATTCTTATATTTATTTCTAATGAACTTCACATAATTTTGCCCTCTAATGCTCATGAGAACATCTGGTGAAGTAGGAGCACTAGTAGTGATGCTGATTAAACGAGAATAAGCCAAAATATTTTAAAAGTTCGAAATCACCAACAGAAATTGAGTAAAAACAATTATTGAGTGTAAAAATATGCACGTTTGCGTTCTTATGGGTTATGTGTTTAACTTTCTATACGTACTCACTGAAGAGGATGGCTGCCGTTCCTTTGCGTGTCTGTCTTTTCCATAAAGACATCCTTTATCAGTCAAGGCCAGCACCCGGAAAGGCATCACCAAGTTCAGTGGAACAACTCCGCGGTTCATGGAGAACATCAGCTTCCCTGCATGCAGTTTGCACCAGTGGGTCACTTCCTGCTGTTTGTGTGCTCCCCTGAAACTCTATGTACACTAAAATTTGCCATATTGTGTTAACATTACAAAGAGAATGCATGGTAATTTTATTTTATTTCCGATTTCTCTCCCTGACACTCATTGTCGTAGTCTTGCGGCTCGCCTCGATAGCCACGTTCCAACTTTTTTTTATTATCCAACTCTTTTCCCCTTCGCTCTGCTAGCTGTTTTTTAATGCGCCTTAGTGCGTGCTTGTGTATTTACCCGTTCAGAATCGAACGTTCGGACCTAAAATTTCAATTAAATTAGCATGGCACGCCTTTGAAAGGACACCGACATATTTTTGAAAAAAAGAAAAATCGCAGTCGGACCTTGGTTTTTGTTTGGCTTCACCGTGGAACAGCGTCTACGTGCTGTGAAGCCAACTTCAGCTTTAAGGAGAGGTCTTTCAGCGCGTTCGTACGCGCCTGTCCGTGTTTTTTTTTTCTTGGCTTAGTACGTTAGTGCTTGTACGCCGCGCTTTTTATTACGCTACTATGTCGTTTCTTTACAACCCAGCTGTAAACATGGATAAATTACTGCAACAAACTTAAAAAAACTTGGAACTTTTGACTGCTTTACGGATACCAAGCCGCACTTGTAGATAATTTCTAAATGCATTGTACCTGGTAGATAAGAGGCAGCATTTGGTTCTAGGTCGTACTCACGTTTAGCAGATTCGTCCGGGCTTTCTTGGTCAACGTGCCGGGAATTGGTCACTTTGAAGGAAACCCCGAGACCGAGGAGTGATCTTTCGAGTTCTTCGAGCTCATTGTCTGTTCTCACGTAGCCACGGCAGTTGTATTCATCACTTTCGAGGTCGAGTAAATGCGCTCTCACTATTGCCTCATCGCCAAAGGAAACACAGTCTTCGGCATTCGTCATTTTTAGTCCCTGGACGCGAGCACGGTGTCGTGATGTCGTTCCTGGAAAAACTGGCGCTCTACTGCTTCCGCGTGCGCAGAAGCGTCCAAATGAATGTCGAGGCTTTCTCCACGGCTGCTTTATTTATCAAACGCACATGTACAAGGCAGTGGCGGAGCCAGGGAGGCGGGGGGGGGGGCAGACCGGAGGGGGGGGTGCTTGAGAACAACCTTACCCCCCCCCCCCCCGCGAAAAAAATACTGTCTACGCGCCTGGTACAAAGGACAAGATGACGGAACGCATAAAAACGGCAGTCGTACCGAACTATAGTTTTTGCAAGAGCCGGGCCGTTGCACCAGGTTCGTAGAAAAGAGGGCGGGGGCAAGGGTGGCCTAGGGGCCAAGTCCCCCCTAACACGCACACACACACGCACACACACACACACACACACACACACACACACACACACACACACACACACGCACACACACACACACACACACACACACACACACACACACACACACACACACACACACACACACACACACTTTAATGAATATTTCGAGAAAAAAGGGTGAGCAGGGCTTCTGCCAGCCCGCCACGCCAAGAAACTTGCGCAGCTGCTCGCCATGCGCAAGACTGAGCAGACCTATCCGTGCCCATGACCTACGGCGATGAGTACATGGACTGAACGGGCCGCCGCGACCGATCACAAAAGAACAAAGGACGCCGCACCTGATAGTCGGAGAGCAGCGGCTGCGCTCCACGTTGCCGCCTCTGAGACCCTTCCGGCTGCGGCAGACGTGCGATCTTGTAGCAGCTTTCCGAAAAACATGCGCATCGGGTTCATCGACAGTTATTATCTGCGTTACAACGATTCTCTGTGTGAAATACTAAAACAGTTACAGAATTGTCAGCTGTGTAGCATTTCTACGCCGCTTCTGTTCATTTTGAGTCTTTTGCAGCCAGATTGATGGGTTTCTACGATTTATTTTTTCGTTTGTTTGCTTTCTCCGGCTTATTTAATTTCTGTCTTTATCACGTGAGTGACTGCGGCGAATAAGTAGCACTTTTTATTTCCTTATTTCATATCTGGCGTCGTTTATATTCTTATGTTTACTTCTACAAATGATCCATTTTGTGCGCTTTTTTGTCCAAATGCAAGGCCAGAGTCCTTCAATCGGCAAGGCGTTGTACGTCTTAATTTCTTGCGCAGTTTTTTTTTATTTTGTCTTACTCGCGTGATTGTGCTGATTAAAAATAACTTAATTTTTGATATCGTAAGTTCATGTTTTAGTTTTTTTTTCCCCACAAATCATCTACTTTTATTGTGCGCCAATTGTGAGTTTTGGCGCACATTCAAGGCAAGGCACAGTTTTGTGCTCTGGGGTACAGGGCAAAGAATGCTGATGAGTTAAAAATTATATTCAATATTCTTTGCTAACCTTCAGCCAGCTGCACATTGTAGTGCAAACAACTTATTTGGGGCACACGGTTTGCGAATATACTACTGACAGCTGGCGTGTTTTGGTGCGAATTTCTTGATGGACGCCGAAGATTTGGCTGCTAGCGTATAGTTTTTTTTTCTTCTAATATTTCCTCGTAACGACAGAACTAGTTGCGTGCCGGATCAATTGCACATTCTGCGCTTGCGATCGACCACCGCTAACAAGCGCAGCTTTCACCGCTAGCGCCGACAGGCTTTGCCGCAATGCACCTGTGACGTGCGGCGAAAGGACAGGAGGAAGCAGCTGAAAAAATATGACCGCTACAAGAACAACGGACGAGAAAACCAAGCAGCTGGCGTATTTGTCGTCCGTTCTTTTCGTACGCTGTTCTTGTAGCGCTCATATTTTTTTCTTTATTTATTTTGTAAATTTCATAGACCAACCCTACCAAAAACACGTTTCGAAGAGAAAGGTGTTTTAGGAGAGCACTTTAACTTCAAAATATTTGTTCCTATTAAAGGCTATTCTTATAAAACAGCTTCAAAAGCAGAATTTCATATTCTCGCACCCCTGGTCTCTGCAGAAGCTCCTATAAGAAATTCAACTAGGAGGATTGCGGGCTTTTAGTTCAGACATTTTGTTCCTACTTAAGACCGCATTTGTTTAGTGGTAGGAAATATGATTACATTTCATACCGAGTGCCTATAGCATGTCAGAAAAAACAGGAAGCAGCAACACAACTCAAGCAAGCTGTTTTGATACCACAGTTTAAGTAAGGTCAAGTGGCAGGCTTCATCCATCTTGCACAAAAACGGAACCGATGGCTGTTTAATAAGAGGATGCCCTCCCCTGGTTTACTTGGCTTTGCATTCTGGCTGCCTGTTTGTAAAATTCACCCATGCGTATTCTAATTCCTGTGTGGTGGTAGTGTTGTTCTTCAGAGAACAATATTGTAGTAATGATGTGCACTGTCTGACCTTTTGAATAAAGCCAAGATGTAGGTTGCATACATAGTAGCGCTGGGCGTCGGTTAAAAGTTTTAATCTGATTAACCCGCTAGCTTTAATCTGTTACTTAATCAATGAATTGGTAGCGTTGATTTCGAAAGAAAAGTTACCAAAAATAATATTTTAATGGTATCCATACAATAATAATAATCAATCAATCAATCAATCAATCAATCATGTTTATTTACGTGCCCAGGAACAGCCAGAGGCCTGAGTGCTGGCGCACGGGTAGTTACATGAAAACAAAATACAAGAAACATATAGCAAGAAACAAACAAGCGACAAGACACACACAAATTGAAGTAGTGAAAATGACAGAAATAAAGCACAGGCGGAGCCTGGGTACAGGTAAAAAATAAAAAAAGAAGATGCCTATGTTGCTCTGCCCGTCGTAAAGGCCACACGACAGGCAGAGCAACAGAATAATAATAATAATCAATCAATCAATCAGTCAATCAATCAATCATTTATTTGCGTGCCCAGGAACAGCCGGGGTCGACCTTTGTGCTGGCGCACGGAAACAGAAACACACGAAACATAATGTACACATCTTTCAAATACAAAATAAAATACAAAATACAAAAATACAAAAAAAAAACGGATAGCTTATGTTGAAGTTACGGAATGAAAGTCATTAGGGTGCATGAACTCAAGGATAAAATACAAATGCAGAATAACAAAAGTTGGCAGTTACGCCAATACAAACTCACAGACATGTTGGCGAAACAGAGTAGGGCAATCATTAAATATATCAAGGTAATCCGAGTACCGATTGTACGTGCATTGCAGTCGGCACACAGGGCACAAGACACGCAGACAATTGGGGTTGCAAAAGGTATCATGTTTCCTGGTCCACTTTTGCGGCACATAAAGACGAACATGCTGTAGCAGCTCACCACAAGACACTATGCCGTGCATAATTTTAAAGAGGAAGAGCATATCAGCCTTGTTCCGCCTGGAAGTTAAGCATGATAGCGCAAATGAAGAGGGCGATCCAGGGTTATAATTACTACTATCGCCAAAGCGATGGTTGAAGATAGATATGAACTTATTTTGGACCCTTTCTACAAGCTTACGGTTTGTTTTGCTCGTGCTGTTCCAGACAACAGATGCATATTCAAGCTGAGGACGACATATAGTTGTGTAGAGCTTGAGAAGAGAAATCGGCTCCTTGAACTCCTTGGACACGCGACAGACAACGCCAAGCGATCGAAGAGCTCTACGAGTAATTACCTGAATATGTGGAGAGAAGCTCAGTTTACTGTCGAAAGTGACGCCTAGGTCATTACCCTCTACCACACGTGGGAGTAATTCACCGTTGATGTTATAGGGAAACAAGATGTTGTCAGTCTTTCTTGTGTATGTCATTACCTTAGTTTTAGATGTATTAATGAGGAGTTTGTTGCATAAGCACCAATGCGAGAAGGACGAGATTGCTCTCTGGAGAGCGGAACAGCTGGCAGAGTTGGAAACAGATTTAAATATTTTTACATCATCGGCATATAAAAGAAAATTACAATCATTAAATATTGTCGCGACATCATTTATAAAGATTGAGAAGAGAAGTGGCCCGAGAACTGAGCTTTGAGGGACACCACTGGTGACCTCATAGGAAAGAGAAGACTGTCCATTTACATGCACGAAACATGACCTATCACATAGATAATTGCATATAAGAGATATCAGGGATGGTTGTATATCAAGCTCAGATAGTTTTTTGGCTAAGAGCTAGTGGCAGACGACATCAAAAGCCTTGCTTAAATCAAAGTAGACTACATCAAGTTGACCTCTCCCTAATAATAATAATAATATAAAATGCTTCTTTGCCCTATCAGTTTTAATCGCTTTCATCTCTGAGCATACTTGCATTGGTTTCTGTTGTATCGTCAGGCGGGTTATTTGACACAAATATGGTCCTGACACGCACACAATTTCAATGCGGCACTCCTGTTTCGGTTTGCTTACATGACTTCAACCGACTAAAAATTAATCGCAACTAAAGCATTAATCGGAAAGTTGATCGATCAATCGCCCACCCCAAATACATAGTCCATTCAAAAGCACCACATAACATTCAACGACCCGCAATTTGTGCCTTTCGTAATTTGCACTGGGAAGAAAAATTAAAATTTGCCACAATATGCTGCAAACACGTAAAACACAGGAATGTAAAAGGGATGACCAGAACTTTCTTTTCAGTGGGTGTGTTGATAATAGCTGAATTGTTTTTGTACCATCTTCAGCAGTTATAAGGGGACAGTGCATTCCCATTAGGTGAAGCAAAAGCCACTGAATGAAGATATTTACTTGCTCAAAGGGCACTGCATGCCGTTTTTGTTTGTCTTTTAATAAAGCCTTTGCACTTTGAGTTTAGGAGCCACACCCCCATGCATGATAGTTTTGATATAGATACAGTTCTGTTACCTGTGCTTGTGATGTCGGCTCAGAAAAAACTTCACTGAAACAAACATTGAAGCCAACGTGTTCTGAGGCCCTGTTGCACCCAACACTGACTCTTTTTTTTCATGAAATTAGATTGCAATAAAAAGTTGTGCCCAAACAGCCTCGTATCTGTTCCCATTTCTTTTGTGCATTTACTACTCACTTTTTCTTCATAGATGTTAACTCTGGATGGCTAGTGTTAGTCTCACTTGAAGGTTACGGCCTAATTAGTAGGTGAAGCCATGCAGACTTTTAGTGGGTGCTGTGCTGGATCTCTCATGTGGCTAACCGATGTGGACTTTCGGGCGACTTCACACGTGTAAAGTGCAAAATTTGGATGAGAGACAAAGAAGGATGGTATGAACAAGGGCTACTTCCAACTAGGATTTATTGGTAAGATACACTCGCATATAGACAGGCAAAATTCTGACAAGAGACAAAGGATGATAGGAACAAGTGCAATTAAGTATTACTGCTAAAGTACAATCGTGTATATACAGAAACCATGCGAACATCAGTAAAAAAGCAAATTCCAGCACTCAAAACCGTTATGCACAGGCACATGATAATATTTGTGACGCAGCTCATGCTCTGATGTACAAAGTATAACTAGAGATTGGAACTTTAGGCAAAATTCCCATTTTTTTCCTGGAGTCCCTGTAAACTTTGTTCAACATATAAGCACGAACTACAGGAATTAAATTAATAAACTGTTGATAGTGCCTATAAGGGCCTATTTTTAGATTGGTGTCTATATTGGCTTCTTGTTGCCCTAAAAATGCCTTTTTAGGCTTGCTCAGTCCATTTTACGTAACGTCTTGCCCCAAAACATACCTTTAGAGTCAACTCTTCAGAACCTATACCTGATATCAGTGTGCAAAGACATTATGAAAATTCACAACTTAGTGACTCATGCATATGGATTTCAGTGGACAGGGTATTACATGTGCCCAGATTGAAAAAGTGTGAGGGCCACTCCAACTTAGAAGCCTTTGGAGAGAAACTTCCTCCTCTTGGAAACTGCAAGGAAGGGAGCAATTGCATCGGCAACTCTGAGGGTAGAGATTTTTGAGTCTTAAGAAAGCAGCAGGACCTGAAGGCAGTAATTTTGCAAAGAGTCTGGTATGGCGAGGGGAAACTGTGGTTGGCAAAGTGGTTAGAAGCATTTAGGCTGTGTCTTTGCAATCACCAGATATAAATACTGAATAGTGACCATGAATATGCTGGAAGACTCAAAGCATGTTCCTGTCCCAGTGCTTTACTGCGCTGATTGAGCTAGTGCACACGTGTTCCTGCGTTGAGCATTTGCAGTTTTGACAGCTGAGAGTTCCAAAGGCAATGGGAGTGACAATAGCATGAGTAAAGGTGACTATTGACATCTCGATGGGGAACGCTTACATGGGTGACTCTTCCTTCCCTCAGTGGAATGGCTGCTTTTATGGGCAACCCAGAGTGGGTCCCAGAAATAGTAGTCATGGGTGTATAACACCATGGGAAAAGGTGTTTTGGTCAAGGAAGGCTTGCCATAAAAATAAGAATAAAGCGCTACGACCACTCACAGCTGGATGAACTTTGCTTTGCTCTGATTTATTAAGTTAGTGGCGATGCAGAGCTGGGTGTGTTCCTGCCCTAAGGAAACAGAGGGACAATAAAATACCACGACACTGCAAATGACTTTTCTGTTAATATTATCGTCCTGTACCGTCACTGGGTGCAATTAGGCCAGGTAGGGCAGTTACAGCTGCAGGAGGTGCATATAAGAAAGGCTCATCACTTGCTGTAGCTATAAGGCCTGCGAGGTGGTTATCAAACTTTACATGCCTTCAGCTTACCGCTGATTTACGATTTAAGGTTTGCTCTTTTCACCAGCTAGGCAATTTAAAGTAGTAAGTATGTAGTATTACGTATGTGAGGCCCTTGTATTTGGAAGCCCGCATCATACAGCTGCCTGCAGAAATTGCTGCCTGTGCAAGCATCGCACTCATCCAACAAGAGCGCAGACATCAAGGGCGATAGCAAGCTAAGTGCAATGGCTTAGCTAATCTCGCCTTTACCATAAAACAAAATTCTCCGTTAGTGGGACTGACCTCTTTAGCTTTCATTAAAGGTTTTCTCTCTCTCTCTCTGTCACCGTGGAATTCGCAGATATAACGGAACACAGTGAACAAGCCGAATGTGGTACGTCCAGCTTGGCACCCCAATGCACACAATCATTTCCACATCACTGAATTCGCTACATCACAGCACGGCATATCCTCGCTTGGTGAACTCTTTTGCTGCATGTTGTTGCTGACGGCAACGTGAAGGATATGGGGGCGCAAAACTAGTGGTGTCACACTTCGTCCTCGATTCTTTAGGAAAAAGATCGGTGTCGTCGTGTTGTCGCCGTTTCACCGGCGAGGGTTGGCGGCTTCATTCATGAGCAGGCTCAGAGAAGCAGACAACGCGACGCCGGGGGACACTTCGACGATACATACTTTATTCAAGTAACCGGCCACGACCACATATCACGCGGGTATCATCTTCGGTGAAAGAAACCAACTCGGGCACAGAACAAATTAAAACAAACGGCGAAGCGACCGTAGCGCACACGCACAATGCCTTTGGCAATCGCCTTCGCATGCTTTGGCTGAAGCCTTGGCTGAAACTAAAGAAAGTGACAGCTACGTTGACAGAAACTCGGGCATCAAACAAACGCCAAAACGAACCTACCACTGCAGTTGGGCGCACTTGCGCAATAGTAATAAAAAACACCTTACCGCAGTGCATAGCTTTCTGATGCTACGCGATAAAAGTAAAAACAACAAAAAAGCCCACGGCTCAGGAAGTGACGAAAATGTCTTTATCACGTGACTTTTGGCTGTGACGTCACGACCTCGATCTGTTGATGGCCGGTCAGAGCGTACCCTCGCCGGCGACGGCAGCGGCTCGCTCCACCGATCTCCACGCGACGTAAGCGCCGCTGCGGCCTAGGTACGAGTTAAGGCCGCGTCCGACGGCGGAGTTTTCAAGCTGGCCTAATCTAGAAACGTTTGTCGTAGCGACTGCGCTGGTTTGCAAGCGTAGCGAGGCAGCCACATACCAAGCACCTTAAAAATTTGACCGTCGTGTTCGCCCAAATTAGGCCGCCGCTGTTGTAAACAAGTAAGCAACACTGTCTATGGGCTCCAAAAAAATCACGTGACTTCCTCCACACTTTTCGCAATGCATTGGGATACTAGGGGCCTCTCCTGAGTATTCTTTCCTCCATGCCTCGATGAGTGCCGCCATAGTGTGTTGTTCGGCCGGAAGTTCGGCGTGGCATGGCCGGCAACGAGTTTGTGGCTATGCAAATTGAGTTTTTGTTTTATAAATTGCTGCCAAAAGTGCCGCTGTTAACACATTTTACATTGTATAAGATGCTGTGTTCCAGTGCTTAAATTAAAGAGTGAATTTGAGGGTTAGAAAGAAAAACAAAACAAGAGTCCTGCATATGGCTCCCACCGCAGATACAGCGGGCGTTCCCGGATGTATTTTTAAGTTATTACATACTCCAAACTTGAGGTTTTCTATGGTTTCTTGTAATATTTTTGCGTCCCGATAGCCGCAGGCAAAATCGGATGTACGGTATTGCACCGATTTATTAGGGGCGGTGCTTAAAATGGAAAGGCGAGAGAGCACGTCAAATCTCAGCAAAAATGGCTGATCGAATTAAGCGCGCGGGGCCCGGGGCACGCGTTCGTGTCGTCGTCTACGTGCTAGCCGGCTTACCAGGAAACCCGGCACGTATCCATCACTTGGAGATTGTACCAAGTGCAATAACCCTTACATACCTTAAACAGGGGATTGCCCCGCTTAACACACAATCCACGGGACATTTTACCCCCCGTCGAAATTGCATCGCCCCGATGCACGCAGAGTTATTTAAAATGATAGATGCACTTATGGTGTTGTTTAAAATGAGTCCGTCAACGATCGAAGTATGGCTTCATGCGCACTACATGAACGACGTCAGGGCAGCGGTTATGGCGGCGTCGAGACACGAGGCGATCGTCGACTACTTCGTACGTTACGTCTGTAACCTGGCGCAGCACCCGATATGGTCCAAAGTACCGTTTAAGAAGTTTTTCACAGAGTCCTCGACGTCGGACGGGAGTCCATACCCAGACCACGGGCACGGCCGCTCGATGGAAACCTAGTTTCCATCGAGCGGCCGTGCCCAGACTCTGTCGCCAGGTTTGTACACAGCAGTCCTGTGGCGGAGGTTGTAGCGGTGGGAGTCGTACAGCTCTTGCCGTCTTGTTCGAACTTGCGCCAGCTGCCGCGCTTCCTCTGCTCGTTCAGTGAATTCGTGCAGTTCCGTGTTGTCGGCGGTGGTGTTATGGGGCAACATTGCATCCACCATGGTGGTGACAGGTCGGCCATAAAGAAGACAGAACGGCGTCATTCTTGTCGTGTCTTGTTGAGCCGTTTTATAGGCGAACGTGATGTATGGCAACACAGCATCCCACGTCTTGTGTTCCACGTCGGTGTACATGGTGAGCATGTCCGCTACTGTCTTATTTAGGCGCTCAGTAAGGCCGTTTGTCTGCGGGTGATACCCGGTCGCGTATTCCCAAACCATATCCCGTAGGGGCCCAGGCCGACCACACCCCCTAACCAGGGGCGCAGCCCACGAGATTAAAAAAATTGCAATTTTTTAACCCCCTTGGACGCAGCTCCGTGACGTCTCTACCTGTATGTGCGCGACTTCATGCGAGGTGGATATCTTCTTTTTCCCCCTCCCCTCGTTTCGACTGCTTGGCAGGCGGCCGATGGTTTCGCTCCGTGGGCGGGGCTCTCCTGCGGCGCTTGGGAAGCTGACGCAGATGTGGTAGAAGCTAACCTTTTGTACCTGAGCCCCTCATCTCTCCGCGCTCTTCTTGCGCACCTGCAAGTTGACGCTGACCTCCGATCGTGTTCTTAAATAAGCGCTCGACTCGGGGCTCGAAGTGCGCGCTCGAGGATGGACACTTTCACGCGCATGTGGCAATTATACACGGCCAGGAAAGCAAACACCCTCATTGAAAGCTCATTCTACAGCACACAGATGGGTATACAATTGAGTTGGGTGCTCTTTCACAATATACACAGTTCAAAACACGATTCGGTGCTGCAGGTAAGGATTGCAAGAAAGGCAGCCAATTACCCATGACTACATTTACAAACTGTCCTACCCTTGCGAAAAATTACAGCTGCATGAGCTGCTACACTTTGGCACTTTCATAAGCACTATTAAATTTAATTCTATTAACATTAACTTCATTGCATTATTCTTTATCAGGAACAGTGCCACTAAGGAAAACCATGACATTTTGTTAACAGCAATGGAAGGTGTGAATCGTTCTTGCAAGGGTGATACATTGATAAGAAAGACACCAGTTCAAACGTACACGTTTTACACTCGGTCATGAATTCTGCATAATTTACACTGCTGGTCTTAACAATTTAGGGAAACAATATCTAAAATATATACCAACCAAGGGCTAAGTAATAGTTGGATTGTACAGCAACTGAAGTACTCGAGGAGTTTGATATATGTCTTCTGTACAGGTCTATTGACCACAGTCTCTTCACTGAAGCCACCAGGCCGAGTTTGATATCAGTAATCATGCGTGCTACCACTCACGCTGTTGCTAATGTCGATTAGTTATTTTTAACAATTTGTGCTTCATGCACACAGAGATTTTGCTGCATAAGATACGTTATTTATAAATAGACAGCTCCAGCAGGATCCGAATGGCGCTGATGCACCCCCTGTAATCGGGAAGGCACACCAAATCGTTACCACTTAATTTGACTATGTCCATAATTCGACCGTAATCGCCACCAGCTTTTAACTCTAGGTCCCGCCCCTGCGACAGAACAGGAACATGTTAATCGGGTCCGTGACGATCCCACCGCACTAGAAGCAATTACCGAGTACGCCCTTGAAAACAGACTCTACAAATTGGTGTAGCAGCCTGGCCGACTTTCCCCTTCGGTATACAATGTGAACTGTCTGCAGCATGCACTGTTTTCAGTGTGAACCGAGTTGTCCACAGTGTGAACTATACATTTAAGTGTGAACTGTGCCTTTGCTGCCCCTGACTGACTTTAATGTGTTCATTTTGCGATTAGGACCCCAAGACTGCAACTGTGTTCATTGTGCGAGTTGTGACCTTCCCCTTTTCTCCCCATCCTTGCTCCCCCAGGGCCCCATGGCCTGTCATTCAATGCAGTGTTACACTCACTCAGATACGTATATTCTTTTCGCTGGGACTAATGAGTAGTTGCCCGTGAGCTTGAAGTCACGGTATTCGCAGCAGAGATAAAACTAAGTAAAAAAGTTATCTCCTTGGCGCACTATTTTTACGATAGTGATCTCGGAGTTCAAATAGCGGCAAAAAATTGTCACTTTTAGAGATCCACTGATGGGTATAGATGGGCAGTTTGTGTCTGTTTCCTGCGACGCATTTTTAGCTACCACATATATATATATTTCTGTAGTGTCTGGCCTTTTATTTCGCCAGCATTGTGTCCCAGCTCGTGCTCCAACTGTAAGCCACACACACGCAAAAAAGTATACAAATGTATAAACAAGAAATAGCAGGAATAATAATATAAATAGTACAACACAAGTTGCCCGCGGAGCGAAACCATCGGCCACCCGCAAAGCAATCGAAACGAGGGGAGGGGAAAAAAAGAAAAAATCCATCTCGCATGAAGTCACGCACCAATAGGTAGAGACGTTACGGTGCTGCGTCCAAGGAGGTTAAAAAATTGCTATTTTTTAACCTCATTGGCTGCGCCCCAGCTTAGGGGGTGTGGTCGGCCTGGGCCTCTACGGAATAGAGTTTGGGAATACGAGATCCGGTCGACTTACGATGGGAGGTACCGCTGAGCCGCATGATTTCCTCGACGAGGGCAGCAGTAAATGCTTTTCCTCGGTCAGTGATAACGATAGCAGGAGCACCGTGGCGGAGGAGAATCTTCGTAACAAAAAACTGGGTGACCTCGAGAGCGGTTCCCCGCTTCAGGAATTCCGTTTCCGCGTACCTAGTGAGGTAGTCCATGGGAACTATAATCCACTTGTCACCACCGAATGACGTCGGAAATGGTCCCAAAAGGTCAATTCCGACCTGCTCAAAAGGTTTTTCTGGAATCTGAACAGGGTGCAGTACACCTGCTGGTCGGAGTGGCGGTGCTTTACGACGTTGGCACTCGTGACACGTGCGTACGTAGTGTCGCACCGTGGCTGCCAGCTTGAGCCAGTACCCAGGTAGCACAAAAGAGCTTAAAGTCTTCTACTACCGCGATTTTTCAGGACGAAAGAAACGGCTTGCAAACATCCCAGACAATCCGATCACGCATTCGCGACGTTTTCGAAAGGTCTTAAATAAGGTCTAATGTCCAGCGGGTATTACTATTTCTAGACGATTTATTTACTCTCTTTAAAACATCTTTGAAAATCGGTTTAGAAGTGGGATTTTGTAAGAGCTGTATAAGTCTGTTAATGTGACCTTTAAATCCGCATTTTAGAGGGTTAGAAGACGTTCTTATAATTCTGGTCTAGAAAAGGGCCTTAGAAAGATGCTAAGAATGCCTTTCTTGGGATATTTAAAGCCGCTTTTTAGACATAAAATACGGCTTTATGAACCCCCCTCCCATACCCCCCTCCCCCGGAGGTGATGCTGGGGGCGAATGCAGCGGCTTTGCTGCATGCATTCGCAATTAAAAGCCATTTGGCTCGAGCAAACATTTTATTGAGACCAAGCCATGGGGGTAATGTACTGAGGAGAAAAATACGGTTACAATTCAGAACATAATGTGGTGAAAGCGTCCTTTCCAGCAGCCAGAAGCATCTTATATAAAAACATTACAGTGGTCATACGAAAGAAAGAATTCTGTGCAAATAAAACATTGAACAAAAAAAGAGCAATGCAAGAAACTTGTAGCAACAAGTCCAGAAGTCTACACTTTCTTATTTTCAAAGAAAGAATGGAGGGCAAACAGAACTCTGAAAACAAAAACAAAAGAAATCAATGCAAGAAACTTGTAAAATCAGGTCCATAACTGTGTGAACTTGCTTATGGATATTGGAAGGTGCGAATGAAGCACAAATAAAACACTACAAAAAAGGCACACGCAACAAACTCTCACCATCACGTCCACAACTTGTACAGTTGTGTATGATTATTTGAAAGCAAGTATGCAGCACAAATAAAACTTTCACGAAAAAATATAAATAGAAGAAAATTGTACCACCAGGCCCACAACTTTGTACATTTGTTTTTAAACTGAAACAATAAGACGCAAGCGCTTGTTCTACAAAAAATGATACCAACTTAGGAAAGTGAAACAATTGAACTGCGTTTATCTGATAGATCACATTGTAAAAATGTACCACGAAATTACTAGGCAGAATACCAGTGGTCGCCTGGAGCCAGCAGTGTTAAATACTTCCTTCCAAATAAAAAGCCACGTGCAGTATGACTAACAAAGCATCACCAGCGGAAGTGAACATATCTTAAATGCAAACGCTTTTCTTCAATACACATGGTTCATACATGGTTGAAAAAAAAGAAAACAATGCACAATTTTTCTAAACAAAGAAAAAGCCATGTGCAGCACGACTAGCAAATATCACCAGTAGTAGTGAACCTATCTTAAAGGGACCCCGAAAAGCTTTGTGAAGATGGCAATCAAATGCATTCAGGTGGTAGAACACATAACGGGGGATTTTTGAGCCAACTGTGAGCCCCATACGTTGTACAGATAATTTGTAAACAATTTTTGAAGATCGCCTTTCTCAGCCGATGAGCGCGACGCCGCAGCGAGCCGACCGCGGCTGACGCAACGGCGACCGCGGGTGACGCAACGGCGAAGGCGCCCCCTGATTCGCCCAATCGCCGGCAAGGTCGGCCGCCGGCGGCGTCACTGCCATTGGCTTCCGGCTGCTCTTCCTCCTTCCTGCGCGATCCCGAGGCAAAGGCGGGTCCGCAGTGATTGACGCGAGCCTAGGCGCAGGAATGTAGCTAGCTGCTTTGAAGGAGGTAGAGAGGGAGGAGGAGTCGATCGGCAAGTGGGGAGAGGTGCATTTAATTGCTTCTGGCGCAGCTAATACTGAATGTAGATCAATAATTCCAACGGCATTGCATCGCTATATTGGTGCTACGTGACAATACATGCCTTTTGTAACTTTTACAGAAGGCTTTTCTGGGTCCCTTTAAATGCCAAAACTTAATGGTTCATACATGCTTGAAAAAAAATATCCTCAACAACCACAACAGATAAAGGGGTGCTCTTCTCTGCACTGATGAGGGGCAAATCCTCTGTGACCTTTCTGTCGACGACGCCTTTCCCGTTTCTTGCACTTTCCTTAGCTGCGCTGTACTGGTCGTACCTCCAGCTGTTCAGGTTGTCTAGATGAACTGCAGAAAAAAATCCAATAAAGACGCCTATATGTGCAATCCGTTTAAAATATCGTGTTATGTGTCAGTCAATGTGGGTCTTACGTTCGCGCCTTTGCATTCTTGAGCTGGATCATGATGACTGTCTTCATTTCTGCGTCCATGGCTCCTCGTGTTTGCATATTTGCTCTCACAGCCTCCTAGAAAGAATTGTACACGCACGCATAATTCAGAGAACATTCCTTTTTTTACAGCCTCTTGTACGTTACCAGATAAATTTAACTAAACTGTGCAGTTGCAATGAGATCATAAAAAGTTGAACCAGGGCAAGCTGAAGCAGCAAGCATGGCACGTGCTATTTCATTTAACACTGCAGGCTTGACAGCCCAAACTACCTATTGACTAACCTCTGACGAGGCGGCACAAACCTTGTTTTTCTGCCCCGAGTAGCTGAAGTTCGCCGTCAATTCGTCTACAACTAAGAACCGCAACTGAGCCCCACAGCATGGCCAACGGGTATGCCACCTAAGCCTGCAAGTCGCTTGATATGAAAATAAACAGCAAGTGAGGCGGGAACTTCAAACACCTTTAGAATGGCCTGCCAGGCTGCGTTCGAGGTCCTTGTTTTCCTGAAGGCTGTCCTCCAGTCTTCCTAAATCTTCAGCACACTTCAGGGGAAAGCTCCAGTAGTCCATGTTCAGTTGAGGCCTCTCGCACCATCGGTTCAGAAGATTTAAAGTTTGCTCATTTTGCTGCCGTACGTAAGCAAGCTCCTTCATGATGAGCTTCCTGTCAGCTGCATGGGTAAAACAATGCAAAGACGCGCAATTCAGACCAGTTGCAGATGTACGGAGAGGGACAGCTACTTTATGTTTTATGGACTAGGTCTCGCTCCAGTGAAACAGTCAAAACATATCAGTATAAATGACAGCACAACTCTGCTCACGGCTACCCTAAACGGCTACCCCAGCGCGACCTATAAACAAAGACACGGTGGTGCATATTCAGTGCCACTGTAGACGTAGGGAGTTCTACTCTTAGCCGTGCAGGCTATGCCTCAGCAATGAAACAAAATTCCACTAATGGGCTTTAACGAGCAGTAATCCTCACCACTGGCGGCAACGCATTAAAGTTTATCCTTTACTCAAGAACATGCATCCCACACTTCACTGAGGTCAATGTCTCGCTCGTAGCCAAGCCCACCAACGGGCATATGGAAAACACCATGACATCGCGTACACGGATGCAAGTTCGTACCCCACCCAGTCTCGGCACCTGGAAGTGGCGACTACACAACATAAGTTCATTATTTGCGCCTTCCTTAACACCCCCTCCTCCTGGGTCGCCGAGAACTCACTGTTCCTCTGGCAATCACCCAAACTACGTCACCGATCATACTCACGGATTCCCAGGCTGCCTGTTGTAGCTTCTTGTTGGGTAAAGTGGTCCCAAAAGCCCTCCAACTACTGAGCCATGATCACTCCACTCGAACATTGGTTTTCTTTGGACTCTAGCCCATTCCTCACTGGTGGGCAGCGACTATATGCCCACCAGCAGGCCCACGGCCGTTTTTGCAAGGCTACCGAGGGCGATTTGGACACTCCACCCCTGGTCACCTTCCAAGACATCAATCAGGCAGCATTACCGCGCCCTTAGGCAATCGCTCCCCTCTTCATTCTAACCTACACACTAAAAATTTTTACGCCCAAAAGGGTGCTTCAGCTTGTCGCCGCAGGAGCACCCTAAAAACTGAATATTTTACGCCCTTTAGGGTGCTTGGATTTTGTCGCCGCAGGAGCACCCTCTGTGAAGCACCCCAGAAGACAGGTGCCTTATAACACCCTTTTCCGCCTAAAAGTATCCTAGGGTGCTACTTAGCACCCCAATCTGTAGGAGCATCTTCTGCAAAAGCACCCACCTAAAGGGGTACAAAACGGGTGCGTCATCCTCGGTTCACAGGTGCAGCAGGTGTGAGACCACATATTGCACAATATCACACACGATTATGGTATGAAACATTCGTGCTTTCCAAGCTCGGTTCTGTGAGACATTCCATTGAAGCTCAACATCAGCTGATAATTTCTTTGAACTTGTGTCACCGATTGTTAAAACATCAATTTAAAAAGTCAGGAGCCACATCTCAGTACAGTTATAACTTTAGAGGTAGTTGATTACCCAAAACTTCGTAAAAAACCAATTATATGTTCACTTTGCCGAACTGCAGTACACATCCTTCGAGATTCACTGCAGAGCATAACCATGCTGTGCAGTGAAAGCAATTAGGTGTGATACACTTCAACCACACAAAACTTCCTTGAACCTTAAAACCCTTGGCTTCTTAGTATTGCATCAAACTTCCAATCAAGGTAGCTACCTGCAATGTTTAGTGCCTTATTCTTGAGCTGAGCAGGAAGGTTCAATATCAAGGAAGACCAAATGCAAAATGTATAGTTTCCTCCGTAATGCGGCTCATAATATAGTTCCCTCCGTACTGCGGCTCATAATCTACTTATAAAAGTTGGGTACCCAAGCCATTTATTTTCGTTTGCATTATTCTTTTTGCTTTACGGAAAAATATTCATATGGTACAGCACTTGCAAGGTTTGGTGGTATTTGGAGTTTTATAAACATACCTTTAGACTAAATGACCCCACATAGCAATAACAAGAACTGCAAACATCACAGAACAATGCATACAAGTTCCCTGGTGAAGCCCATGGTTGAAATGTAATGCCATTGTTCAGAAAACATTATTTTATCATGAGGCTAGCTTGTACATGGTGCCTTGCATTATGTCCCTGCCGGTGGATGTGGGGTCATTTGTCACTGTTGCAAATGAAAAGCCAACAGCCAGGGCCCATTAGTTTTGGCTAGTATTACGAGGTGCCTCACGGTAAGCATTCTACGTCGATAGACTTTTTTAGAGTTGACTAGAACTGAAATCAGCAAAAGATTATCTACAAAACATTCATTCTATCCGCAGCTTTAGGGTTTGCTAATTTCCATAGTTGGGTTTCTTCTGCCTTTCTTAACAACATTTTTCTTTTGATAAGAAGGTGCACAACCAAAAGCAAAAAGCTTTTCTGTAAACCTTTGGTAGCTATATAATTGTTACAAAATATTTTACTCTAAATATGGCAGCTTAAACTGAGAATATTTGCATTTAAAAACATTAAAATAAGTTTAAATTGATCATAAATTTTTAGCTGTTTTTACGCAAAACTGTACATGGGATATGAAGTGCACCACAGGGAGGGCTTTGGATTAGCTTTAGCAAATTTGGGACATTTAAGGTGCACTGAAATCTCTACACATGCGCTTTTTCACTTTCTGTATCCACCAGGAAAATGGCTGCCAATTTAGACAGCGATTCTAAATAGTAGTTGACGTGCATTTTAAAATAATCACAAACATTATAGCCACAAAATTAATTTTTACAAGTTGTAGACATTGCCCGTTACACCAGACATTGGACTACACTGTCAAGAGCTTTGACATCTACAATGACGTCTACAAAGCAGGCTTATACTGGTAGAATGTTTCATACCATCATTACTGTGTGTTCAGAGCTCACGTGTGAAGTATGGATACTGCTGCTTCAGCAAGAACCGAGGATGAGCACCCTTCCTGGTTCTGAAAAAAAATAACAGAGGAAATGCCTTAAGCAGGATTCTGAAACGGGGATGAATGAAACAAGAATGAACAAGAAATTCTTTCAAAACATGTAAAGCAATGCAAACAAATATTTATTTCAACTTATTTCTACAAAAGACCACCTCATGAAGACCGGTGGTGGGGTATTGGCTCAAAAAAAAAAGCAGAGAGCACTTATACAAATGCTACAGGGAGCCTTCGCAGCCAACAAATGTTTGAGCACACCTAAACTAATCACTGTTCAACAAACTCATAAAAAATGTTTGAATGCATAAAAAACCAGTGGTAAACACAGGAAACAGTTAAAAAAAAACAGAATGACGGCACAAGTTTGTCCCGTCGTTCTCTTCTGTGTCCTGGGTTTTCCTATGGTTTTTCATCCATTCAAACATGTACCAGCTAGCCCAGTCCAACGCCTTGGTATCATAAAAATATGGATAGTCAATCCTTACACAAAGTTGAAAAAAAAAGAAAGTATAAAGTAGGTGACAAAATTAAAACGACAGCAAATTGGTTGGCTTTTAATTTTAAATGATAATATAAAAAATAATGGCATGAATGAAAGTGAGCAGCACGCGAAGTACCTTGTTGCTAGCCCGACATTCCACTTTGAAGCAAAATGTCCGCTTTCAACACTACATAGGCTAAACATGCAATGAGGCATTCCTTTAGGCACACAAAATATACCATAATTGTTAAAAAAGCTACGAATTAGTCGAAAAAACCTGACCACGACAAATTGGAATTAGTGACTAGATACAGTTTCAGAAATACACAGCGACATCATATAAAAATATATGGTTCCCATACAAAGATTGATCATAACAAAAATTCAGGACATTTATCAGACTGGCATCAATGTGCAAAGCAGCTTAATGAAGGAAGACGGTCTTCACTAAAAACATGTTAATATTGGGAGCTCATGTGCTTCCCTGCAAGTTGGGTGTGTAAACCCACTGACATCTTAACTAACCCGCCTGAATCATCACTTGATAGACATTGAGGAATTTTACGAATTGGTTTATTGTAGCCAGCTGTCTAGTTTATTTCCCTATTTTTCTTGGCATTTCGTGTCTAATTCTAAATTTGGTGACTAGATAGCTTTTACTATGGTCATGCACTGGTGACAACGAATATTTGATTTTACTTTAAAAAAATTTCAGTTTTGTTTTATTGCTCACCAGCCAACGATCTGAAATATCAGAGGCGCTTAAAACGTATGTTGGCATTTCCTTCCTGCAGTGTAGTACAACTAATCATGACTTTTACCATAATTTGTTCACAAATCGTAATATGTGGAAAGTATTCAGCTTAATGAAAATGTCATTTCAGAAGCATGCACAATCAACAAGGCCTCAATGACTCTCATGACGTGGTCCACTTGTTTCTGTCACAAATAACCTGAGTGCAGACACATTCCACCGAAGACGAAGGTAACATGCCCTCTTGGGTGATGAATATTTAAAAAGCCTTACGAGTAAATTTGCTGCTGAGCACGTGAAATTGTGGCATTAAAACAAAAGATCCCTCTGCGGCATCTTTCACTTGGAAGAGCGCTTGACCACAAACTTTGAGAAGCTGGAAAATGCTCCATGAACCGCTCCAGCCAGCAGAAACGATGCAGGACACAAGTTGGTAGGCGGACCGTTGGCATCCTGCGATTGTGAAGATATTTCTGTTTAGTAGATGCTCTTCTTTTTGTACCACTGTTTATTTCACCTTTAACAAGCAGCTGAACTCCTTAACGTTCGCATAATAAAATGCTGCAATGCGGAACAGTTAGCAGGGTTACCTCAATTTTGCTTTTCTACGAATTAACACAATGTAGGTAATCTGCACACAACTACAATCAAACTACAATTTTCACCTACTTCACTGCTAACATCAGCGTTTGACTGCTGAAGCACAAATACAGGTTAGACATGTGAGCAATCTGCTAAACGTATCCCCACAAACTGAACAATCAGGCATCAGAAATCGGCAAGGAAGGAGGTGTCACGTTTAAATGGCACTTTTTTTTGTTCAAAACATAAACAACACCTGGAAGCTTGAAGCGTGAGAGGGGGTCTTTCACGCTGACAATGTCAGAACATAGCTTGCTAGTGGGCACCTGCACGATGTGCACAATGTGTTTCTTGAAAATGCGTGCGAAAGTTTGATTGATGTGTAGGACGAGAATTGCAGCACGTTTTGACACAGGCCTTGTGGACGCTTCTGCCTGCTAATGTCAATGTGGATTCTTGCTAGTCGCCCTCTTCGCTTCTTTCTGAATATAATGCTTTAGGCATTATATTCAGGACAACGACTGCATCAAAACGTGCAGCAATTACCTACGTCCCACACATCGGTGAAACTCTCGCACACATTTTCAAGACACGCAGTGCCTACATTGTGCATGTGCCCACTAGCAAGCTGCGTTCTGACATTGTCAGCGTGAGAGACCCCCTCTCACGCTCCAAGCTTCCGGGTATTGTTTATTAGATTCCATGCGCTGAATGCAAATCAGTGTACATTGGCGAAACGGGCAATCTGCACAGAAGATTAATGCAGCACTGGAACGAAGTGAACAAGGGCCATGCAAAAACAAGTCCACTGGCAGAGCACCGTGAGAGGACGGGACACGTGGTCGACTGGAACAAGACAAAATTACTGACAACTGAGTGCAATCTATATTCTCGATTACTGCTCGAGTCCCTCATTGTTCAGACAACGCCCAACATTATCAACATAATGGATGGCAATCTGCACCATATCTATGCAAACTCATTGCGCCGCGTAATGCCCAATATATAGCTTCGTTTTCCACGACACATGCTCACCGTGAACAAGCAACAAACCGTTAAATGGATTTCTTGACTTGGTCAGTGACCTACGTTTCATCACTGCAATAATGCATTTACCTGCCTACACGGCATTCCGTCAAACACTGGACTACACCACATGAGCCATTGGCGTTCTTAACCTGCACCAGAGTATATAACCTTTCACTACTGCTATGAGATAGACCCATAAACGCACTTCAATATGGCCTTTATATTTAGCTCTTGGAAACATTATGTATAATTTTACCTTTAAGTTGCACCTGCTACAGCAGCTGGTACTATACCAAAAACATGAAAAAAAAAAACGGTGGTTTAACACGCCAAAGCTACACTTGGGATATGGGGAGCACTGTAGGGGAAGGCTTCGCATTAATTTTGACCATCTGGGTATTTTTGTGCGCAACGAAATCTCCAAACACGGGCGTCTTTACGTGTTGCCTCCATCTGAAAAGCGGCTACACCAAGCGGTATCTAACCGACATTCGCCTCCACAGCACACCACCCTAGCCACGGCAGTGGGTTAAACATATGAAATAAAGCGAGTTTTGGAGTGCAAATGAAAATATTAATCACACGTCTTATTTTCCCAATCGATGTACCTTTTGAAATCCACCATGCAATCCCCCCTCCCCTACCGGCCTACCAAAACACCTTTGTCTCAAGAGGTAATCAGGCTGTTGTTAATGAAGTAAGTATTTACAATCCGAGACTTGCCACCGTTAAAGTCATGCACTTTGTTTTAGAGATAAGCGACATTAGCCATTTGCAGCACCAGGAGTTAATTGTGTTAAGATCAGATTGAAAGCATTGACGGTAGTAGTTGAAAGAAATTGTGTGATAAATTACAGCATCATCTGCAAATAGACCTACATGGGAGGATATGCAACATGGAAGATAGACCAAGCAACCTGCCTGGGGGGACAACAAAGTGGCACGGGCAAAAGAAGTATATAGTTATTAAAAGTAAACTGCATTTGAGAAGAATGAAAATCTTTTGCTCAAGTGAGGACATTAGGGTGAAGTTTGAGAAGTAGTCTGTGGTGTGCAATGCGATTGAATGCTTTAGAAAAATCGAGAAAAACTACCGCAGTTTGTAAGCCTGTGTCAATGGATCAATGTAGATCGTGAACAAATCCTGAAAGTTGTGTTTCTCAAGTAACCCTTGTGAAAACCGTGGTGATACTCGAATGTGATATTGTGATTTTATAAATAATTAGCGACCTGAGAGTGGATGAAATGTTGCCTGACCTTGCATATGGTGCTTGTTAGGGAAATTTAATGGTGAAGTACCGTCTCCTGATTTAAAGACTGGTGCTACCTCGACTATCTTCCAACCATTGAGATTAGTGCCTGTCATGAGAGACTGCGAAAAAAGCGCTGTCAGAATTCTACAGACTGCGGGATGTACTTTTCGGTATAGTATGATTATTACCAGTATGATCTGAAGTAGACCAGTTTGTATTGCAAGTTTAAAACCATATCGAAAGATCCTAAATGTTTGCTTGGCTTGATTACATACGAATACTTGCTTCAAAGTCAGTTCAATTTCTCTTCTTGCCCTTTAGTCGTCAGCCCCAGATTCTCTTCAATATCTCTGCTAAGCAATGACACGCTACATACGCACAGCACTGCTTCATGAAAATGTTTCAAATAATCAGAGGCCACAGCACTGCTAACAGGTATACATCATGGCAAGTTCCACAACATGCAATAACTAACCTGAAAGTACATAATCGGTGGGTGCACCGATATGGCAGCAGTGCCTGGACCGATGTGTCGAGCAAATGCGCTGACTTCTGAACGGGTGGTCCAAGCGGCCAGATGATGGATGAATGACAATTCCTGGCGGCAAAGCGTACGGAGCACCAACGAAAGGCCAGGCAGTACTTGGGTACAGCAGGTGCAGTGTCGGTTGGCCAAGGGAGGCCCTGGCAAAGCCTTTGAAACTGGACTGGAAGGCAGCTGACCCAGGACAGCCAGCAGCAGCACCTGCAGGTGCATAATCTGTGAGTGTGCTGACACTTGTTGAAATACAAGAAGAGCACACACAAAGCACGAATGCTTACATCAAGTAGATTTTTAATCGTTTAAAGACAGTAACCTCCAAGGCACTAATAAGAACATTCCCGGAACACCCCAAGTGAAATTTAGGTCACAGTAAGAATGTATTTATTAGACCCGCAGGTACTGTGAGTGGGGTATGCATGATATATGCAAAGCTAGCTACTGAGCTAATTTGCATGGAACGCATGCTAGCAGCTCATCTGTATCCCTTGCTTTCAATCGGAACTGGTGTGTGATAGTTGAGGCTCCTCCATTTCAATGTCTGACTTGTATCTGCACGTTCAATTCTCCAATATAAATCGAGTTGAGTGAGTGCCTACAGCTTTCTTGTTAGTCTCTGTATGGCCTGCGGTTTTGCGAAAATGAGAACTTGCGAATTGGCTCAATTTTCTGCACTAATTTAAACAATACATATGCGTCTGGTATCAAGCCGCAGACTTCCCGAGAGCTACTCTGACAGAATCGGCAGGCGCCTCGTAGGCGTTGTGAAATCTCCCCCACTACCCCGAGACTATGCTAACTCCCTGCGAGGCCACATGCGCGCATTTCACCTTCAATTTGCACGTATGTGAATTCTATACCTCTATGAACTCTCAGACGGGCGTCGTCATATTCGTGCCGGACTCGTGAAGCTCGGCAACGTAAATTACCGCACTCGCTCGCTGGCGCGCGGCCCGAACTCTCTCACCGTTTCCGGCCCTTGCATACTATTTTCTCCACCATGCACTTCGTAAATTCTCATGTTTAACTACACCTCGTGCGCCCTCATCTCTTGCCTGCTTTTCTTCCAGCACAACTCCGTCAGCACCCGGTCGACGCGTACGCTGTCGGGGCGCGTTGGCGAGCGAGTACGGCAATTTCGCTGTTGTCGAGCTTCACGAGAACAGCACACATATCGCGGCCCGAAGACCGCGAGGCGTACGGTCGCCGGTCTCGCGAGCGCAATAGCTGCGAAGCGCACTGCACGGAATTCGTGGGTGGGGGGGGGGGGGGGGGGGGGGAGAGATTTCACAACACCTACGAGACGCCAGCCATGGAATCACGTGTACGCGTTTTCACGTGCACTTCCAGGGAACCTCCTGTTCATGTTATTTCTTGGTATACCGCGGGTATTCACGAGGGAGGACTAATCACAGCGTTGTGCCACTCACGCGAAATTGCGACTGCGATCTGCAACCGCAAAGGCACTGTTTGAGAGACACATAAACAAACGCCCCGGTGTTAAAGAGCCTTGCGTGATGTGAAATTATTAGCAGCCGTGTACCATAGCGCGAGCATCGTAGCCAATGTCTAGCTTCAGCGTAAATTGATGCTGACTTCTGCGGAAACGGTGGACTGGGCGCCAAACAAGTATACTAACTCACGTAGGCTCTCAGAGCAAACGAGATGGGGGTCTAGCGAATTACTGACCCATAAACACCAGAACTCGTTCCAACCAAATACAGAATAATAAAAAATGCGTACTTACCCGAGCAAAAACGATGTTTCCAACGTACAATTCTCCTTCACTGTCGTCTTCATCTCGCGGACACACGAACACGCTTTGTTCTGATGCAATGTCATCCACTTTTGACGCGCAGTATTTTATCCGGCGATGATCGTTCTTCCGGGGTCCCCATGTTAACACACGCGTAGGTTGGAAGGGTAGACATCACCCATAAAGCTTCTATAACTATGATTTAAGCTTGAAATAGATAAAACAGATTAAATCACGCCACCAACCACTCGGCACAAAACGCCATGAAAAAAAACACACAAAAGTGAGAGATAGTTGCCAGACTTCAAATGCAGCACCTCTATGTTTGACGAAAATTGTGTTACTACTGTAATGTTGGTAATTATCTTTCTGCTTTCAAAGTCTGAAATGTGTTTATAACTTAAATTTAAGGTTTTTAAACACAAAAAGTGAATTCACATAAAGTAATTGACATATATACTGATATTGTTTTGACGTTGACGTTTGTTTTGGTTTTGTTTTCACGGCGGGCTTCTCAAGAGAGAACGTGCGAGAAAACGAGCTACTTTGGGTTTAGGAAGAGGGCGGTAAACGTCGGCGTGATAGAAAGCAAGGAACCCTGGTCTTTACGCTTACCCTGGTCGTTAAAAAAGGAGCTAATGAAACCCTCACGTAAAAAAAAAAAAAAAAAAAAAAACACGTTCGACGAGGAATCGAATCATTGACCTACAAAACAGTAAACGGACGCGTTAACAAACAGCTATGTCGGCGGGCGGTGTTCGAGGCGCCTAAAACAACTCTATACTTACGTAAGTTGTCAACGAATATTGTCGCTTGTGTCTAGTCATCGCCTCCTTTAACGATGGTCTAGTTTATGCTGCATTTTTGAAATTCTGGCTGTCCTAACGCTTGTTTCTCACGCACCGGTCTTGCAGACGAGGCCGCATTGCTAGCGCTGCAAGCGATTGAGCCAAAGCTCCATTATTTGACTCAAGAAAAGCTATCGCAGTCAACCCGACCTTTTCTGCGCAAGCCACGGCAGCCACGAAATAAATGGAATGTGCCGTTAGAATTATGGCGTTGATAACGCTTGTTTGACCGGCACCGTCTTGCAGACAAGCAATGTCGCTCTAATACTACAAGCGATGTCACTCCTGGCATGTCAGGCGCATCAAACCCATCGTGTAAAGGCACATTCCCACTGGCGATTTGTCTCGTCGCGCGACGGCGCGCGTCGCGCGATGAGGCGTTGAGGTGGTGTTCGCACTTGCGATGAGCGATGATGCGACTGCGTTCAGCGCAGCTGCTTCCCGACTTGTACATACGACCTCGTTGGTGCGTCAACCATTCGAAGTCAAAGAATACGCGACAAAAGCAGGTAGAAATCAAACTAAAACACATGCTACTAACCTGGAGCAATGCCGAAAGCATTTGCGGGTTGCGGGAGGAGCAGAAAATAACAAACTCACGAAGGCTCTTTTCAACATATTATTGCACGAAGAAATGCACACGCTTGCTTTTACGCCACAACACCCGCATCACGGCCCACAAATGTCGCTTCTTTTCACATGCGCAACGTTCTGACGCCTCCGAACTCTACGCGTGTTTACCAGTCGCCGATAGACGAAGAGGCTGCAAGTCAACCTACCGTCTCGCTGTCCACCTAGCTCCATTTACAATCCATACACGCTTCTCCACACTGATGAGTTCCACGCTATTCGTTGATTAGTACACGCGCACGCTGAAGCCACTGACCAAAGAACCGATGCACACGGGAAGTTGCTTGCCGGCCCGACCCGGCGGGTACAGCGATAGCGGGCCAAGCGCCTGGCCGCCTGGCCGAGCCGAGCGAGCCAGCGGCGGTGGCGGCGGCGGCTCGTTCTCGCCCGCCCGCAGCGTTTGCATACCGGATGTAAAGAAACGTTTCGTTTCCGGCTACGTCAGCCTACTCCGCGGCCATGATTGGCTTACCGGTTTTGCGGGGCCGTCGCGCGACGAGGGAATTCGGACCGACAGCGATCGGCTCCGCCGTCGCAAAACTCCGAAAAGCGACGGCCGGCTCGTCGCTTTGCGACGTCGCTTTTAGTCGCGCGACGAGGCGCATCGCCAGTGGGAATGTGCCTTAAAACGACTGCTAACAGTGCGAAAACCTCTGAGTTTGTAACAAGTGGGGATTTGCGGTGGCGGCGACGTAATAGGTACAGCAAGCAGGTAGGCAGAACAGCAGCGTAGGGTTACAACCTTTCCCCGAAAAAAAAAAACGGGCCTTCCGGGGGGGGGGGGGGGGATTGTGTTGAAAAAAGACGCCATGTTTTTTAACATGCAGTGCCATTTATTGTAGTGTTTTCTTAGAGAGAAATCAACATAACGTTTGTACTGAAAGTGATTGAGAGCTTGGTTAATCGCTCTGAATGTGCTTCACTGAAAAGTAACCGCAATTGCTGACCGCGGCGGTAGAATTTCGTTATTTTGTTCTTCCCTTAGGTCCCCCTCCATCTGAGGCAGCGCGCTCGCCCGCGTATTTTCTCTGCTCGCGTGTCTTTGCGCAGCTTGTCGACATAGGCGTGCGCAGAGTTCTCAATTTGGGGGGCAAAGTCTTACCGCTGCGCCCCCCCCCCCCCCCAGAGCAACTCCCGACCTCTTCTCACTGAAGGCCTTGCGGTGCGAACGCAGTGCAAAGAGGGATGGTTATAAAATTTTAATTTCAATGTGATGGAATTGCAACACACACAAAATATTTCTGAGCAGAAATTTTACTTTCATGTGTTACATCGGCAAGGCATGGAGCAAATTTGGCGCCCCCTTCAGATGATTAGGGGGGGCGGCCGCCCCCCCTGCCCCCCCCCTGTGCGCACGCCTATGCTTGTCGACACGTATTTATCGTCTTAGTTGTTGAATTGACGCTTATAAAACGCCAAAACGGGCATAATCACGGCACAAAAGCCAAAAAACCGGCTGATGACGGCTGGTTTTAGATATGGACCGGCAACCGGCCCGCTGTTTAAAAAACCGGTCGGGCCGGTCCAAAACCAGGAAGGTGGCAACCCTACGGCAGCGACGAGCGAAAATGATTTTACACGACCGCCCCCGTCGGCCTGCGCAAAAAAGGAAGATAGAACCCCTGCATACACGCCCTCGAAGAAAGCTGTACAGCCGATTCAGTTTGTTGTGGACGAAGAGCAACCGAGGCTGCAGCCACAAACGATTGCGCTTGCCGTGGTATGAGCCAAAGCATATCTTCACATAGTTATGTTATCGTCCGTCTGACTGTTACTTACTGAAGGGAAAATTCAGAACACAAACGTTGACGTCTAGCGTCTATGCCAGACATAGACGCTGCAGTTTAGGCCCTAAAAACCACCTTCAGGGCGTCTGTCGGTTCTGTCTGATGGCGCGCTCGCGCCGCTGATTACGAACGAGGCGTCTGTTGGCGTTGACTTATCGTGTTGGCGAGCCGGTAAACGCCATCACGGTTAAACTCCCTGTTGGAAGACTACGCTGTTGGGACGATAGAGTGCCGACAGAGCTTCTTATTGGCCCCACAAACGCCATCAAGGTTAAACTCCCTGTTTGAAGACTAGGCTATTGGAACGATAGAGTGCCGACAGAACTTCGTATTGGCCCCACAGGCGTGCTGTGAGCCCAACAAGAAAGTCTTGTTGGAATTTTTGCCCGGGGCATAATAATACGGGAACAAATTCTTAGGTAAATTCGATTTCGTTGAGGACACCGATGCCTCGCGTAAAAGTTTTATTTATAGGACTACAAGAGGCATTTTGTAGCCTTTCCTTCCCGTGCACCCAGACATCGAAACGAACCTTGTGATACACTCGCAGCAGTAGATTAGTGCAGAGTGGAATTTAAACATTCAGCACGTTTTGTTCAATTTACGAACAGCAATTTTAGAGCCTTTCCCCTGGTCTATGTGGAGAGTTCATATTTATTCTCTCAACGGGCGGTGAAATAGTGCAATGTGCGGTTTAAACATTCAGCCTGTTTTTGTGCAATTTTGCATGCTTGCATTCACACACCGTTCTTTTAGGCACCCTAACCATAAGGTGCTGTGGTAACACCCCAATCGAGAAGAAATACTTTTTAGCACCCCTTTAACGGTCGTAGCACCCTATGAAACTGCTGATTACACCCCTGAATTTTGGCACCCTCGAGGTGGGGTGCCCGAGCAATATTTGGGTGCTTGAAAGGTGCAAAAAGGGTGCAAAATGTTCAGTACACCCTCCTTGCACCTTAAAGGGTGTAAAAATGTTAAGATTTACACCCCTTAATATATGGCACCCTCATGATTGGGTGCCGGAGCAATGTTTTAGTCCTTAAACGGTGCAAAAAGGGTGCAAAATGTTGAGTGCACCCTTTTAGCACCTTTAGGGGTGTTAAAAAGTTTAGTGTGTACTCAAACACGAATAAACTACTCTCAGTAGAATTCACACAAACACTTTGCCTCACCCGGCCTGGCTGCACCACCTTTATCCAACTAAATACCCCTTAGAATGTAAAATTTGTTCTCAACCAGGCACCCTAACCAACATCATCGTCATCAGATGGACTCACAAGCCAACCCTTCCACTTCCTTCCTTCTCTCCCCACGATGACGGCACAGCCTACACTTCATTACTCTTCACGAATCGTACAATCGTAAAGGCTGCAAACAGGCACAATGCATTAAGTTCGCTTGCAACCAGGCAGCCTTAAAGTTTTTCACATTTAGGTAAACTGGCGTTTACTCAAACTTGTGCGGGAACTAGCCTCCAGTTTTGAAATTAAAGACAAAAGCGATCCCGTGAGTAATAATGATGAAAGATTTTTATCAGCTGTAAAGGGACAGTTAAGACAATAAGGAAAAGGTCAACGCTGGCATGCCTGGAAAAATTAAGGGAGTCGATATTCGGCCGCTGTCCGGTTGCGATCTCACCGGCAGTTTTCTGTCGCGAGCTGCCTAATTATTTGCCAGCTGCTTCGCTTAGCCACGGCACAGAGATCTTCTGTCAGGTGAAGGGTGCAGGCCTTTTGCGCTAGGATATAATTATTTGCCGGCAGCTTGGTTTAAGTAAAGGTCTTATTCTAGGTCCATTTTAAATGCGTTGTGAAGGCGCAAATGACCGAAATAACCCACGCGGTCGTACTCTCACGGAAGGTGTCCTTCGCGAGCAAAGAGTGCCGGCATTTCGTGTCAAAATAATTATTTGCCGTGAGAGCACGGCCGGGTGGCTTATTTCAGTTATTTGCGCCGCCACAGCGCATTAAAATTGGGTCTAGAATATGACCTTTAGTTAAACCAAGCTGCCGGCAAATAATTACCCTAGCGTAAAAGGCCTGCACCCTTCACCTGACGGAACATTGATGCGCCGCGGCTGAGGC